>NC_092822.1:20637500-20955000 GCF_023375885.2 Dermacentor andersoni | reverse complement strand
CCTTTTTTGCTTGCGCACACGAACTGCCAGAACCTAGCGCATAACAGCTCCGCTGTAATGAACATTATTTGAAGTTAAGCACCCGTGTTTCCTTGCCCCTGTGTTGTCCGTGGTGTAGAAAAAGTTTGTTCATTACTAGCACATCTGTATCGCCGCACAAGCAGTAGAGTACGCTACGCAAAACAGGGGAACGTACAGTGTGCGCCTGTCCCGCTAGACGTTCGGCCCCCTTTGCTTCGTTGACAGCTTTGCGGGCATCCAGGTTGTTCTGGGTGTACTGCTTCTTGAGCTCAGCCAGTCGATCCTGCAGTCCTCCGACCTGGTCCAGAGACCGGTTGGCCACACCTTGCGCTTTGTAGGCGGCGTCCTCGATCTGCAGCGTGCAAAAGTTGTACAGCTAGTCAGGTCATGCCCAGACACGTCTAGTGATTCTGTAATCGTCTCTGTGCCTGTTGCTGTGGCTTGATGGCTATGGCATTTTGCTGCTGAGCACAAGGTCATAGATTCGATTCCCAGCCATAATGGCTGCATTTCAACAAGGGAGAAATGCAGATATACTCGTATACTTAGTTTTAGGGGCACGTTAAGAAGAAAGCAGGTGGTCAAAATTATTCTGGAATACTGCCTCATAAGGCGGGTGTTGCTTTAGGACACCAATCAGTCTGCTGTACATAAAAAAAGTTTCTTCTATCCCATGATGTGTAATAAAGGCTTTCTCTGGGAAATATATGGAATGCCAATATGTTCCACTGCAATTTTGTTTATGGATAACTCAAAACTGATGCTGACCTCTGCATGTCTATTGAATGGACATGACTTGAGCACTGCTTGTGAATTTCACCTATATAGTATGTATACTGATTATTTTTATTCACTTAATAATAATAAGTAATACAATATGTGCCATAAATGCTTGGTGAACAATACAGAAGTAAACTTCAGAGACACCTTTATTTCAAAAGAAGGCTTCGAAGAATATTCTGAACAATTAAACAGAGAAAAAAAAACATATATATAAAATATTATATAAGGCAACCCTTGTGATGTTTCCCGTGAGGTGCCTAAATTCGGGTAGAACTGCAGTACTTTTGGAGGCTTCACAACAGAGCACCAAGGTTCTGAAGACAAATAAGTCCACACTTCCTTGTTTTGGTTGTTTTTAACTGTTTGGTGGCCAGAACTTGTCCAAGCAAACCACTGATAGATCATGATGTTACTTTTAACAATAGTTACCATTTCAGATGTGTTGTTTCTTTAAATTTGAGTAATTTTGCATATTTTTGTGGCATCATCTTACATATTTATTTTACAAATTATTTTCTTTGGTCTTGTATAACAGGACATAGGCATACAATGAAGCTGAATAAATATCTGGCAATGAATCCAACAATGTGTTTTGTAAGGTTTGATGAGGACAAGCCCAACTTGGTAGAAAATAGGTAAGAGGAAGAAATAAAGCAGCTACTACAACACGTGCAAGCCTTTCCATACTATTTTCACCCCTTGTCTCAATATTAAACAAGCAGTGCTCATCTTACTGCTAAGATCAGCCAATCAATTTGGTGAATAATTAAGCACAGTATAGATTCAAATGAAAATAATCATCGCACCTTCTCAAGACCCTTAATTAAAGGGTTACTAAACCATTCTTTCAAAACCATATATTCATTAATTTTGCAAGTAACAGGTTGATTAAGGAGGAAATGAAAGGAATGAAAAAATTAATGGAATGCAAATGAGTTCCATTTTTCCAAATTCGCACTGAAGTGGCAGGAAGCCAGTATGTCAGCGTGGCGCCACAAATTTCGATGTATTTTTTGTACCTTGGCTGCTGTAGCTCAGTAAAAGTTCTTGAAAGTTGCTCAGTTTAGTCCTCGGCTCTTTTAGAATACAATTTATAGTCCACCTCTAAAAGAATTCACTAGGCTCGAGCAGACATCATCAAAAATCCATGACATCACGACAAGCTGCCGTTGGAACTTCAAGGCAGAACGCCACTCGGTCTTTTGTTGCATTTTTTTCTGGCTTGTGAAGCATTTTTTTTTTTCTGGTAAGAGTAGCTTTTTTACGTATTTTAGAAAGGCAATTTATTAATACCCCAGTCACACGAGGCACTTTCAATCGCGATTGAGACTGCAACTTGCCAAGTGCGATCGAGGATATAGATCCCAACGAGGTTCAATCCCAATTGAAAGCGCCCCATGTGAATGCAGTACATTACAGCTCCTCAAGTTATTTCTTGTTTTAGTGTAGCTTGAACATGAGAAGGTGCATACCTGCGCAAGATCTTCCTCGGCTGTGTTGATGTGCTGTCGAGCCTGATCGATTGCTTGCTTGGCCCTGCCTTGGGCTTCAGCGGCATCGTCCAGGTTTTGCAAGACCTCCTTGGCGGTGTCCAAAATCTTGTTTGCCATAGTCCTGTGCAAGCAGCCGATTAAAGGTGCGCATGTTGCTGAGTGTGTGTTTGTTTCCCCTTCACACATTACTGTGAATAACAGGCTTATAACTACGTCTTTTGGCAGAAAGTAGGGCATAAGTGGATTTGTTAACACTGAAAATGAAGGTCTGTGCCTGCTCAAAATGGGTTGGATATTAGTAAAAGGCTTATTAGCAGTTACCACAACCAATGAGGGAGAACAGACACATTGCAGCAACTTGAAACTGCAGTCAGGGCTTCTTGCTTCAGCATCTGCATTGAACTGGTGATCCAAGTTCCAACAACTCTATGCAATGCCTCGTGAAAAGGTAGAACAGTCTTATTGTGTACTTCTCCAGTACCATTATATTTGAATGAAAACATGTTTCAAAACCACTTGTATGCAATGTGCACAAGCTTTGAATGCAGGACAACAGTGTTGATTAATAATGCCAAGCCTTGTGGCTACCCCAATACTGGTTACCAGTTGTCTTGCCAATGATCTATTTAGAGAGCGTACCTTGCACGATCTGCCTGAGCCTTGAGGTCCTTTGCAAGCCTGAGATCATCCCCGGTTTCTCTCAAGATGGCATCGATGTCAGTCAGGCTAGCTATGGTTTCATTAATTTCCTTCGCCAGCTCACGAATTTGTTCAGGTTCCAGCGAGATGGACAGACCAATACACTGCATCAAAGGAGGATGTCGGGTAATCAAATCAGTAATAAGCAACAACAGATAGATTCAGCAGAAACTATCAGAAGGTGATTGTCAACCTGACGGCGTCCTGACAGATATGCTGAGATGTGCTGCTGGGAACAGTTACCGTATTTACTTGCATAATGATGGAACTTTTTTGTAAGAAAAATTGAGGCAATATCAGGGGTGCGATCATTATGCGAGTTAAATTTCCCGCGAAAAGATAAAAAAATTTTTTTCCGTCTCGCGTTTGCTGCGGGACACCAAAACAAAAACGGCGGCCGGCGGAGCAAGCCGAATGCGATTTTTTTTTTTTCTCATGAGTACATAATGTGCATTGAAATTGTTTCTTACGTATCAGTAATGAATAATATCGTTAATATCGGGAAGTTCGCGGCAATAATGTATCCATGTCCACTTTGAGGGGACAGAAACAGATGGGCGCGCTTAGCTGCCAGTGACATAGAAACACATGGCCGGCATGCTGCGGAAACTACGGCATCTGTCTTCACTACTATTCTAATACGGCACGTTTCCGCTAAGAGTGGGTGAATATCTTAGCTGTGTTACAAGCGTCGGCGTATGAATAGGGTACACTTTTAACGTATCAGTGTAAACGTGGCTACTATCGTTGCCGCTCGCGATTTGTTGCGTGCCCATGAGTGCAGATGAGAAAAATTGAAAGGCACCTTTTTTGTTGTTGTTGACCACAACCATTATAAAGCCTACACATAATAAAGGCAAGTTTGGTTGCAGCTTTCTTTTCGTCATGGAAGTGCAGAAAGTGATGAAAGTAATAAAATGAGGCATCTACTTAAGAATGTTTGGTGTGTGCAGACCGCTTGGTTTGTCTTGAAGAGTCATTCGCGTAGCATTCGACAGATGGTAAGCGCGATCATTATTAGCTAAACTTGGCGCACAACATATCGCTGCGGCAAGTTCGGGGTGCGATCATTACACGGGAAATAAAAAAAATCAAATTTTGACGACGAAACTCGGGGGTGCGATCTTTACGCGAGTGCGATCATTATCAGAGTAAATACGGTATTCACTATCATCGCTATATCAGCATCAACAGCAACAGACAAAATGTCGCCACACATTTCCAACGCCAGCCTACTTGTTTGTCGTCTGCTGCCTCCACTTACGGAAACCACAGTGTAGAAAGTGCAATTTTGACGACAAAATTCAGGGGTGCGATCATTACGCGAGTGCGATCATTATGTGAGTAAATACAGTATTCGTTAGCTCTATCGGTTCATGCTACAAGGCTTGTCGGTGGTGTGACGTATGGAAGTGTCACAGTGCATTTGAAAAGTAGTCTTCAGCCTCACCGTGAGACATGATGAGGGACATGCTGATGCATTAATTTTCGCTGCACCTATGCTTACACGATTAGATACACGGTGGCCAGTGTCTTGTGAAGTGCTGCCTGTGCTGCAAAGCGAAAATTTTTTTTAATACTCATTGGTCCAGCATATAGCGCATTGTGTTCGACAAAGGAACACTACATGCAATGTACGGGGAATGCAAATTCCGTGATTTTTCACTGCGTGACGAAGGCTGCAGTCGGCCAGGACAGCATGGATACATACAGAAATGCGCACGCACACATATCCAGGACAACATGCCACAATTGCAGATGGAATTTTATAATTGCTATTGCAATAAAAAATTCAAGGGCTTTCTGCACTGTATCGTGCAGGAGAAGGGAGGCACCAGCTGGGTCCACTGACACTCTGCTACAATCTTCTGACTAGGTACACCAATTTTCATGCTGCTTATTTCATTAGATCCTGAGCTCGTTGCAGTTGGGACATTCGCATATCAAGCATACTTCAAAGGGGCCATGAAACACTTTCGATGGTTATGCACAAATGCACTAATGTGGTAAAGGGACACTCTAGTGAAGATTCACACGTGTCGGCCGTAACAAGTAAAATAAGCGCCTCGGAACATTTCTTGGTTATAGAAGAGTTTCGATTTGCGTACCTCTTCGGCGAGGACTCGAATTTCAGCTGGTCTCGCTCCTACTTCACTCAGGAATTTGTCAATACGGTCTAGCAAGTCCTGCAGGTCAGTGCCGACTTCTTCCGATTGATTCTTCGCCATCTGGGAGCGTGCAAAAGCCTTCTTCGCTTCTTCGAGGGCCCGTTGCGATTCCCTTTCTGCTGAACCAACCTGCATGTGGGGCATGGACAAGAACTTGGGTCAATCTATGTCGACAAACTTAAAACTTGCTCATTTTCTCCTAAAAAATATTTTTCATCTAAGGTAGTAACCTTCAGTTACGATCACTTCAGCGAGATTTCGTGCGATTCAGCCCCAGACACATTGGAGTCTATAGGCGACAGCATTGCCTGCACTGTGCCAAGACAGCTTCGCACTGTACGAGGAATGCTGTTGCCTGTATGTGCCGACGAATCCATTGCCAAGTTGCGCGAACTCTCATTAAAGTGATTGTTCCCCCAAAAGTGATTTATCAAGACTATGGCTTCTGTCTGGGCTTCTTAATGTGTACCAAAATTTCTTTGCATGAGCATTTTCACATTTCCTCCCATCAGTTTACAGCAACTGTGAACTAGTGCGTAAGAGCTTTTCTTCGAGCAACCTTTTGCAACTTTTGCTGCTAAGTGCCACCCGAACCAACCAGGATAAAACAGCAAAGACTAATCACAACATCGTAGTGCCAGAATTGACAGCTCATGTGTCATGAACACTAGACTGAATCGCGAGAGGGAGAGGAGCGTTAACTTGACACACATACAGTTTCTGTTCCTGACATGAAGAAACGATGATGCCACCCACCGCATTGAAGAGATCTCGGGCTTCCGCTTCTTTCTTCCCGAGAATCTGGTTCGCATCGACGGCCATGGTGAGCGTGTTGTTAGCACGAGTGAGAGCGCCTTCCTCGCAGCCTAGTCCACCACAGTGGTTGCAGCCTGCACCTCCACAGAGTGAATCGCAACGATCCACCGTTCCCCGTCGGTAGCAGACAAGCTCGTTGACGTCGGAGATTTGATCTTCCAAGTCAGCCACCTGAAACGGTGTGTAAGCATATCACATTCATCCTCTGATCTTGCACTTCTGTAACAAAGTTCAGATGAAGAAAAAAAAAATTGACGTACAGGAAAATGATGCAGGATACTGCCGTGATTTTGCATGAACCAACAACAACTTCGCCAACATTAAATTCAATTTTGGTACACACTACTTTGTGCAGCATTAGAAGAAGGACTCCTTCATGGCATAAATGATGTAGACCAGAATTCCCTTTCCGTTCTGTCACTGGGGGTAATTTGGCAAGCACGACAAGGACATGTTCCAGGATGTAAGAAAAATGAAAAGATGTGCACAGACAGAAAGGATGACAGAAAAGGCGAAGTGCTCTACCTTTTCTGACCTTTTTTCTCTGCACACCGACTGGAACATGTCTAAACTGCAACTAGCCCAACTCTCTGCCTTAATTGGCAAGCAAGTCATATACTCATGGAGATGTCTCTGCAAGACATATTGGAAAAGAATCCAAAAGAAGCCATCGAAGATGATCGTTGAAGTCAGCCCTCCTCTCCTCTTATGTGCTGATCAGTCAGGTGCCTCCTCCTCTGTGCAAGCACTTACCTCTCCACACTTTACTCTTCTACTCCTCAATATTTTTACCCTCCACGATTAAGAACATAAATTAAGAACAAATTAAGAACAGCATAACTTGCATAAGCAACCATAAGTCGATAGCCCACCTCTTGCTGCAGTTTGTGCAGGGCATTCTCATTCTCCTGGTATGTGCGATTGTATGCGCTGGCCGTGTCTTGCAGCTTTCGCTCAACGTAACGACGTGTGGCCTGCGACTTGACAATGTCGTCTTGTGCTCCCCGGACTCGTCCCTCGGCCAACTGGGACCTCTTTTGGGCTTCCCTTGTGATGTTTAGTGCTCCTGCAAATGAGTGTTACCAAAGAAGTCGTACACGTCACGAACATGTGTACACTTCAACACTGTTAACCACAGATTTTCAAAACGGGTTCCAAGAAACCTGGGGCTTTCCATGGGCAGCATTTGTGCATTCCATGAGCGTACAAATTAATGCACAACTCTCGCCCTCATTTTAGTTGAGTTGGTTTACGACTATGCATACCTCTTGAAGTTCCTGCATCACACGAACAATAAGTGCCCCCATCACCTGTTTCTTATACGTAACTTCAATATAGTGAAGTTGTATCAGACATGAAAATACTATGTTATATTTGATATTCATTATAAGCATACATTCGTTGCGTGCTGATACTGATGAGACATTTTAGGGTTACTTTTGTATTTCCAATAAATAATTATGTCAAAGTTCAACTATATACAGTAGACTTCCGTTAGTTCAACACCAGTTAATTGGACCTTTCGGTTAATTCGATCCCACTGAACATCTCAGCCAGAGCTCATGCATTTCTGTGGGCCCAAACTTTCGTTAGTTTGACCTTAAAATTTGCCTTCAGCAGATAATTCGAGCTTGACCAATCAGCATGCCTGTGCTTGACCTCAATAATGGCAAGTGTCTGTCTCAGTGGAGCCTAGAGCGCAGTGAATGTGTTGAACACATCATATCCCGTAGAAAATGCCCATCTTCGGCCTGCCCTAGGAAGATCTTTAAGCAATAACTGTAACTCACAATGTCTGATTACGGTACTTATGTGATTCTAATGCGCACTTCTTTCTTTCTTTTTTTCTTTCATTGTTTTTTAAATACAAGTGCACTGCGTCAAGATTAACTTTATTGACTTAAATAAACAATGTGTGGTGAAGCTGATTTTAGAAAAGCAGTTGCCATTGTGCAGCACGTATTAGAATCTTGCCCATCTTTCTTGCTAAAAAATTGGGTGCATGTTAGGTTTATGCTTTGTTTAGGCGCCTTAATGTCATTTCGACATAGTTGTCTACTTTGTACGCAGAAAATTAGTGCCCGTTTGATTCAGGGTTGTGTTAGACTTGGGCAAATGCTGCCAAATGAATTAGCAGTTTGCTTTGTTTTTTCTGCATCTTATTTAATTCAACCCGCTGGACAATTAGATCATTTTTATTGGTCCTGTCAGCGTCGAATTAATGGAAGTCGACTGCATCTACTGAATGGAACAAGGGGCGTTTTTATATATTTTAGTGTCTCAAACCATGGTGTGTGACACTGCAAGGTAAGATTGGCTTAAGAACAAAAGCATGCCTGTGGGCTTCATTTTGGACACAAAAATTAGTTTCCAACTGTCATGCTGCTACCCTGTTGCTTTTTCCCAAGCCGTCTCTAAGCGAGGATAATGTCCTTCTCGGAGCCACTCACAGACTAAATGTGGTGACTGTAAGCTTGCCATAAGGCCTTGCACTGCACACAAGTAACATGGCATCTGGGACAGCTAGCAGAAGTGCCATGCTGACGATCTCGGATGCAATGCTACCGACAGAATACGGTGGATGATTGGCAGTTCAGAAGGTCAAGTACCACGATGCTGGCTCCAATGAAGATTTCTTTCATTTCATGAAGCCAAGCTCTTACAACTCGCCTGTGTAAACTCATCATGCCATGAGGCAGTGCACTCGCAATAATTTTAGTGGCCATGCAATTTTATTGTGCAGAACAAAGAGCTGAAAAACCCCCTTGAAAATTTTTGTATAAAATTTTTCTTTTATACATTGAATTACTTGCATATCGAACTTTTTTGTCATCCCTTCAGATTCGATGTATCTGGGTTCGACTGTAGTATACCTGCCCATAATTTTAGTACCCGTAAAAGTTCATCACAGTTGTTGTTATCTACACACTATTAGTTTCTTGCTACGCTATTTGCGCCCACAATTCATGGTTGCACCCTAGCTGCCTAATCTTCATTCTAACATCTCTCAAACTGTTTTAATTGGTTCGTTACCCACTCTCCAGAAATTTGTATAACAGACCTTGAAGGTGCCTTCCTACCTTCGACGTTGGCCTCCTGCAGGGCTGTGGTGTTCTCGCGCAAAGCCTTGGCATCTCTTCCTAGTTCTTGTGCTCGCTCATGGAGACTTGCAAGCATCAGGTTGGTGGCGAAGGAGCGCTGCGTCACATTTCCTGACCGGTCTCCAATTTCCTCAAGTTGTATTTGGCTTTCAGTCAAGTTGCGCCTGCACAGAGCAAAAGCTGTAGTCACACACTCGTAATCAACTTTTATTGTCAAGTTATTTGTAACCACCCATGCTCAGTGATTCCAAGACATCAGCTCCTTCCACTGCAAGCTGCCGGCATGACTATGTAGGGCAACCCTATCGAACTATCACAGCCACTATAGTCAGCCTATCTAGGTTCACTGCAGAACAACGCCCGCTCCCAAGTACCTCCAATTACAGTCGGATAGCATAACAGTCTCATACTACATAAAAATACCTTTGTTATACTCTATATTTGTTGTTTGCATATATTTATTACGTACTGATATTGGCATGAAACATTTTAGAATTTACTCAGTCATATTCAATAATTCGTTATATCCCTGTTCATTACACAGAAGCTTTAATTATAAGAGAAACAGCAACTGACCGGATCTCTTCAATGAGTGATTGGCGGTCCAAAAGGTCCAGGCCAGTGATGTTGGCCCCGCTCAAGATTTCTTCCACTTCGTGCAGCTTTTCTTCCATCTCTTGGAACTCACGCGTGTAAACACCAGTCGTGCCCTGCTGCTTGATTTGCCGTGCTGAGTTTATCATGTTCTGGGTCTCCTCTAACAGCAAAAAATAAAGAAAGAAAGATGGAGTAAAATAAAATGTGATTCTTACAGTTGGGACAATGCTCCTCTTTATTTTGCTCCTCCCACATTTCACATGGGCCAGCATGTAAACAAAAAAGGAAAGCGGCATTCCAGTGTTTGACCACTGTTCACCACTCGTGATAAGCAAGTAAGGAGGAAGCCGAGGCAGAAACATGCATGTTGAAGGAAATATTTTGCGATTACTATTACATACTGGGTTGCTTATTTTAACAAAAAGACATATTAAAGACGTCTTATGGTAGATAGGTTTTTGCCATGTTCCACCATGCTGATAAGTGTTAACTGGAACATCAAGGCCACAGATTTTCTGGACATATTTCTCAAAATTGGTAGAATTTCCGCTAGATTACTTTTTTGGATCAATTCCACAATTGAGACCTGCTCGAAAGTGATTAATTACAAAGTTAATTATTAAGGATTTGTTCATTAGCTAACATCAATTTGTCTTGCAAGTAGTGTCTGCCTCATCAACTAATCCAGCTGATGCAACAGAACTGCAGTATTTACCACAAAAGATCTTTAATAGGTCTCTCTTCTTTCACATAGATGGCCCGGCACATCCTAATGTACTAATGACAGGCACAGAATCATTAAGTTGCTGAATTTTTCTTCTAATGTTGCTGCCATAAAGCTGCAATGCCAAAAGAGAGGGTTCCCAAGCCTTTTAAATTGCCTATGTGCTCATCAATGCCTTCATTCAGTCTGCACCACGGTACTCAAATCATTGCTAGGAATTAAAGGGAGGGAAAGATACACATGTGGATTAAATCTGAAATAATGAATCTCATCCGCAACTAGCTATTAACCTGTTTTTCTGTGTAAATTTTCCTGCTCTCTGCCCCTCTCGCACAAAACTTCTGTTTTGAAGAAACAAGCACTTGACTCCCTTTAAGACAAACTCTCTTAAGACAACTCTTAAGACAACTCGTATGACAACAAAACAGTTCAGACCTTTGCTAGCAATCCAATGGATCCAGCCCATTTCTACAAAGCCGGGCCGGTTGATGATGGGAACAGAGCTACAGATAACGTGCACAATGTCTGCAGTATCTCACAATCATTAGGGTATGGGCTTGGCTGTAGAGAGGCATAAACTAGTGGGATCAGTAAGAAGTCAAGTGCAGTGCAACATCACGCCAACCCTTTTGCAAATCCAATGCCAGCTGGAAGCAATCCACTAGACTTTGCACACATATGAGCATCCAAACCAAAATGAGCATAAAGAGTGCTACCACAAAGCCCAGTTTTCTTCTTCCAGCTAAGTTGAACAGGGGAGTGCCACAATATTGTGACGGAATGGTCAATGTCGGCTAAAGAACAAATAGCCAGCAACACAGCCTCCATCAGAGCTGTAAAATGGCCATACGGCCAGTCCTTCAGAACAGTCAGATGTCGGCTTCGGTACACCTCTTACAGCGTACAGGAACATGCGTCAAATATATTGGAGAGCTTACGAATACCACATTTAGATACAGTGAAGTGTTTAAAAAGAAAACTGTATAGCGATGCAATTGCACCAGATATGAACTGGTTGCAAAGTATCTGGTAGATTTTGGGCTGCGGCAGAACAGATCCCTAAAGCTTCCGAAGGGTGTGAGAACTCCCTTGTATAGGTTTGCTCTATTTTGCGAGCAAATTGCTAGAATTTGCACACAACTGCAAAGGGTTATCCCCCCCCGCCCAACGTACCACGCAGCTCTTGGATGATACGGTCCCAGTTGTCGAAGCACTCCCCGCAAGAGTCGCAGTACGGCGCCCGTCCCGTGAAGCCACGAGCGCACTGCTGGCAGCGGTCGCCAGCCACTCCCGAAATGCAAACACAGCTGCCGTTGTTCCGGTGGCACTGGCTGGTGGCTGCTCCAGGCACGTTGCACTCGCATGCTGTTCAGAAGCAGAAAAAAAAAAAAAAAAAAAAAATTGTCTCTGCACGTTTATCTTGGAGACATTACAATACAAAGGGGGACAGACTGACTAGAACTTTAATACTGGCAAATCTATTTAATTATTCAAAATATAGTGTAGTCTGAGGACCAAGCAGGTGCACAAACACCAAAATTTAAGAGCATAGAGCAAGAACACAATCTAAAAGCATTTAAAATAAAACAAACAAATCAAAATCAAGATCGGTTGCACCTGACAGGAAGATACCTTCGTTACGTTCACACCACTGTTCATGCTTATTCACTGCACTCCACTATCAGCATGTGCATAAGTAGGCAGAGACATGACAAGGAATGATGAAATGCAAAGGAAAAAAAAAATACTTTGTCTGATACAGTCATATCCTGGTAATTCAAAATCTCATAATTCAACTTGACAGATAATTCGAACTGCTCTGTTGGTTCCGGCAAAGTCCTATGTATCTGAATAGAGAAAAATTGCGACGAATTTGAACTCCAAAACCCATGCAATGGTTATTTTGAACAAAATCTCTCACTCCCATGCACCACTTTCCGAACAAACCCAACCCAAAGGACCATAAGGCCGCATGCCATAAAAATGGTGACCAAGAAAGGCTTAGAAGAAAGCAGAGACCAGGCGGTACCAGGGCAGTGCCAGTAGGAAGGAACCCCCAGTGCGCACTTGATCACCTTACTATGCCCCCTCTCCCCCTAGTGTGCGCTTGATCACGTTACCATGTGCACCATTCACATGCCCACTCTTCCCCACCCCCCTCTCCCTCCTAGCACACTTGATCCCATTACCGCACACTCACCTACACACTTCTCATAGTGCATGCTAGATCACACCATATTTATTTATTTATTTATTTTGTAAAGGGGTGTAGTTATTAACCCAGCTGGTAGCGTCAAGCCTAACTGAGAAGTCGGGCAACGCAGAGCAGGGACAACTGGATGGCCGAGTGGCTCTCTCTCCTCCCAAGCCCTGGCGATCCAGCTGGCTCACTGCAGGCATAAAATAGACGATCTGGCTGGCCTTGTCCGTATGCTCTTCTTCCTTGCAATTTATTTATTTATTTATTTATTCATTTATTTATTTATTTATTAGGTTAACCTACAGCACCAAGGAGGCATTATTGTAGGGAGGATACATTGCTGGCAGAATTGAAAAAAGCAACAAACATTGCAATACATACAAAATAGCCAATAAACGATTAACATTGCTGCAGATGATAAAAAAAAGGAATAACAAAATAGCAAGCATTGTTAGAACATCCAATACAACAAATTATCAAAGAAGATAAAGAAAATACATGTTTCAAAGCATATTTTCAACAGCCATAAGAAAATTGGGGCCATCAGCAGTTTCCTGGGGTAAAGCATTCCATTCATCAATTGTGCTAGGGGAAAAAGACATACTTAAATGCGTTAATCCGACACTTTTGACTATGGTCCGTGCTGCATTTATTACATCATCTCCAACATTGGGCACGCAGGAGTACGATGCATGTCAAGCCACCACCCTTGTCAAGTCGCCATCCTTCTCCGGTCACCCTTATCTTATTGCACTTGAACTTCACATAGAACATGCTGTCTTTTGGCACATGTCTGATGGAGGAAAGATAAGACTTTTTCAGTGCGAGCCCAGTAGCGGTTTTGGTTAGGCGCGCTGTAGCACAAGATTGACTGGGCGTTATGTATAAAGGGGCTCTCCTTAGTTCAAACTCCATTTTTATTTTATTTAATTAAATTTCCGGTCCCCCTGGAGCTTGAATTAACGGGATTCTATTGTATTCCTATTTTGCATTTGTTTCTTGTGATATCTTGTAATATTTACACTTCATTCAATTGATCGATTGCATGAAGTGCAATCGATAACTTGATCAATTGACACGGTGATGTGAGAGGCTATATAACATGCTTTTCTTTACACGTATACTATATGCATAGTTGCAAGTCATGCAAGGGGCAGACACCACAAAAATCATCCGAGGAGCTACTGCGATACTGCTGGATTTCTTCACGGGCATGACTGTTCCACAGCATGGTTCTTGCCTTGCCCAATTTTAAACATATACTTGAAAAAGATTCCACACAATATACGTGACTAGCTACTGCTCAGGGGTGTTAGCATAGCGACCCTGCTCTGCTGAAAAGAAACTTATGCAGGTTGGCACCTGCATTTCCCATAAACCATTGTTCAACTTAGGTCAATGTTATTGTTGATGAGAAAATACATATTAACCTGTTGCAGGGATAAATTTAACGGATGCAATGGCGTAGCATATATAAACCACACTCTTGAACATGGCAAAAAGAAAAGTGGTTCTTAGTGCTGCAGTTTTGGAGACCGTATTTGAAAGCCAATGCTATGTAGCGCCGCACCTTAACTGCACCTAGGTGACAAATACTGAGCATACTCACGATAGCATCGGACACGTGGGTCACCCCAGTGATTATCCTGGCACTGATTGCACTGCCGCCCACCATGGCCTGGCTTGCATGGACACTGGCCGTCAAACTCGTTGCACTTCAGGTCGTAGGAGCCAAGGGGGTCGCAGCCACATGCCTCGCAGCCTTCGCCGCTGGCAATTTTCCAGTAGTTGGGAGCGCAGCGATCGCAGGAGATGCCCTCTACATTTGGCAGGCATGGGCACTGGCCTATACATTGCAGGGAAAAAAAAAGGAGAAGCACCACTGAACTGAAGCAAAGCCATGGGTAAATGTGTTGTAATCCTACGATAATGAGTAATAAGAAAGATCTAGGGTGCAAGAGAAGTTGACAGAACTAGTACAAAGGGCACGACCGTGGTCTTCATAAACCAGCCCCGTCTATAGGATGTTTATGACAGAGATAGGCTGGATTTCCTGCACACCTCAGTTGTCTAGTGGTTAAACTCTCTACATTTTCAAGGGCTCTAATGTGAGGTGCTCCCTCGAGCTGGTATTCATGCAAATACGGTGAAGGAATGAAATGTCCTCGAGACATTTGGCTTTGTACCCACCGGTCACGGGGTCACAGTATCCTCGGTCGGGGTCCAGGCCGAGAAGGTTGCACACACACTCGTAGCACTGCTGGAGCGAGGCATTTCCGTAGTGGCCCGGCTTGCAGCGTTCGCAGTGGGGGCCTTCTGTGTTGTACAGACACCGCAGGCAGACGCCCGTGCGCGAGTCACAGTTGCCTGGCTGGGTCTCATCGACATTGCCACTGCATTCGCACCGCCGACAGGAGCCACCAGGAACGTTGGGTTCACCGTAATAGTTGTTGGCACATCGGTCGCACCTTTCACCTGTACGGTTGGGAGGCAGTGCCAAGAAATAAGTAAATAAGAATTGCAGTTGCAGCTACCAGGAACTCTCGGCACTTTGTATAGCTGCACTAATTTGGCGGGTTGTGAAAAGTGAAACAAATTTTCAGAAGATCAAACAGACAGAAAAGGGGATGCAACTATGCTCGAGCTGTGTCCCTTCATTGTGTCTTTGCGTAGTAAGAGATACTGCATGGTTTAAGGTGTACTGAATCTGATTAGAATGATTAGGCTGCCCCTTTCAAAACTTATTCTGTATTTCCAGTGACAAAAGGTTGCCTGTCAGATCTGAAAATAAGGGATAAACTGCCCTTTTTTTAAGTTTACGCAACTAAACTGCAGCTTACACATCCCGGTGACATTAATGGATTCCACGTTGCAGAATCCTTTTAATTATGTGGCCACTGCACCATTTTAATTAAACTTGATGCATTTAGAAGACACAGCCATGCTCCAAGACTCTTTGGAGTCGACGCCTCATTTATACCCTCAATATTCTACAAAAACTTATTAAAACTGGAAAAGCTCTGTATGTGTCTATATCACTGCAACAAAAACGGATGCAACAATACTGTAAACTCCTTCTCGTAGTGCGTCTAATCTCTGCAAAAAAATTGTCTTAGCATTAACAATGAACTGTTACTGTGGCTATGCGAGTCACAAAAGTCATACAGTGATAGTTTGAGCCATGTGCGGCATATACACTTTCCCTTCAGATGTTTTAGTAGGGAACTGCCATCTACAGAACTGTGATAACTGGTCTTGGTCAAGACTAATGAAAAACAACGTTTCAAGTTTTTGTTTGCTTTATTTTTTTTCCTTTTGGAAACAATTTTTTTTTAGCACAGTGCCCAAATAAAAGATTGTAATAGTTACTAAAATTAACCTTTTACCTTTTAAAAGCAATATAGTTCATTTAAATCAGATCAGCAGTCGGGAAACGAGAGCATTTTGCATGCACTGTGGGGATGCGCGACTCTCGCGCGTCCCCTGATGTTTTCCCGCATAGCGCATCCCCTGATATGCTGTTTTCCCGCACGGCTCGCGTGGCCTGGCGCCCGCGGCGCTCGGAGTGGTACAAGCGCGGTGCGAGAGATGGCGCGACGGTCGCGCCGCGGCGGGGTTACTCGGGCGCCGAGGGACAAGGCGCTGGCTCTTTCCCGGCGGGTCGGCGAACAGCGCCGGACGTACCGCGCGCGCGCGCCAATCCATGGTTCTGCGAGACCGTCTCGCGTGGCCGCCTTGGACACCGTTGGCGTGACTGTACACGCGAACGACCAGGCGTTGGGATCCAGCATGGGGCGAACATATTCGCTCGCAATGCGGTCGCGGTAAGTCGGACTTCTAGATTTGTCGCGCGCCCATCGGCATGTTTTGGGGATAGCAACTCGGCTAGCTGGCATTGATCTATGAAAGGTGCAATAAATGCCCTTGTGATTGTTTGCACTACTGTGTTGTCGTTCCTTTGTCCCAAGAGTACGGAGGAGAACCCCCGTATCTCCCACAGCACTTCAACAGAGAAGTCAGTCTTGGCCCCGAGTTAACATGTGGAAACATCAGGAGCTCTAATCTGAATACATGGGAACAGATTAATAATTTTTTGGGGCTTGCACTACACCGAATTTGATGAGGCATGCTGCATTTAAAACAAGAATTCCCTGCCAACTTAGGTAGCATATCTTTTATTTAGGCCACCAATGTTTTTTTTACATAAGTGGTTGAAAATTGGAAAACTTAAAAAGGAAGAAAGAAAGAAATTCGAGGACACCTAAGCACTTATACAAGTTGTGAATGCGAAAGCATTAATGTCGAATTGAACACTGCTGAGCGGACCTTCGAGTTTTGCGCTGCGAGTAACGTTTTCGTTAATGCTCGTTTCGGCCTGCGGCGTATTGGGAGAGTTGACGACAATGGTCGATTTTGCTGCCTGCCTTTTCGCTCCTTTTGCTGCGTTCTTCTGCTCCCTTACTTCGTCTGCTGTGTACTGGCATGGATGGCCACATTTCACTACTGCCGAGGTTGCGGCCGCCGACAATGTAGATGCTTCAGACTCCATAGCGGTATGTGCTGCCCAAGCCAGCAAGTGCAAGCCAGCATCACGAATGCGCGACGTGCACTTGTGACGTGATGTCGCAGCCAATGAGAAGCTAGGTGCCATTTTCTCACTGCAGACCCCACTTGCTTTTTTGCTCAATGGGCCACTTGACACTTTCGGCGGTGCTAGCTAAGCCAATAAAAGGAAGCCGAGCCAAGATAAAGGCACCCCACAGCTCTGGCAGCTACCATAGCAACAAATATTGCATCGCTCGATATCGGATTTTATCCTTACCTTATTGAGGGCATGGAAAGTACAAATATGTCCATTTCAACCTGCTTGGTTTTGAGAAACATGCGTTTAAATGAGTATGGGAACCTACAAATTGTGTAGTAGGGAATCAGGGGATGATCAAGACTCAAACTTTTGGACACTCTAGAAACGAAGCATATATCAACTGTATTGCCCTTTTGAACACATACGATGCCACCTGACATTGCATTCATTCGCATATGGTGGCATTAAGAAAAATGGATCTCAAACTTGCCTACATATCCTTGTGCACAGTGACAGATAACATTGCCAGTGCGTGGATCCAGGTCACAGCTAGTGGCGTGGTTGACACCACTGTCCGCAGTGCCCGGGCATGGGCACGGGCGGCAGGGGATGTCCACTCCGTACCGAGGGTCTCCATAGTAACCGACCTCACACCTGCATTAATTCAACAGTTCAGTGGTTTGCAACTAAATCATAAATGTGCAACAAATCTGAAATCTGAGTAGTGTCAGCATGCTTTTCACATAACTTGGCTAATATGCTGCCTCAGATTTAAGGATTTATTTAAATAATTTGTTTTCAAACTGACCAAGGGAAAAGCAGTTTGAAATCAATTTACACAGATAGTTTACTCTAAGAAAGCTTAATATTTAGGCAGGGATAGCACTGGGATAAACTGTGAACATTTGTGTGAAACTTTTCTTCTGCAGAAGGTACAAAACGAAGAAGTTTATGGTTAAATAAGTTCTTTGCGAATGATCTGCACTGCCTGTTCTTGCAAAGATTTCAATAATTATGTGTATTACAATACATTTTCATATTAGTCCTACACACAATAGTCCCAAGAGGAGGAACGTGAGCAAGCCCGATACTGTGACACAAAAGTCCACAGGCACTTTATTGTTGCAAAAACTTAACTTACATGTTTGTAGAAGCCCATATGGCAAGCTTGAGAGTCGCATAATCAAGTTTTTTCTCAGACTTAAAGCACATGCAACATTTATTTCAGGAATGCAGAGTTCAAAAAATGAAACATACAAAATTTACACAGAAAACATTATATTGCCTAAGGAATGACAAGAGGCACAGGCTTTGGATTGGAAAGTATTGACTCTTTCATTGTACCATGGGCTCAGTTCTTTAACTCTGCGAGTTTCTAGTTTTCATATGCTCAGTTTACGGGACATTTTCTTGTAGCTTGGCGATTTCACACTTCTGCCATTTATGATCTTATTAGGCTTGTGCAAATATCATTTTTTTGGTTTGACTTGAATAGTGGGATTTGCATAACACCTTCACACAAGTGCCAGACAATGACAAATAAGAAAATAATAAAAAGAAAAACTGGTTTACTTTCAAGGTGCCATCATTCAGGTATTTTCATGCAGAAATGCAAGTTCAACATTTCTTACAACTCCGGCAGCCCAGAAGATTTGTTTACTGAATACGGATTCAAGCTCACTGTGGTGCTTCAGTCTACTTAAAATTTTGTGGTGGTTGAGGCCGTGGGAGCGTTTTGCATCATACGTCGTCGCGATGCTGTGAAGGGCGAGCTTGACTGCGCAACACTGGCTGTTTATGTAGTGTTGTGCAATTTAACCGCTGACATGCGAGCTTAACCCACTTCCGTTCAGTAAGCGCCCGTACGAACTTGGTAGGGACACTCTCTGCTGCCTTTGCAGTCCTCAATTATGCCTGTGTGCATGGTCTCGGGCCCGATCACCGATGGGCAGCAAACTTCCTGCAGTAGTTCACCATCCACTTCCGTGTGTGCCTTGGCTGTTGGACATCAGCAGCGATGTTTTGCCGGGTGTCGACAACGAAAGACACTGTTTAATGCTACCCGCCGAGGGTTGCTTAGTGGCTATGGTGTTGGGCTGCTAAGCATGAGGTCGCGGGATCGAATCACGGCCACGGCGGCCGCATTTTGATGGTGGCGAAATGCAAAAAAACCCTTGCACTTAGATTTAGGTGCACATTAAAGAACCCCAGGTGGTCATAATTTCTGGAGTCCCCCACTACGGCGTGCGTCATAATCAGGAAGTGGTATCGGCACGTAAAAACCCCATAATTTAATTTTGCTGTTTAATGGCACATAGAAAATTTTAAATATGTAACAGTAAAATTGGGGTGCAGGTTATATGCGAATTTCGAGTTAAGATGTGGCTTCACAGCAGCACGGCACACACTGCCATCAAACCATCTTTACAGCAATCTTCTCAATGACCAGCATCGCCAGAAAGCTGGGGAACAGAGCAGCTGGCCGAAGATACGACATAGATGATTCATGCATCCGTGCATTGACTGTTTTTACAAATATTTGAGCGTTGTATGCAGTTTTGTTCCTTTTCTTTCCAGGGTGTTGTAATTGGAGGTGCAGCTTATATGCAAAAAAATTAAGTATACAGTAAAAAGCTTGTTCATTAGCATTCCACGGGGATGCTATGAAAGTCTGGATGAAAGTCAAGAGAAAAGAATTGCCCCGTTAAGGCGCGTATATAGTCCGACATAGCAGGAGCACGTGCGCGCGTGGGCTACGTCATGTTGGCAAGAACAATGTATATGGTTCGAAGCACTGGCGCAGCCAACGTAACTGGATGCCGCCAATGCGGTCCAACGTGCCCAATGTCGAGATGGCTGTTGCTCCATCCATGCGTTCTTCGTGCCGACTCACAATGCATGGCGTGGAGAAAAAAAGGTGCCCATGGCGCTTCACCGGCGGTTGCAGACAGCTGTTCAAAGTCTGCAAAGCGGTGCGGGGATTGGGGATCGTTCTGCACATACTCTGAAGAGAGCAGCCGACAGCGCGCACATCGAAGTCTAGAGAGGACGGCCTTTTCACCGCTGGAAGAAGCTGCGCTCTACAATGCATTTGCGAAACGCACCACAACCTGCTGCGACATTGGTCTCTGTTGTACTTTCGTAGCTGCACCGGCTGCACACTGCAGAGTTCCGCTACACGTACAGGTGTGGCCTTGCTCGTGTAATAGCCACAAATCTTAAAGGCTATGCTTTTTGGTACTGTGAGCGCCAATAAACATCGCGGCCACTATGTTTCAGACATTACCTGGTGCCGTGTAGAGAAAAAGCATAGCCTCTGATATGAAACAGAAAGGTGTAAAATTGTAAAGAAAGAAAGAAACATACAGCGCCACGTGGCATCTATGTTTTTATCTCTTGAGAGTAGCAGAGAAGCGACCTTCAACAGAGGCGTTGACCATGGCTGGCCAGGCGTGAACGCGTCTCTCTCTATTCAGGCCTAAATGAAGGGCTGTAGATTGAAAGAGCAAAGCGGCGTGGCCCACACGGCATTGCCAGCGTTGCTAACGTGATCTCGCGCACTAGCACCTGCCCCATCCACGATGGCACGGAGTTCGAATTATCGGTGGTGGTGTGGATTTCAGTGCTAATTAGCGGGATGTTTTACATATTGCTTTCAATACATTGTTGGACAGACTGGCAGCTACTTCGAATTATCCGAAATTTTGAATTAATGAATTATGAATTAACAAGCTTTTACTGTATTCGTTCAGGTGAAATACTTCGAATACTAAAATTCGAGCAGTAGCGCATATCGTAGTGCTGCTGTAGAGAGATAGCAGACTTTCTTCACGCTGCAAATGCTGGAAGAGCCCAGCAACCTCGCCATCCGCCTATTTCTACACAGCAGCACCACATATTGCAATTTTGCCCTTCTGGTTGCCGAGTGCCTGCGCTTATCTCTTTTCAAGCCCATTGTACAAGAGAACATTTTCGTAATATGTTGTGATGGTGTTGTTGCTCAGAAGAGAGTGTGCACAGCTCCATTGCACTCTAACCCATCAGCCAACTGAGCTAATTGGCATGCTTCCATCATTTGCATGCCAGTTGAAGCGCCACTGTAGAAACTCACATAGACACTAGCTCCAGATGTTCCTTTAAGCACATGTCACTTTCTTTTTTTCCTTTTCTTTTTCAGCTCTAACCTGTCGCAGTGAGGCCCTGATGTGAAGTCCCGACACTGGATGCAGTGACCTGTCCTTGAGTCGCATGTGTCTGCGTGACCGTTGCAGTCGCAGCGCTGGCAGTTGGGGTAGTTCCAGAAGCCAGGCTGGCATTCGTCGCACTGTCGGCCGTACGTGTTGGGCCGGCATTTGCACTGGCCCGTCTGGGCATCGCAGAAGTTGTCCAGGGAACCAATTCCATTGCAGTCGCATGCTGGAAGTGAATGCCTGCCAAGTCACTTTACCATTGGAGGCTATGCATTATATGTAAAGCTTCCAGATTCATGAATAGCGTTATGAATACACATTACAGGCGAGAAGTCCGGAAACAAATCCCCATGTCATGCATAGTACCAGTAACATGTAACTGCAGGGAGAGTCATGCATGCTCTCACAATGCCAATGCAGCTACAAGCACATTCTTTGGCAATGAAAAAAAAGGAATTCAAACAATCATCAGGGGAAACATTTGTTTGCCCAGGAGCAAGTACAGTTAAACCTCAATATAATGAACTTCAATATAATTAAATTCTCAGTATAATGAAGTATTTACATTTTTATAACTTTATAACTGCTATAGATAGTAGCAGTATATATGTGTGACAGTAGTATGGTGTAGGCCGCATTCCTGAGCAATTCATCATATCAACACATAAAACCATGCATTCTGTGCTAGAAAAATGCACAATTTCTGCTCTACAAGATGCTGAAAACGGACTGTGCCACCTTCTGAAAACTTAAAACAAACATGCTTCAACTGCTGTTATGTTTCACTTGTGGTCTCTTGTGATTTCTAGTTTTCTTTTAACTTGTGACCAAGCACATAGTACAAGATAACATTCCGAGTCTTCTAAGAATCATTGGTCATTATACTTTCTACATCCTCCATCCGTCAGTCGAAGCTACTACTAGTTGGGCGAGTTGCCTCGGCTTTGATGCAAGGATGAAAATGTGTGTTAAAAAAAAAAGAAAAAAAAGACATGCCAGTGTAGTTAGTGTCTGTGATGTTGACAGAAAAAGAATTCCTTTTCGGATATGTGACAAGATAGTAGTGCTCACGACTGAGTGGACATATCTTTTGTACATATATTGGTTAATTTAATTATTTTAATGCCCAGAGGCATTATATATGGAAGTGATGATTAAGAAAGAAGTGCAGTATCTATAAGTGACATGGCGGAGGTAGGTTGCCTTTGGGATAAATGAGTCAAAAATGGAATTTATGTGACAAAAAGGAACAGCAAATTTCAGCAAGCGATCAGTACAAAATGACATACAATGTGGCTTACTAAGGAGTGGTACATGTGTCGACAGGGTTTATTGAATAAGACCGTCTGAAGCGCCGTGAGTGGTCCATCTGTCCAATTGTCTGTCTACGTTTATTAACCCCCTTAACTGCCGATGACGAGATAACTCACCATCACAACAAATGTCCTCTGGTGCCGATGACGAGTTAACTTGTCGTGATTGTTTTGCAATTTTTGCACACGTGCAGGTGTTCAGTTTCTTGTAATTTTGACAAGAAAATAATGCACAATTACTTTTGTCATTTTTTTTTGCACTTCTACACACTTTCTTGTTTAGAATTTGTCGTGGCAGTTGGGGGGTTAAGCACATCGTACGTCTTTACATGTGGGTGTTCAAGTCAAGCACATAGAAATTCGAGCGCAGAAACTGCAGCACTTACGTCGGCAGCCTCCAGGACCAAAACCGTAGGTTCCAGGTGCACAGCGATCGCAGCTGCGACCCACCACGTTTGTCTTGCACTGGCACTGACCACCCAGTGTGCTGCACACACTGCTGTGAGAACCCTGTGGGTCACACCTGCAGTCTGCGAGAGGAAAGAAGCCGTGAAAAAAAAAAAGCAAATGAAAACAAGGGGAGAAGAACCTCGCTAGCAGAGAACGGGGTCGTAAACCAACAGGACAGGTGAAAGCAGATTCGTAAGCACTTGGGATGTTGACATTCGCTTGGGGACAAAGCAGCCTTCCAGGCTTTTGAATGGTTGTCTCGTAATGTGCCAACAAATTCACAACGCCTTCAACACGTTACAAGATTAAAGATTTCAATTCTTTGTCAGATACAATCATGGGAGCTCCATAACACTGGCACGAGTTTAATTTTTGCTTTGTTTATTGTTTGGTGCCTTTTGTGTGTATTTCATTCATGTATATTGCTCCAAGTTTTTTATTTTGTTGCTATTTTTGTTGTTGTACATCAATCTTACAAAAGCTTCTGTTCAGAATATAATAAACCACTAGGAAGTTAGTGCAGTGTCTCAATCACTTCTTTCTTTTGTCCATGTTCTAAGCTTGTGCTGTTCTGGTTATCTCCAACCAACTAGACCAAACCTACTTTACCCAGTTCTCTGCAACTTACGCCTGCATTTCTCTTTCCTTGGCACCTATTCTGTTACTATAATAAACTGCCAGTTATTTACCCCTTGCAATGCATGGCCTGCCCAACTCCCCCTTTTCCTCTTGTTTTATTTATAGCATAAGCTAGCCCCTCTTTGCTATATGGATTATACCAACATATTGTTGAAATCAAAGCCTGCCAGTGTAGCTGCTAGGCTCCAAATCCTTGGGCAAGCTTTGAGCTTGGCTCAATTTGCAAACAGTTCCACCATGACCAAAATTTTAAAGGGACACTAATGAGAAAATTTGTTTTAGTTTTATTAGCAAATTTTCTATAATGCTAAAGAAATAAGTCACTCTTAAGTGAAAAGAGGCTTAATAAACTGGAAAAGATGCAATAATAAAGTTGCCCCACAAGCTTTGCGTGGCCTTATAGGTTTTGATGGGAATTATGGGAGAGGCCTTTGCCCTGCAGTGGGCGTAACCAGGCTGATGATGATGATGCTTATTATAGGTTTTGATGGTGTTTGCATGGGCCTGGTTAATATTTCATCAGTAAAGATGGACTATACTGTGTTCTAAAAGGTCCAAACATTAAACTTGGCAAGTTTCAGGAACTTTTAGCGAGCCGCAAGAGCCCAAATAAGAAAAAATATTCTGAAATTTGCGATGTCATTCTGATGTGCAGGCACGCTGGTTTTTGATTTTGTGAAGTTGTCACAAGCAAAACACAAGACTTGAAGAAAGGGACAACATGAAGCGAACCGCTTTGTGTTGTCCTTTTCTTCCAAGTCTCGTGATTTGCTTGTGGCAACTTGACAAAATCATGAAGCACCGACTGGCCTACACCCACACTCTACTCTGGTTTTTGTGGGAAATTCAAGAAATTTAACTTTGACCCGCATTTTCTATTGTAATAATCAACCTATCACCAGGAAACTAACAAAAATTGAACTTTGAACGAGCACTTTACCAGTTCAAACTGATTTATTGTATTTATTTTGTGTTGCTTTAAAACAGACTAGAGTGTTCTTCCTCACCCTGAGCTCCTTGGAAGACGTAGAAGCCGATGCTGTAGAGGTACTTCTTGCAGATTTCGGGGAGGGTGGCCCCTCTTCGTACGGCATAGAATGCCTGCCCGCAACGAAAACGTTCGAATTCTTCCCTTCTGTATTCGTTCGCCGGAGTTCCGTGGAAGAATGGGATGGCATTTATGTCAGGCATGAGTACCATCTGTGGGAGGGTGGGTCAAATTCTTTCACAAAGCTGCAGCTTGCAAGGTACACAGGCACTTCATGTTGGCACAGGCTATTTATTTATTTGTTTTATTTATTTTTATTTATTTCATAGTACCCCTAAAGGCCCCCGAAAGGGTATTACATAGGGGGAACCGATACATGAAAAAATGTGAGCTTTGTGCGTTACGGAAAAAAAAACTAAAGTACACAAAAGTTCCACAAAAATTTTTAGGAAAAAAAACAAAAGTTATACAAAAGTACGTTGTCTAGCAAAATACACAAGTAAAACAATATACAAAATAAATTAGTCAAGTAAAACTCAGATAGAAAATACAAAACTGAAAAACCAAAGTAAGGGAATTAATAGGCACAATGTAGAAGTAAAACGAGGTGTTGCTCGAAACTGCGTCAGTTGTCACATAAACAAATTGATGAGACATGAATACACTTGTACAATGTGCACGCAGAACGGTAAGACAAATGATCAAAACAATATATACACTGGACAACGTATGAAGAAACAGTACGTGATGGATATTTACGCGTAACTATTGCGTAAAAGTTCCTGAAAGGTTGCGAAATCAGTTTGAGTAGCAATGTGTGATGGTAGGTTAGTCCATGCAACAATTGTTCGGGGAACGAAGGAGTTAGCCGATGGTGATAGGACTGCACTGCTTGGCACATAAATAGCAGGCCTTCAGGTTTAATTAATTTATGCTACTCCATGTAGTGATCAGGAGGGTAATGAGCTGCTGTGTTCAGTGATGAGCTCAATAATCTAAAAAAATTTGACTTGTTGATTGAACTGGGCAGACAGCATGCTGGGTGAAAGCCTGTTTTGGCTTAAGGCAGGCATAACACGCATTTACAGAGCACCCCCCCCCTTTTTTTTGCCCAATGTTCTGTTTGAGAAAAATACTGTAGATTACCGTATTTATTCGCATAATGATCACACTTTTTTGTCAGAAAAATTGACGCAAAATCAGGGGTGCGATCACTACGCGGGTTAAATTTCCCGCGAAAAGAAACACAAATTTTTTTCGTCCCGCGTTTGCTGCGGGTCACAAAAACAAAAATGGCGGCCGGCAGAGCAAGCCGAACGCGCCGAATGCGCTTTTTTTTCTCGTGAGTGCATTACGTGCATTGAAACAGTTTCTTCTGTATCAGTAATGAATAATATCGTTAATATCGGCAAGTTTGCGGCAATAACATAGCAATGTCCACTTTGAGGGGACAGAAACAGAGGTGGGCGCACTTAGCTGCCAGTGACATAGAAACACATGGCCGGCATGCTGCAGAAACTGCGGCATCTGTCTTCACTACTATCCTAATACGGCACGTTTCCGCTAAGGGTGGGTGAATATCTTAGCTGTGTTACAAGCGTCGGGGTATGAATAGGGTACACTTTTAACGTATCAGTGTAAACGTGGCTACTATTGTAGCGGCTCGTGATTTGTTGCGTGCCCTCGAGTGCAGATGAGAAGAATCAAAAGGCGCCTTTTTTGTTGTTGTTGACTACAACCATTATAAAGCCTACACATAATAACGGCAAGTTTGGTTTCAGCTTTTTTTTAGTCACGGAAGCGCGAAAAGTGATGAAAGTAATGAAATGAGGCATCTACTTAAGAATGTTTGGTGCATGCAAACTGCTTGGTTTGTTTTGAAGAGCCGTTTGCATAGCATTCGACAGATGGTAAGCGCGATCAATATTAGCTAGACTTGGCACACAACATATCGCTGTGGCAAGTTCGGGGTGCGATCATTACACGGGAAATAAAAAAAACTGAATTTTGAAGACAAAATTCAGGGGTGCGATCATTACGCGAGTGCGATCATTATGCAAGTAAATACGGTACAAATTTTCTCAAACTAGACTACTGCTCCTTTATCCTGTTCAGACGAGTGATTTAACATGGTGGTATGAAATGCATATTTGTTTTCCTCCACGTCTGTGATAAAAGCGTTGTATGCACCCCCCCCCCCCTTCCACTCACACAAGACCACCTAGAGTAATATTTCCAGGGAGACTGACTAGTCTAACTGAATCGTTAGGCCATTCCTGTCTGTAACCGTAGTAGTAGTCTGCGTATCCAAGTGCCACCAACAAACAAATGCTACCAAATGGGCATTGGCCAGTTAGCCTGTTTAGCTAGCTGGTCACTTTCACCAGAGATTTCATTGTCATAGCTTTACACAATTCAACATCACCGGACTCACCGAGTCGATTAGGATCGATGCTGAAGGCGTGTCCACCTCGCGGTCGTATTGCTTGAACGTGACTCGCACTTTGTAGTGCCTGCCCTTCTCCAAGCAGACGGGTGGTGCAACAATCACGTACCTGTCACCTACATGGGGCAGTGTGCAGATTATTGAACAAACAAGAATAGAGATTCGGTGATGACTGTGTCTACTCAAAATAGGTTAACTTGCAAAAAGACGACGTCTTATGTTGTCCAAAATATATAGCAGTAGTGGGCATCATATATTGTGTTTCAATTACCAATGTGCTCTTTAACCAATGAGATTAAATTAGCATATCAACTAATTCAGACATGTTGCAAAAGCTGAAACTGAAGGCAGTTAGTGCCCAAAGCATGTGCAGCTGGCCGGTACACTGAGACTGCCACCGGTTTTCAAATATGTACCAGCAAACTTGCAACAAAGTGCACTGGCATCAACACTTACCATTTTTAAGTAAGCCCTGCTTATGCAATCTCAAACAAAACCAATTTTTGTTGATTAAACAATTTACCATATCGCACAATTTCCAATGTATGTCGACACAAATAATGCACCAGGAAACAAATGGCCTTATCTCATCTGCACCATTTCTAAGAGTCGCTGAAAGTGCTCATTGAACCAACTGGCAAAACACACAAGACGACATGCCAAGATTTGTTCAATACGTATGTGTTGGTATGATACAAGTATGGTATTGTGTTTTCAGTTTAAACCGAAAAAAGAAAGTCAGAAAACACCCATTGATAAATTTTCTGGCCATTTGGTTTTACATGAAAAACATCGATTGTATGCCAAACTGTGGCCATGAAGATCAAGCCTCTTTCTACAACAAGTCCATCTTGATTTTCGTTTTGCAAAGCCCTCAAGGATGTCTTAGAGTATTGGAATGCCATTGTGTCTTTTTGAAAAGCGAGGATGCAAAGGATAAAAAATGTGAGAAGCTGAATGCGCTTGTTTCATCACCCAATACTGTGCCTGACTTGCCACTCAAGTTGATGTTTTTAAATTCATCATCTATGCTATCGATAATTCAGGAACTTGAGGCAGAAAGCACAGTGGTGTAGTGTATGTAGTTTACGAATACAAGGGGGTTGTTTTTGTGCATTAGTACTTAGTCAGTGGCGCAATCCAGCAGAGATAAGCTTCACTGCTGATGTTTCGAGTCTTCTAGACTTGCTAGATGATAGCTACTGCACCAGGACGGTTGTAGGCCTACACGAGTACTCAATTAAACTAATCATTAACTCATTAAAACTCCTTATTTCGGTACTCTTTTAATCATTTAAACTATAAGGTGCAGACATTTATTTATTATGGCCAGTGTCACTGCATGCTAAAATCTGTGGCTTCACGCCTGGCTCCCATGTACTTGAATTCACAATATAGATGACAACCAAGTTTTCGTTTACTTAATAGTCTCACAAGCAACTATTCGAGAAATTAGTCTCACTGAATAATAATTAAGACAAATTTTCTTTTGCATAGCACACATACATAAACATGTAACATAATGTCCAGTGCAAGACCTCGTTGGAACAGTAGGCCTCCAATGTGCTGTGTTATTCAATAAACGTGTGATGAGAGAGGGTTATCCCCAAAAGTGCCGGTCAGTGCATCAGGATTCACGTTCCATCAATCAGTCATGAACACACAGCACTGCAGAGAGGATTGAAAGCAGACCCGCTATCTTGTGTGCGTTCAAAAAGCCGACATTCGGTTTCACCTCATGCGATCGGCCTAGACTGACCTAGGCTATGATATCGGTGCGGCCTGGACAAGTGTGTGAGGCGAAAAAGAACATTGGCTTTTCAAATGCGTACAAGATAGCGGCCCAGGCACCTTGTGATGGTAACGCTATGAGTTTCACACTGAATACATGCACTGCCACGTTTGATATTTAAAATAAAGTTCAACATTAATACTGTTGGTCATAGTATTGAGGCTAGTTGACATCAGGCACAATTTGCACACATAAATACGATTCAGTGTACGTAAGCTCCAAGAAAGTGCTGACTTGCCTGCAGAAAACCTAATCACTTGACGGTCATCCTGAGGAATGGCATTGGCACAGGGCCCATTGGGATCAACTGGCCCCGGTCTGTCCACGGTCACGATAGCCTCTTCCCAGCCTTGAGCAAGCTGAAAGTGAGAAATCTGACGTTTCATTTGAAGCATCGTCATTCAGCTAAGACAATTTGTGAGCACCATCTCCAGTGAGTCTCACTGAAAATGATGCACGCTATTCATTACTTTGAGGTTTCGTGTAGCAATGAGAGTTGTATGTGTAGAGGTCTCAATACAGCAACAGCATAGCAGTGAGCAACTCGGCTTTCTAATTCGCACTGCGAAGGAGCACGAGTTCAACTCTTAAGTAACGGGCACAGTTTTGTTTTTCGTTGCCATGTAGCAAGGGTGAAGCTGAGAATTGGGATGTGACCCGACAATGAAAATGGCAAAACAAAATGAAAGGGTTGGAGAAAGCACAGCTACTATGGAACTTGTAAGTGCCTGTCACAGTAAAAGAAAAATTTTCCAGACTTATGTGACTCTCTGGTTTCCTTATCTCAACTATAAATGTCAGTTATGAGCCTTTAACTCCATGATACACTTATACCAATGTAATTTACAGTCATTCCAGACCTACCTTGGGTTCATAACGGAATACAATATTGTAGTCCATGGACGTCGGTATATCAGGAACGTCAAACTCCAGATAAGAGTCCTGATGGACTTGCATGAAGCCCAGACCAGTCCATGATGCCTCCCGGTCACCATAAGGCTCTCGTACCAGCACTTGGCAGTCCTGCAATGTGAATTATAGGCATGCAAAATCCTGCCTGCACATTTTGTCCACCATATGCGCATTCCATCTCGTGCCATTTTAAGTACAGTAAACACCCGTTAAATCGAAGCTGTAAGAACCAGAAGAAATTTCGAGATAAGCGAAATGACGAAAACAGAATCCCTCTGGCCATGCATAGACCACATGAAGCCTTTCCAATTACCTCTAGTAGTATTAAGCCAGCATGAATGCTTTGCACAGAGTCAAGACAATCGATCTTGATGATATATTTGAAGCCAGTCATCTGGACATAACCAATTTCAGACATCCAAAACGCTGTAAACCAAACTTGCTTATTCATACTTGGTCATCTTTTGTTGGCAACAGTCTAGAAAACTTTCACGACAAGTCATACAAATAAGAAAATAGCATATACTATATAATATTGCCAAGCTTTTTCAGCCCATTCATTGAAACTAAAATAGGCACTGTCCCATTAAAGACACCTGCAGCAGGCAAATGTGTATTCGAAAGACATCTAGAAGAGATACTCACAGGGCTGGCCTTGGCCAGTTCAGCCTCGTGGACCATGAAATCAAGGTTGCCAACAAAGAAGCCAGTGTCTGGCTGGTCACAGCGGCGTCCTTGGACACTGGGCCGACAGCGACACTGGCCGGTGATCACATCGCAGCTGTTCTCATAGGCACCTCCGGGGTCACAGTCGCAGGGCTTACAACCGTCATCGTCGTGACTCAGCCCATAGAATTCCGGCTGTCAAAGTTAGGAGAGCGCAGAGATAAGATATATCTTTGCCACTTGAAACACAAAGGAACCGTCGGAGTGCGGTGGTGCCTCAACCAAATTTTTCTCATTCTTCGCCTCATCCATTCATTGCGCCCAATTGTGGTAGCAATGACTCGGCAGGTATATACAGTGTAGTCTCTAAAGGGCAACTAAATAATATTAAACTGAACTGTATTAGTGAAGCGTGTAAAGTAAAATATAGCCACTGCCATCCTGACAAGAGGCTTTACAAGCTAGAAGAGACACAAAAACAATATATGAAGGGCAACACTGCCCTTAAGTTGCTGCATAAGCTTGTCATGAAGTCATAAATTTGGACATCTACACGGGTCTAATTAGTTTCTTACCGATAAAGAAGGGCCACATTAGGTTCTAAAGGGCCAATACAGCAATTTCAATAACTTGTACCGAGGTGGCCCAAATATGAGAAAATACTTTGGAATCCATGACATGACAACGCCAAGGTTTAAGTGTGGAATTCGAATAAGAAAACTTTGGCCTTTGTTTTCTCCAGTAATACCATTTTTCACCAAATGAATGAACATATAGAGCTTTAGAAGAACACTTCACTGCTCTAAACAGATTTAGTTTTGCTCTTTAGTGTTTCTTCAGATCAACAAAGCAGAATGCTGAACTGAATTTTTATGCAAAAATTTATTATCAGACCACATGCATGGAGTAATGTTGACCGCCAATGTATCTATCACATTCAAAATATTTGTCAAGACTAAACGCTTGAGCGAGTCAAGCAACAGATCAACTGCTATAACATACTGCAAATTTTTCATCGATAATTTTGCACCAATTCTGCAAAAGAAAAAAAAATGTTGCTTTAGAACAACCACTAATTTCACGTTTAAGTGCACCTTGTCTAAAATGCTCTAGAACAACGTATGTGTCTGGCAACCAACACCTGGTTGCCAGATGCTGCTTTAAACAGCCAGAAGTCCCGCAACCGGTATGAGGGAAAAAAAATATATATGGTGTCACTCATTGGCCTTGTTATAACCATAGCACCTTACTTTGATGTAAAAGCAGACAGCCTCCCAAGAAATGCAATTGCATCTCTTGTGAAAGTTGCACTCTTCACACACTGTAACACTGCAGTCTGAAAAAAAAATAGCTGCTCTCTGGATCTTGCTGAATATCTGTGCATTGTGCACGTATATTGAACATAGTCTGACCCTCTTCAGAAGGATGGCACACAGGAAAGTATTAGCCGCAGAGTTACTAGGGACTTACCAGGCACTGGTTGCAGTCGCGACCAATGACGTTGCGTTTGCAAGTGCATTCGCCTGTGTAGACGTTGCAGCCGTCCCCTGCTGTTCCAAGCTCATGGCAGCTGCATGCTGCAGATTGACATGCGTAATCTCAATCTCTAGGCATTAATGAGACTGCGCTTCCAAAATCCCATGATTTTATAATTTTAAGGAAGCTGACATCAGAAGTGTAATTAGTTTATTTTTTCCCTGTTACAGTTTTTTGAGCAATACCTAGGCTTCTAATCTAACCTGTCACAAACAAACAAAAAATATTAAGAAAAAGCATGTAAAAAAATAAAGCGCGCACACTCACAACTTTCTGAGGCACCCAATTATAGTTTTATGTCAGTGATCCAACAAAGATCAAGATGCACTAGGAATTGGGAAGAAAGGGCAAATGAGCTCATTAGTATATTCAAAATTTTTTCGTAAGGAGTGACATCCATCTAAACTTTGCTGCGCCTTTCCTCCAGAGATAAACTGGAGCATCCACAAACAGTGCGACACAAAATGTGGCACTTACGCTCGCAGCCGTCGGGATTCGCTGCCTGGAAGTTGAAAAAACCTTTCTTGCAACGGTCGCATCGGCGGGACTCAACATTTTTCTTGCAGTGGCAGCGACCAGCAACAAGCCCCGATGTTAGGTCATCCTGTGGGTCGCACACGCCTTCGTCCAAGGAACCGCGGGGGTCACAATCACAAGCTGCAAAAGACCAGTGACTGAAGGGATCAGACCCCGACCGATCTGAACAAGCAAAAGATGGGTAGCTCAAAAGCTTGAAACGTAAATGAAAGGCCCTAAGCACACAACTACACAATTTTCCTAATCACAGCTGCTTTGCATCGATGGATGAATTTCAGTTTGTTTCATAACTAAACATTAATCCAAAGTGATCATGGTTCTTATTTTACTATTCACCCTAATAAAAGTAATGATAGACGATCTTGTTCACATTTAGTGGGATGTTCTTTTGATGAATATGTACCAGGTGGCACATTATACATGTTAAGCATAATGTCCTGGTTGACATGTGCTTCTTCAACGGTGTAACGAAGTGCCTTAATGAAGAGCCCGAGGGAACATCCAAGCAAAGAGCACAATCTTATGTTGTTTTTATTTACTTATTTGAAATACTGCTAACCCCAGTAATAGGGGTTGTGGCAGAGCGGTACAAACAACGTAAGAAATACATGAGAACATCTTCATTAGAGTGGTACAGGCTAAAATAAAGCAAGTGTGCCGCTCATGGATATGTCTGCTTGTTGCAAAGCCCTCCTTGCAATCCACACCAGATTCTGACATAGGGCTATCTCTGGTTTCACCTGACGTTTAGGTGCACATCGAGGTGGAAGGCTGTGATGGAATTTATGATAATTGCTGTAGAATTTCAATTTGATGAAGTTCACTAAAGCAACATGAACTTTGATTCTAATTGAAAGTGACTGGGTGGCAGACTTAATGAGCATCTGGTTCAATGCATATTTTTACAAGAAGCATTCGAAGTGTCATTGTGAGAGGTGCACTCAGCACTTGAACATATTTTGATGAGATTGCTTTTAGGTATTTTCTTTTAAGTACGCTACTAGGGCCACATTCTGCTTGCTATACTGTGCAGCTTAATTTGCGAGTACTATACCGCTGCAAGTGAAGCATAATGCCTGTCACAAATGTAGCTGCTGTGTATAATGCCTGTGCCACTTGGCTAGACATAAGGTATAGACTGGCAGGGGTGACAGGATGGGTCTGTGACAAACATGGAAAAGCAACTAGTGCAGTTTAATTGTAGCGACTTACAACTCTACTTAATTCGAAGAAGTCTGAAAGTATGAACGGTTTCATTGAAATTTTTCAGATTCATTCAACCACTCTTAATATGGCTGTCATGTAAGCCTGTTCCTAAGTCAACTCATGCTAAAGCAAGCTGCCATTGATTTCACATAATCTGATAGTTTGGTGAACCAGTCAAATATGCTGTCCTGAACTGTGTAAATAACTGGGATAGCCGATGCGATCAACAGAAAGGTACATAAGCATTATATATGCCTATGCACCTTTTTGCTTTTGTATAAATGTTCATTTTTGTTTGCCTCGCATAGCTTCTACATTTTTTTCTATACTTCATTTTTTGGTGTACTTAGTAGTATTTCCTTGTTTGAATCAACTAATATTTACCTAATGGATCCCAACTAGGCATCCCAACAAGGAAAGCAGTTGCTGCAACAGAACTGCTTGTTGGCCTAGTTTGTGCTTGCTAAAAGACATGTTTTTTTGCCGCAAGTTAAAACACACACAAAAGGAAGACACATAGAAGACAACACAGGCGGCACTTCCAACTGATTTAGTTTGGGCAGTGACCCAGGAATATATATACACATACACGCTTGCGCAGGCTGTTCACAAACCTACGTTATCCAGCGGTAAAACAATCTCATTTCCGATTTGTAGAGCTAGATAGATGTATCGCTAATGCAACTTGAACCTTTCTTCTTTATATAATAAGCTTCCATTAGCTCACATGCTGTTTGATTTCTGCTTCTGCCAAGAATCTTAATCTCAGAAAAATGTGGTTTGCACATGCAGGCCTTGCAGTGCGCTGCAAGGCCTGCATGTCTTTTAGTAAAGCAGTTGCTGCCCTGACAGAGGCAAGACCCCTTGTTTAAATGGCTCCAAATGTCCCTTCTTCAACCACTGCTGATCACTTCAAAGTATTAATAATAATTTAATAACTTCAAGGTCTCTGCCGTCCCATGCACCGCTGTCCCACTGAAATAGCCAACGGCAATTCATAATGCCCACAGGTAGACCAGACTTACGTTGGCAGGCATAGGGATCGCTGATGTCGCGCTGAGGATCCTTGAAGTAAAATGGCACGCACTGTTCACAGTTGAGGCCCATAGTGTTGTCCTGGCAGTCATCACAGACGCCGCCACTCACACGTCCCGAACGCTCCCACACGGCCGCATCGAAGTGGCACTTGCTGGCATGCCCGTTGCAATTGCAGGCTGCAGCACCGGGTGGAAAACACAGATCGTAAGACGGCAGCACAGTATGCAACATGGACCCAATGTGGTGGCATAGTGGCTATAGCATTCTGCTGCTGAGCACAAGATCACAGGTTCGACTCCCAGCTGTGGCAGTCACATTCCAATAGACGCTAAATGCATAAATGCTTGTGTACTTAGATTGAGGTGCATGTTAAAGAACCCCAGGCAGCCAAAATTAACCCAAACCCCTCCACTATGGTGCCTCTCATAGTTCCAGGGTTGTTTTGGGAAATTAAGATCAATCAATCAGTCTGTAATAGGGCAGATTCAGAATGGTTTTAAGCATAGTGTGGTAAAGCTGAAACAAAATGCAATGAGCCTACTTGTCAGCATGAGTTGTCACGAGCCCAGAACTGCATGATCAAAGTGTTTTTATACGAAGTGTAAGACATGTATAAGGGATCGCATATAAGGAATAGCCCCTAACAAGGACACCTTGATTTGCCTGCTGGCCCTTACTTTTCATGTTTCTCTCAGTATTTTTTTTTATTTCCTAATTGAATAGTATACCGCAATGTGAAAAAGGCACTACGAGCAAAGCAAGAATGAATGACTCAATGCATCAAAGACATCAGAGCTGTATAAGCGAGTTCTCACACTTTTTGGACATACTAAGGGTGTCTGCTGGCTCTTGGCTTCGCTCGAATGCAGTGACAGCTGTTACTGCTGTTTGAGTGAGCAAATCAATTACTAAGCTACAAATATGCGCTACTCCTGTTGCCTTTTTATTTCTGCACTGATGTCCCTGGAGTAAAATTTGTTGAGAAAAGCTCAGAAAAGCATGCCCTTTTTGCACAAAAGCATGCCCTTTCGCACAAAACTATGTATGCACCTATTTACTGGAGAGTATTAAGGAATACAAAGGGGCCAAGAAACATGGCAAAGTACATATCCACTTTCTTTCTCAGCATACGTTTGAAGGACTGGGGACATTAACATATTGCCTGCAAGAACAATGAAATGAGAATTTTGAGCAAAAAAACTTCAACAGACGGCAAGCTTTGTTTCCAAGATATAGGTTACTATAACTTTTAATTGGTGTAACATTATGTCAAAGTAAGCATCATTTGTGCACAATTGTGCATCCAGTATGCGACATACTATGTTTTCATTGCAAGTGCAAGCAATATGCTGTGGCCACTGATCGCTGAAACGTTTCACTCTGCTTGTTTGGTGGTAAATAGGTTAACATCTGATACATTTTTCGTGTAATACAAGTGTCACATCTTGCAACATGACATAATGGCATTTAATGTTATGTCGAATTACAGATGACTATACCTGTATCTTTTGTTTTTTTTCTTACCTGACTCGCTACTTTTTCATCGTGGGTGCGAGTAGTGAGATAAGACTCTCTGGCCTTCGTAGTGTTGTCTGCTAAGTATGAAACAGAGTATAGCAGACAAAAAAAGATTGTTTAGATCCCAAGCACTGTGGGAATTGACGTAAGCGAAGAATTCTGTGCTGTTTGCTTTGAATGGCAATAAGCAGTGAGGTTTATGGCAGATGTTTAATTTCTTCAGCATTTAGTGCAATACGAGAGTGTTGAGTTCACGGTAAACATTATTTTGCATGCACCACACCTGCTCGTCTGCGTAATACACAGAACACGTAGCAAGACGTGTTTGCTTGAGGTGTTGCTGTGCTTCACTGTTCATAACCTGTGCGAAGGTTAGCAATGTCATTGCGCCACACATCACGTTGCATCATTGCAGAAGTGTTAAACTTTAATTTGAACTGTGGGACTGTACATGCCAAAACCACAATTGTATTATGAGGCACGCCATAGTGGCGGAATACAGATTAATTTTGACCCTCTGGGGGAATTTAACGAGCACCTAAATCTAAGTACACAAGCTTTTTTGCATTTCGCCCCCGTCTTAATGCGACTGCCGTTGTCGGGATTGAACCTGTATACTCGAGCAATGCTATTGCCGCAAAACTACTATGGCAGGCACAGAAGTGTTGATTTCATGTACAACCAGTGTCACCTAGACGCTATGGTGCTTTAATGCAGCTTTGAGTCTGCAAGCCGTGCATCACTTGTCCGCTTGATAAATTTGCATGGTGTTCATTTTTCAGAAATAGCAGATCTGTACCGTACCTTGAACATAAATTTATCCAGTTTCTGCGCAACTGCTGTCATGTCTAGTAGTAGCACTTCCTCGCCTTCTCGCATTTTTTCCCTCTACCACCCTCCCCACATGTGTGCGAGTTGAGAGTGAAGAGTGCCAAGGCTGTAATTCACTCGTTTCGTGGCTGCATCGGTTCTCCCCATTCTCTGTCTGCTCTCCCTATATCCTCTCTACCATTCTATCTACCTCCCCTCTGGACCGTTGGCATGTTAGCAGAAAGGTAAGCACTGCAGTTTCTGCAATACTTTGGCAAGGAGTCACGGATAATTACGGCTGTCAAGAGGGTATTGTCGCAACACCCAGGAAGCCCCAGAGGGCATTGTGGACATTCGACGTGGTGCAAAGGCCCAAACAAGTTTCTCTCATCGCCTTTCCTCTCTGCCATGCTCCTGCCATGTATATGCACACTCTGAACCACTCCCCCATGCAGTGTGCAAGACAACTACAGCAGCACTGTCAAAGTCGAAGGAAGAGGCAAAGAAAGTTTCGGTTTAAAAAATTAAATGTATCGACGTAGGCTGCCTTACGTTTGCATGGATTTGGGTCCCTCTCACTTGCTGGTCTCCAAGGCTGGTCATTGTACAGATCTTCGCAGCTTTCGCAGTTAAGGCCTTTCGTGTGGTGCGTGCACAGACACTTGCCGAACACCTAATGGTGAAGACAGGTTGAAAATCTCATAAACAGTGGGGGCCAACTCTTCACCAACAGAAGATATTTCAGACCAAGATTTTAAATTTACCCTTTTTATATGTAAAAAGTACACACCATGTCATCTTTTGCAGTAGCAGACTCTCCTTCCTCTGGTATGCAGCGACTAGCGTGTCCATAGCAGGAGCACGAGCCTCGAACAACCATGTCATAGATGGCGTAATAGTACTTCTGCTTGATTTCCCGACGCGAGTCCAGCAGATTGTCACCGAGAGTGTGCAGGCGAGTGAAGTTGATGCGCAGGTTGGTCATCTTGAGCAAGTCTTGCACGTCCCGGCTGTGCGGGTCGTCGATGTGGATGTGCGGTGGCAGCACACGGAAGATGACCTCTCCATTGGTCGAGGGTTCGACGTTGGAATAGTGTGACTCGCACGTCACATCAGTGATGTTTCGCCGTTGCCCCTTCCGCACGTGTGGGAAGGCGTCACTACAGTCGTACGCAAAGTATTGGTACACCTGCGAGTTTTGTTGGACACACATGCCGCATTTGTGACTCGCAGAAAAAAAGAGCACATCGCATTATTTAAGTGAGCCATTGTGTAAACAGAAGCCTTCTTCACTCTTGAACAACATGCTTCTTAGGATGTATAGCAGAATAGCAAAATTCAACGAAAAAGCTTCACTTCACAGTACAACACAATGCCATTGTAATGTGCAGCAGACTAACACAGTACAATGCCATTAACAGAACAGTTTCTTTTTAAAGAAGCTCAATTGCAAAGCTCTACATATCATAATGCCATAGATGTGGCCAGATCTTTGAATCAGAGGAAATTCACTTATAGTGTTTTATTATATAAGAGAGGACGCAAGATGGATGTATTTGAGCACACATAACAAAGAAAACATATCTTTTTTTTGAGGAGCCCCACCAAGCACCAGCATTGCAGTATCACTGGCTCAACTTGTTTAGATACACTTTTAATTAAAAGCATTTCTCCAGTTTAGTAAAGAAACAATGGACCTGTTTTCTGAGAAAGGTGACCACCCAAATGCCTACAGCTTCTAGTGCAGCAAGAAGCAAAATTTGCATATGCAATCGGAACAGAAATTACTGCTTGACTGTATGACAAGAAAGCTGGCCATAAGTCCCATGCAGATTTGTGAAGAGTTACATCTGAGACATGGCACCGGCTAGGCCACCCTTGATGTGTAATGCGATATCTTGCAAAATGACATTATGCCCTGCCAAGGAATTTCATAAAGAAATTTAGTGCCAGAACCCCCTCATGAAGTTGTAAACCTAATATAGGAAAAACAGAAAAGAAAAAAGCAAGTCATAAAACAGTGGAGTTCAGCTTTGTTTGTGCAGGTGGCTACATGTAAGAGTCACGCGGTGTGGTCAAGAGAGATGCGTGGTTCGACACAAAGACGGCGGCCTTGATGTATTGGAACTCCGGCTAGTGTCACCCTGGAGCTCCGTTGTGTACACACTGTATGCACCAAAGTGTGATTGGACGAACGAAGGGGTGAGGGGAATGTTGGAGATGCTCTTAGGTATGTGCAGGGCCGTTGGGAATTCGATGAAGATTTGGCTAAGAGAAGAAAGACCAAAGTTGTAACATCATTGTAACTATTGGCTCGTAGTCTGATGTCTGTGTAAATAGTTTCCATTCTATCGCTTGCCTATTCTGTCTTAATAAACAGTTAACCCGTTGCAATCAGTGTCACAGCCTTGGCTACTGTAGTGTGATTTTGCAGCATCCACAACACCTTCAAATTTCCCTCACCGACATCAAACGAACATCAACTTAAACAAACGCGGACAATTTCCTCAGCAAGCAATGCTCAAGTCAACAGATGAGTGCAGCACGACTAATGGCATACATGTACTTTTCCTGTACCTTCCATGTGTGCCCGTTGTCATGCGATCGTTCAATGAGCATGGCAGCTGGCCTAAATGTCTTGAATGTGATGATCAGATGCGTGAAGTGAAACTCTGCTTCCAGGTCCAGCCGAATGGACACGGATTGCACGCCGTTTTCGGACTGCCACCATGTCCCCTTGTGCCTTTTGCCAATCCTGAAATGCAAACAAAGCAGGGTATGGTACTTGCAACTCCACCATACTGAATGTCACATAAAAAGGAGCACCAAGTGTACATGACTCTTCTAACTTAAGCGATGGTTGATCTCAACTCGAATTTCACACAGACGCATCACCATGCAGTTGGTACAGTTGAATATGAAACTTGTTTGCATTACTTGCCCGTTTCATCTGAAATAAAATTAAAGTGGGTGACATCTGCAGCAATGATACTAAAAAAAACAAAAAAAAAAAAACAAAAAAAATCTAGATTCTACTGCGATGAAACAGTGACGCCGTCCATAGTGGCTGTAACAAACACACATTGTTTCCTGTGAACCCAAAGATGGCGCCACTGTTTCGTTTCAGTACAATCCATGCATTTTCAGTGGCATTGCTTCAGACAATGCCCACATAAAAAACAAGAAAAAGGAGACTGATCACATCCCCGTAAGTAAAGGTAGCGGTCATGTGGTACCACAAACAACTACAGTGGTTGGCGGTCGTACAATGACCGTGCGACTGAAGGCTGCCAAACTAGCCTTTCCAATTTGCTCATCTCAAGGAAACCCATTCTCCCCCCTTGTTCTGTTCGAGTGCTGAATGGACTGGACTTTCAGCAGCATGGTCATAGTGTGCGGCTCTCGGTGGTTTCTAGCACAACGAAACCACATCGGGTTTCACTGACGTGAATAGCCTTCTTTTTCACCTCCGAATACACGCTGCACTTGACTCATTTTGAACTAGTCACATTAATAAAGAACATAAATAATTGCTTGTTGCACTCTCGAGGAATCTCAATTTTGCAAACTGCATTTGCTAACTTGGCCAAAAAGGACATATACTGTGTGTTTGTTTAATACTTACCTAAAATTACTACATCATCTAACTTAATTTTGCAAAAGTCCTGTCCAAAAATTATTGGTACAATTCAGAATATGGTGTGACATAAATGTTGTTTTTTGTGTTTCAGTAGGTGCAGCTTACAAAATTTTGTTGTAACTTCTTATTGCTGTTTTAAGAGTTGTAAAACTGATGCTTGTTTATTATTTCATGTTTTTTTTTTGCAATTCTCAGCGAATTTCAACAGAAAAAAATTGCTGGCCCTAATTCAAACATGCTCCCTACAATTGATAGATTATAGCTTTATTATCATTATTTTTTTCAATGAAAGGAACCTCATCAAATTCGATCCACATACGCCATGCAAAACAATTTCTTTATTTCAATGTATTTAAATGGAAGATGCTGAGGTAGAGCTTGCATTTGAGTGGCCCTCTTGCGAGTATTTCTTTTCCTTTACTTTTACCGGCACCAAGCTTAAAAAATGAAGCATACAACATTGTTGTCATGAAAGGGAAAACTGTCATCCACTTGACTGTAGCATGAAGCTACAAAAGAAATGCATATGAATTTCTCAGGAAGAAAACTTCACAGATGAAAAGTTGTTGTCCAGAAATCGAACCCGAGACCAATGTCTCTCTGGGTCATTGCTCTACATTCTGAGCTAGCCAGGAGGTTGGCATCTAGCAGAGTGAGGCTGGACTAAGCAACAACTCGAAGCAAAGGGACACTGAATATGATGAATCAGTTCTGTGGATAGAGGAAGATTCACGAAAGAATGTCATCCACCAGAGTGTAGGGTGGATGACAATCTTCCCTTTCATGAACTTACCTTCAGCTTGCAGGCTTGCACAGAACTGATTTGCCAACATCCTTGTCCATCGCAGGAACACAAGCAAAGCATTTTATTTCCATGAAGCTATAGACTCACCTGGAGACAATGTTCTCAATGCCGTGGTAATCCCTTCCTTTCTTGGTTGAGTCACATCGGAAGCACTTGGTTTTTTCTTTAAGGTGGCTCACGATGCAGTACGTCTCGACACCACGCAAGCCGCATGTGGATGATGCCGACAATTTTTCCTCCCTACCAATGAGCAGGTTTCCCGTTGCTGGGTAGCAACTCGAGTCTTCGCAGGCATGCGGCTGGTGGGAGCCTCGCGATAGTGCTGCGATGTGGGAACCCCAGAAAGATTACAACTCACACAATGGCGACAGCTCGTGGTTAATTGTGGGCGCACCATCAGTCTTAGGTGCCCCTCGGCTGTGCTAAGAGACATTAACGACAAAAATTACGTCCAGACAAAGTGACAGCTTAAGGTCCTAATATAACAAATGTGTCATTGTTGCCACAGACAAAGCTTCTGTAATTGAGAAAGTGACTGTCACACAGACAATGAATATACAGTATAATATCAGTAGTAGTAAACAATGTATAGTTGCACAATAAATAGAGAGAGAAAGAAAGAAACAAAAAGAAAGGAAATTGGGCAGGAGTCCTCGGAGGAAAATCATCTAAGTCAAGCAATTAACCCGACGGTAGACCTGCTGAGATATGGCGTTGGATGACGCTGGTTGGTTAGGTCCATTGGTTAAAGCTATGGGGAACATGGGCACTGTGATGCTGTACTGCCTCCAGAATAGGCCCACATTGTAAACCGAGTTATAAGCCCCTGCAAGGAAAAGACGGGGAATGCGGGAGATGGAAATTCGAGACGATGAGCAAACGTGAACAAGGTGAATGCAGGAGCCAACGTTTCGACAAGTGGACTTGTCTTCTTCAAGGCCTTGAAGTGGACAAGTCCACTTGTCGAAACGTTGGCTCCTGCATTCACCTTGTTCACGTTTTGCTCATCAAAACCCTGCAAGGACGCCTTGGTATCAATATCAGTCCACCAATTTGCCACCCTTCACTATACTGTCTCAGAGATTGGCCCAGTCTTACTTAGTGAGAGAGCTGTCCACATGAAGTGGAGGGAAGAGGCTAAAAAAAGCTCAGCTCTAAAAGAAAGCAAGCAAAAAAGAAAGAGTGGTGCCATCACTTTGCAAATATAAGCTTGGCTCTTGCTGATGTACACTCTCCTGACAACGATTTGCAGAGAGCCAGTTAATGTTTGATGATAAAATGCAAATTACTCTGCATTTGAATATTATCTTTAAAAAATGGTACTATATGGCCTGCATTTAGTGCATGTTCCCACAGGTGAACTCACTGCTGCTGTCCTTTTTCACAGTATTGTCAGTGGCAATGACAGTATTGCGTGAAAAGGCAGTGGTGCATTTCTATTCTCACACCACCACTTTCTCCCAACTATAAGCATCTATTTCAGAGTCGCAGAGTATAGGTGAGGCATAGAAATAATGAGGCATAGATGACATGCATTCTCCTTCACTCACAGCATTGCTGCATAGACATATTGTCTTTCCCGGCAACATTGCTCGTGATTTAAGTCAGTCAAAGCAATACTGAAGACAATAAACACATGAAAGAATTTAGGGATCACAAGCTGTCATTTTGCCTGGAGTTAATGTTCACCTTTCTTGGTGCCTCTCTTGGCATTAATTTCAGACTATGCTGTGTGTGCCACAAGCTAGCTTGCTACTTCTAAAAAAAAAAAATTTTTTAAATGCTCACGTATTCACATTGTTTTGAGTAAGAGCCAAGCCACCAAGAAAATTACACAGTGCCCAGAGAACATTAAAGTTTCTGTTTTGAAAACGCTTCCCTACATTCCGAAGCTACATAAAGCCAACAAACTAAGTTCAAGCACAATCAAAGCAGTGAATACAAGTTGTTCTGCACTAGTCGCATCACTTTCCAAAGATGTCGAGTGACAAGTACCAGATCATCAGCTCTGTGGCAGATGGAAAACTGTCTTCTTTGTGATACTATGTGTAGCTAGTTAAGGTAGCTATGGATTGAATTGCAGTTGGCACCAGACAAATTGGTAAATTTCTATTGACACGTAAGAAAATAGTATAGAACTCCTGATGCCAAAGTACTGCCCAGTCATTAAATTTGAAAATTAAGAAGTTACCAGTGTTGAAGAACCTTTTTTTGTTGCTTGAAAACACAAAATAATGCATATTCATAGCATTAGTCCGGTGCATAAACTATCATACATGTGTATCGTATACACAAGCTACCATGCACACAAAACTGAATCTGTTCCAGACCGTGGATAGCAACAATAAATGATTAACATTCTCTTGACTGAATGGCCATGTGTAGCTCAGCTTTAGGCCTTTTGGCCAGATTCAATTTACACAGTCTTTACCCACATATGTCACAATACAAAGCAAAATGTAGTGTGTTAGTGGACATGTTGTTCTCATAAAAGGCTGGTTATACCTTCCACCAGGTTAGCGTAATCCCAAACTGTTCAAAGGTTTCGTTTTTACCAGTCAATGGATGCCTGTCGTCTTCGATGTCATCCACACCTCCAGTGACTCTATGCGTCTCCGTGGGTCGTGGTCGGACATAAGGCGGCTCGGTCTGCCCTTCCACACCACCGTATGTTCCACTGGCACGACTAGATCCATATGTCACTGAGCCGCCACTTGTTACATTATCTCTCCCGTACATCCAACGTGATGAATGCTGCCCTCCACCGTAATATATAGTTCCATTGATACGCCTTGTGTACGATGTTCTCGTGTATGTTGTGTCTTCGCCTTGTCCTCTCCTGACGTCATCGTGGCCACCGTATCGCCTCTGCGTATCCTCAGACCAGTGTGTCGGCTCCCCACGGACAATGGTAGTGTTGCGCCAGGCTGTCACACGATGCCTTTGGTGCACAGAGGTTCCATCATATTCAGCACGACTTGGCGGACTGATAACTGTGGGCTGAAACCGCGTACGTGAACCGACATCTACACGGTGTGTTGCGTTTCCATGCTCGCCAAAACGTGCCGTGTAGCCACGCCAGTTCCACCGTCTCTCTTCTTGTCCTCGGGACACGGTATCCTCTGTGCTTGTTCCCCTCTGTGATGACCATCTTCTTGACCCATCGCGATCACTTTCCCGGTCATAGCCAGTTGCTTCAACTTGGTGTCGACTGCCCGCACCCCAGTGTTCACGGCGTGGAGCTTCCGAGGAAGTTTCTGGACGATCACTCGTGCCATGGTGACTTCCTGCTGTGATCGAATGGTACTGCTGTCGAACATAAGTGGATCCGCTCTTGTCCTCCTCAGGAGTATCAGTGGTTGTAGAGCTGATTCCACTCGCCGACCAACTCGTCCTTTCAGTCGCCAAGTGGCTTGACCAGGTCCGTCTGCTTGAGGGGTGATCGGGAGAGGACCGGTGGTGTGTGTAGGTGGGACGCTCTGGCCTCTCTGTGCTGTACTGACCAGACCACCTTTGCTGTGAGGTCACCCGGTCAACTGATGCCCGCCGAGCCTCATACACCGAAGTAGTCTCACGTGTTGGCTGCTCAGTGGTTGCTGACCATCGGTGCCTGCCGGATAAAGTTTCTGCGGAACCGTACCGCCTGGACTGCAACAACGAACTTGTATCATCCTCACTGCCACCACGGCTTGACCATCGGTGCCGTGTTGTAGACTCAGTGCGCCTGATATAAGTGGGCCTGCTGCCATCTGCATCGTCTGGTTTATCTGTGCTTGTTCTCCTGGACCACACATCAGAGTGTGCTGAGCCCCGACGGCCTCCTGATCGGTCCTCTTCTGTCCGGTGCCTACTACCAGAATCAGTTCTGCTGATTTGTCCCCTGGCACCTGATGCAGATACAGTGTACACTCGACGGGTGTAGTTCGTGCGTGACTGATCTGTGTCCTCCTCTTCAGATTCCTCAGGTGTCTGCCGGTAACGATGAGCAGTGAAGTTATGCGATCCTGGTTTGCGCTCTTCGAATACTTTTTGCACTTCAACTTCCGATGTGTGTCTGGTGTCGCCCCCAATGCCTCCAACATGGTGCTGTCCTGAGGGCTGAGCCAAATCTAGAGTGTCTTCCACAACTCTTTGTTGCTGAACACTGTCCCAGTCGTCTTCATCCGATTCTGTCACCGCATGGGTAGAGTTTTGAGATTAACAAAACTACAAAATTTGCTGTGGTAATGTTAAAGGGTCAGAGCGTGGTCAGGTTGGACTTGCCTTGAATGCGCTGGTGAAACAAGCAATCAGAAGCTGCGTGACAAGCTCCCTACACCATAAGCCCGCTGCAGATAGAATGGGTTAAAGTGTGACAGCGGTGCAATTCTGGTTGGCTTCATTATGTACCAAAAGTATCAGCGATGATGTTGTCCCAACACCACATGAAGGTCCACAGAGACAATTAACAGCAATATTAGGGCAGGAAATTGAGCACAGCATTTTCCATGAGTTGAGCGGTACTACTAGTCACCAAAAGGAGAAAAGCACAAAAGATGCAAACAGAGTATACTGTGCGGTGTTCAAATTCCATGCCACAGTAAACCCAAGCTCAAGCTAAGCTCTTCAAACATGTAAAATAGAAAATTAAGCACAATGTCTTCAATCTGCATGTTAGCACAATTTTAAATGTGCCTTTGGGCAATTATGCAGATTTTGGAAAGTTCATGGAAATCAAACTGAAGTCATTCCTACTGGACTCTTTTAATAATGTGACACCCATTTATGGTCATGTCAAGCCTTTTTATTTAACTCGAAGCCCTCACCAGTGCAGTGGCTTGAATACGAAAGCTGGAGTTGACTGGGGCATGCTTTAGAATGTCTTGCATCAGCGAGCTAACTGAGGTCAATAAAGCAGTATGCCAGCACCACAGCTCGAGATGTTGTGCTTCAGAAAGCATAAAGAGCCCACCACCCTTATTTAGGTACCCACCGCACACAGCATGCTAGGATTTGGTTAAGGCGCAACGCAATAAATACAGCACCAATGAAAGCTAACACTGTTAAGTACTCAAATATACACAATAAAAGAAGAAACAGTAAGAAGCTAGCTAGTATCAATAACTGACTAATTTGCACATGCCAATAGCACTTAGGAAATGACCGAGGTCAATTCTTGAATGTAAATTACCAGTGCATACTAAAGCTACAAAATTTTAGGGACTGCACATAATGAGGTCATGACCAAGGTCAACTTTTAAATGTAAATTACCATTGAATATTAAGGTTACAGGTAGGCATTGCACGAGTAACTATAAACCACACAGAATAACTGTGAGCTCATGTTTCATAGGCCTTTGATTTTACTTTTTTTAAATGTATTTATTCTTCTTTAGGTGCAGCTCATGTGTCGGCTTTAGTTCAAGGCTGAAAGGAGAAGGGCATGCAGTTTCTCACCTGTATACTGCCGAGTGTATTGCGCGTGGCGCTCGTCAGACCTCGTTCTCTCTGGAAAGAGTAGTGGATAATGTGCACTAAGTCGCGCTAGCCCACTGTTATGATATGCCAGTGTTATCAATCCAGAAGCGCACTAATAGATTACAAATGTAAGGCAAAGGGCAGCAAGTCAAATAGCAGGCAATTCATATTGTGAACAGGTAACTAAGGTACCCTGAAAGAAAATGCATTACGAGAAGTCTCAGCTACACTGCAGCACAGTTTAGAGAAAATGGCCGGTGCACCGTGGCATAGCTATTTCTCCAAGTCACTAATAAATGAACAATGCAAGAATGAACAATGCAGAAACAAATACAGTAGAACATAAATGTATTGAACACAAATATAACAAATTACCGAATCCACCTAAGTAAATCTCAAAGCTTTTTCAACGATATCAGTGTGTAATAAATGTACACCTATAGGTACACTGTAAGGAAGACAAGAGGGAGAGTAGACTCACACAGCACTGACCTTGAACATATTTGATTAAAAAACAAAAACAAAAAAAAACTACTTCTGTTTTTGTCATCATTGTGCTGTACAGTGCTCATAAACTGAAATGCAGACAGCAATGAATGCCTTTTACAAGTGATTACACATGGAAGTGCGACATGTAATCGCTCAGTAGCCGGTTCCCAAGCAAGGAGTAATCCCAAGTGCAAGTTTTGGAGCCTGAATTAAGCCATTGTTACAAGTACAGGTGAAACTGGAAATAAAATAAAGCGATGTAGCAGTTTCAGCTTTGTTCACCGTTGAAATTGTGAGCACTGTACATATAGTTATGAACCATGAGCTAGCCCAACTTTCTACCCTATATGCTTATAATGAATGTTGGATATAACGGAGATAATTTCTTGTCTGACGTGACTTCATTGTTACAAGTTTTGACTGTGTTGTGATTGCCTCTTGCACTCATCTGGAGGCTGGAGCAATGTTTCTGTAAACACTACTGAAAGCAAAAGTACGGAAAATTAAGGAGTACAAACGCAAGGTTCCATTCAGTTCTTCCATTTTTAAGTGTTTGAAATGCGGTGACCAATGTTTTTATTCTAACAACTTGAAAGGAAATTTTGTGATTACTGCTGCTCCACGTTGCTCAAATTTTTGCAGCAGGATTGCATTCTTTTGTCTGTATAGTTCACCAAAACACTTCTTATATTTGCTTGCTTGGTCCCTCCAGAATTAAAAAAAAAAAAAAGAGCACTGTTGCATGTGCACTTTGCCATTGGAGAAGCACAGAGTGTCTTCACAGCCTATCAGCAAAGTCTGGACACGGCAAGCATGACACCAAAGGTTTTCTTGAATAATATGGACCGATGCAGTCTTACTATGCGGTTTAAGCAAGACCAAAGCAGCAATAAGAGAAAAATTGTTTGAAGTCGTCAGAATTAAAATGCAGGTCAGCAGACTTTCTAAGGCCTTCAGGTGCACATGTGCATGACCGATACTTGCAGTGTAAAAATCGCTACAGATTGCGCTTGCCTCAATCTGTTTTCAAAAGCGAGTTTGATAAAATAAGAGGAGCCTTAGATGTTCTCAATGATTCAGTCACTAAAGATGTATGCTCTATACAGCAGTGACGAGTGATGCAGTCTTACAGCCTCACACACATGCTAAAATGAGATGACCTGAAGGACAGACACAGGACAAGGTCACGGTTGCATGGTTCCTGAATCACTCTCTTGCAACATGTCTATGTGTCTGTGCAAGAGCTTGCGTACAAGAAAAAAGAAAGAAATAGAGATACATATAAAGAAAAAAATTTAAGGAAAGATCACAGTGGCTCTGTTCAAGTGCTGTCTCGTAGCACACCAGGCTGCCATTGCATTGCAGCAGAGGTGAAACTTTAGACTATCGGTGGCTGATAAAAAAATACGAAGAAAAAAAGGCCAGTCAGCAGACTTGCAGAGCGAGCGCTGTATCGTGTTACGGCCTAGAAAGGCTGCTTGGCAGACGTGTGCTAAGCCAGCCAAGATGTTTGAAGAGGGCATGAAGCAGCGTTGGTAACTTAGCAAGAAATTTGCAAAATTTAGAGAGCTTTCGGTCACCATAACAACTACTTCGCCCTTTTTGAGTGATGTAGGTAGCCAGTAAATTGCCCCGGTAAAATTCATCAAAAGCATTCACTGAGTACTGAGCCTCCTCCCCATTTTTTTTACCAACAGGTATATGCATGCCTCTATTAGTCGTTATGTCTAAGGAGATACGAAATATCTTATTAGTGAGCCATCTGATTGCATCAAAATGCCTTTTCTACGCAAGCAAAACCTTGAAATCTAATGCCGGTTTACAAAATCGCAAGTTGTTTTGCTTTTTTACACTCTGACCTCTAACTTGACACCAGAGGACACAATTTAAAACAATAGCTTAAAAAATAATAAGGAATGTGTCTAGTAACAATTAACACATCAAAAAAGTTTCTAAGCAAATCATCATCATCATCACTCAGCAATATTTTGTTGAAAATAAAGTGTTTTGAGCTGCAATCTGCTGAAACTATCCAAACATGAAGTTAGGAACACTGGTATAAAGCAATGCATACTACTCCTGATGAATTTATTGCAGAAAGATATGCAGAGATACAGCTGTAGCAGCATAACATGTGCGCAGTCATAATGCATCGACTGCTCGAGGCATTTAGTCGCAAAATTTCAATTCATGTACAGTCAGCCACAAGACTTTATGGACCACGGAATCTGAGAAAAAGCTGAATTTATTTGGAGCCTCACAATGGAGTCTGGTGTTTGCATTTCCAGCCGCTGCTAGTAAATGCAAACAACAGTGATTTATGGTTTTACTGACTAGTTTTTTTGGCTGCTCGGAAATTCAACATTTTATTAGATACTATGGTCCATAAACTTTTGTGGTTGACTGAACATATTGATGCCCATTTCACTAATGGCTTCATTTGTGACGCTTGTTAATGTTGGTGGTCATGTTTTGCAAGCCATGGACAATTCCTTCGTAACCATTCAAGGTCTTTAACAGCCACTGTTTTTCAACTGCCCCTGCCATATCACTGGAGTTCTTTGGAGCTATAACTTGGAACACTGTGACTGGAAATAAAAGTAATGAAAAACATTGACCTCATATATAAGTGCTTCTTCTTGTACAGTCAAATGTAATAAGACTTCCTTAGTAAATTAAGACTTGCTCATGTAAGCAGTGTTTTTACTCATTCAGCAAATATGTAAGTGATTGACCTGCATATGTATTTTCTGTATTGGACGAGGTACTAGCCACATAGGCTAGTGGTCAACTATTTCGCATGCATGTCTGAAATTGTTTAAACAGAGCTCATTTTCGTGATATAAAAAGAAAATGAATTCCACACGCTTAGACCAGAAGAAAGTTATTTAAGCCAGATCATGTTTACATTTATTAATTCAGTTTTTATTTTCTAAAGTAAGAACGCTCCCAGTCTGAATCTCGGGCACTTGATATCACGTTCATGCGGTAACCAAGTGGAGTTAACTAGACTGCTGCCATGGTAGCTACTGTAATTTTTGTAACGCGCATAAATGACTGAGCTGTAGCAGCTTGAAGAAAAGAAAAGAGTGCAATTCCCAAGTTCCCACCCTTGAACTTTCTTTCGTGGCTTCAATTGCATCACACGCTCTTTCAAATTTTTTCCACTCTTCCAGGTCAGCTTTCTTTCTTTCTTTTTTTTTTTTAGGACGAAGCGATGCAATGGAAAGAGAGGACACAGGGAGACGTCTCACAGGCAGCCTACGTTGGCTCACACGGTACGTGCTGCGCGGAACGCATTCGTCAGTCGCAAAGGGAAGCGCGACCTAGATGGTGCCCTTGCCGCTATCAATTCACTTCCAGAAGTGCCCCACTTCCTCACAGGAAGCGTCATTTGATTCAATTAGAGGCTTCATTAGAGAAGCCGTCACGAAGCCTCTCTCCTCTCGTGACACAGCTTCTCGGACAGACGGCTCTCCGAGAAGGCTGGCGACAGTGGTCCTAGAAAAGCGGAAGGTCGGCACAAGCCATAGCAAGCACTGCCCGCTTCATTGTATATGAAATGCACGAGTGTTCTGTCATTTTACTTCTTCCTGCTTGTGATAAAGTCTTCAGTTTCCTCGAAGACAAAGCCTATAACCTTGATAAACCCAGTACACATAAGTGGTAGAAGAAAAACAGTGCCTTGCTTGCACATGTCCGGCATGCAAGAACTGTGGGTTGATGCATTGTACTGCTAAACCATGCAGCCACCTGAACACACACAACTTAATTAACAATGTTTTTGATTTTGAATTCAATAAGGAAAACTAATAACAAGCTGAACCTGACGTGAACTCAAGAGCTGAAAAGGCAGCAAAGCTGTCTTAACATGTAAATTATATAGGCTTTATGTAGGCATATCAGTCACCCTGAATTAACTGTAAATACTGTACAAACGAAAATTACAGCCATATATGCAGTCAATGAATACACACTGTATAAAGCCTATAGGAACTAAAAATAAGCAAGACTAAGGCTAAAAAGAAACATGAAAAAAAGTTATGCACATCCAAGTGCAGGATGGAGCAATGGGGCTTTACGTGCCAAAACTATGATCTGATTACAAGGCATGCCATAGTGGAGGACTCCAGAAATTTGTGCCACCTGGGGTTCTTTTAACGTGCACCTAAATCTAAGTACAAGGATGTTTTCGCGTTTTGCCTCTATCGAAATGCGACCGCCATGTCCGACCTCGTGCTTAGCAGCCCAACACCATAGCCACTAAGCAACTACGGCGGGTAATGTTTCCGATTTTCCAAGTTTCATAAGGAAAGGTAATAATTTTTGACAGTGCTTACATAAGGATGCATGTAATTTTTTTGCCCTCATTACTGAGAGCTCCTCTGTACAGTCGTTGCATATTGATGAACTTGTATCAAGCTTCTTGTTTCAGAATGAGTTGCATCCTGAAACAATGCTGTTACAGTGCAGCAATTTTGAATTATCTGTGTTATTGTTCTGCCTTTTAAGCTTCAGCTCATTGGTTTCAGCAAAGTTTCAGAACATGCTGCCTGGCAAGCTTTTACACAAACATAAAACAAGACACACTAATGTCAAAGCATAAGCTGACTTGGCAACCTTGTGTCTCTAATAGAGGACAGAGGATCATGCTGTGCTAATCGTGTTTTGGGCAACCGGGCTTGGTCAGTATTTTGTAACTCTTCTACTCTCATTTTATTTGTTTCTTAGCATCACTTGCGCCAAATGGCTAGCAGAAATAATAATAATGCATGCACCACTAACTGATAGCAAGCATGGGATGAAAAAAGGAATGCTAAGGAAATCCAAGTCCAGTTCTCCTTGGTCTCCTAATATATAACGTGATAAAAGAGAAACCATCCAAGCTTCAATAATGTTTCATGTGTAGCAGCTACTTGCCCTCCATTAATGTAGTTCCTTCCATCTTTGCCAACAAGTGATTCCAGATAACTGCTGCAAGTGCAACTCCCGAACTCTCTTCCGTTTAACATTTTTTTTTTCATATTACAGTCAAACCTCAATATAATGAACATGGATATGACAAAGTAAGTATACAAGTTTTTTGCTGGTATCAGTATGTAACAATATATGCTTATAATGAGCATCAGATATAATGGAGGCGTTTTCATGTTGGATGTGACTTTGTTATAACGAGGTTCAACTGTATTGCTTACTGTTTTCCTCCACTCAATTAATGGCATGCAATGCAGTCTACTTATAATGGTACCACTCAGAACAATTAATAGTTGTAATAACATGCTCTCTAACACATTGTATGTTAATTCAATGTACACGAAATCCTACAGCTTGTATACAGTGGTACATGTATAGCTATAACTACCAGACCTTCAGGTTTTGTGAATATCAACATGCAGATTGTGCAGCAGAAGTTGCATGACATAGCAAAAAACCTGTCATATGAACACCATATAAAGAGCACCAGGAGATACGATTTGCCCGAGAATGAGGTGAATAGACTCGCACTTGCGGAAAACAGACTTGGAGTCATAAAATACAGCAAAAACAAAAAAAAGAATGATCAAGAACAGCCTTCTTTTGCCCGACACAGGTACACGCCTGCAGCAATAACAGCGTCCAAGAGACACTATGCACACTTACCTGCATGTGATGTGATGACCAGCAATGAGACAATGAAGAGTATATGTATGCACTGTCTTGATGATGCCATTGCCAAAGATGGCTTGTGGGATGACATCGCGTGTCACAGTTCCTGCAGCAGCGGATGATAAGGTGTTAAAATTCACTCCTGGTGACTTGGCCGTGTTTTTGTTTCAGCTGTCTGTCAGCAGTTGTTCTACAAAGTCCCTCGGGTCTCCATGCATTCTACCAGAAGCTTGTCACAGGTCTCCACATGAGAACAGTGATGGCTGATGGAGGGGCCCCCGTCAGCTAAGCGTGCGAGAGATGGAGCTGCAGCACACGTCTGGGCCCCAGCTATAGTGGCATGAAAGAAGCATTCTCAAGGCTGTTCAGTTTTTACCCACAGGGTTCGGGTTACGCGTAACAGATACATGCGCACTACTGCATTGCGAAATATAAGTAGACGATGAGAAGGAAAAAAGAGGGGGAGGGGGCTGCTGGCAAGGAGGTTTCGGAAAGAGGGGAGAGCGGCGCAAAGGAAGCGCGCACGCTGCGCGTTTCGGCTCGAGCGCACAGCGAGCGTTTGCGCGGCCATGCGCGCGATAACGCTGGCGCGCGATATAATCTGCCGTAGGAGTCATTGCCACTACCACGGCGTCGCCCTCGCGAGCACCCCCCCCCCCTCCCCCCTCTCGGCGGCTCGCGTCTTGGCGTGTACAAGATCTGCCGAAATTCTGAGGACACATTCCGCGGGCAGGACGTAATCGCGCAACTGTGATACAGTACCTCTCTCCCTCCTGGCTCCGACTAGCGATACGAGCGCCCGATCCCCGAGAGATAGCCGAGAACGTCAAGCGGGAGGAAGGGCGCGGGGAGTGAATAGCGGGGTAGCGTATATATACTACGTACGCTATAGTATACGGCGAATACTATAGCTGCATGCCCTTTATCTCCAAAACGGAGCCGTTCGATCATGTGTTCCGAGCACTTCAGCTCAGCATACCGCATCTCTTTTCCACAGCAAAGTCGTGGAAACGTGTTATCAGTGTCGGTTCCGACGACCTTGACCAGCGTGCAGTTTTGGGAGGTGCACAGAGGGCACAGGCCGCTGCTTTCAGTGTGACATGCACGCTCGCCTGTTGCGCGGCTATGTCGTTCAGCAGATCACGAGCTGTTCAGGCATCAATTTATTTCTCCGGCGGATTTTAACCTCGCCTGCGCAGTCGATCGTCAAATTCGATCGATCACGCCCTGCGTAAAATATACAAGTCCCAACTTTCGGCTACGCGGACCCACGGTCGGTATACGTGCCTGCTTACACACAACGCTTCGTACGGCTCAAGCAGAAGCTCACCGAGTGCAGGCGCGACTGATGACTCGGTTTGCTCGGGCGTGGATCTGCGCACGCAGCCTCGCATGCAGTCACTCGAGGCGGGCAGTGGGCGCGTTATCAGCTGGGCGGTCCACGTTTTACGCGATATGTCCATTCAGCGCGGGTCGCACAGCGCGGTTTCCGCGCGGACGTGCCGAAATGGGCACGGACTCGGCGAGCACAGCTAGGACGCGCCCGTTCTGCGGGGGCGAACTGTCCATATATAGGAGACGAAGAAGTTGGCCAGTCGTAGATGAGTGGGAGTACCGGGATGTCTCGGGCCTGTTCTCTTCACTGCTTCTCCGCGCACCGGTTTCTTCTCTCTGTGGGCCTGCTTCATCGACTTTTTTAATTTATTTTTTGCTGCGCGCCCCTCTAGTTTCTGCGGCTGCAGCTTGCTCATCGCGTGTATTGCACAATATAAGCCAAGCGCGTAACCATAACTGCATGCATGGTCGTGAGCAAACCAGAAAGTTCGCCCTGAAAGGCGATGGTGAATTTCGCACACCGCGAAATTCACAATCGTGTCACGAAACACATGACCGTTTAACAGTACATTTCTGAAGAGAATAGCAGCAGGCTTCACTTGTTTTCAAGTAGCTTTAAAGGAGTTCAGTCGTAAAAGACATGCCGGACTACTGAAGCCGGGAACGTGCAATGCCGCGCGGGCCATACATTTCGATCTATGCACCTGTGCTTCCGATGATGCCTGCAAGCGAAAAATAGTTTTCTTCCGGCGACGAGAATTTATCGCAATCGCAAAGACAGTCTCTTGCCTTTATTTGACACATTTCAGCAGCAAAAAGGTCGTGGCACGATGTTTTTTTCCACAACGGCATGGATCCCACAATACCGCCAGACAGGAGGACCGATCGAGAAGCGGCGGATAATCTGCAAGTACTTTCTTCCCGAAGAAAACGGTATCGAACACCAGAGAGGTGGCTCACTAAAGTTTCGGTGTTGCTGCAGTTCGTCAAGCACGGCGCGTTGACAGGCTCAAAAAGCACATTCTCCCGCCAGGCATCAGGAGGGGGGAGGTTGGGATCCCGAGAGAGAGGAAAAGAAAGAAAGAAAGATAGAGAAATGTTGCACTCACCGCAGTAAGCTGCAGCATTTGGGACGAACAATGGGTGCTGGTGGAGGTGAAGAGATGAACTTTTTTTCGATTCACTTTCCCTCGCCGAGCGACTCGCTTCGCGCACCGTCCGAAAAAGCGCCGCACACGAATGTGGTGGAAGTTGTTGTGACTTGTTGCGTCTGTGACGGGGCGACGCGGCGGTTTGAGAAAGCAAACTATAGAAAAGCGGCCCAGCCGTGGGACGTAGAGACGGAGGAGGAAATTTCGGCGGCGTCGGCTGCCGAGGAGGGGTGCGGTTCGGACGAGTGCCGTTAGGCGCCGTGTGGTCTGAGATGTCTGAGGCGCCGCTTTGCCCGCCTCCTCCGCCTCGCCCAGCAGTGCGCGCGCTTGTGGTCGCCCCCCCTTTCGCGGCCCCCTTCCAGCCCCCCCACACACACGTTCGGCCGCCCACGCGATCAGCTTAGCCATCGGGCGAGGAAGAAAAGCACCCTCCTCGCTCCAGTTCTGACGCGGTCGTTCTCTCCACGTACATACCTCTCTCCCTGCACGTGTTTTCGCTGCCCCGAACGGAGAACTCCCTCTTCCGCCGCTGCTGCATGCCACTGTTTCCGCGAGCAGCCAAACGAACCGCAGATGCTTCGATCAGCATTTACATTTCACACTTACGCGAGCCCTTTTCGGTATCTATCCCCTTCTCTCTTTCGTCCCCTTTCTCTGATCAAAGTTCACTGACGCTGTTTTGAAAGCCATCTCGTCGTGTTTCCTGACAAAACATGCCTGGGCTGGGCGATCGCGCTGAATACGGGGAATGTTTCGTGGAGAACAGCGGGTTTTTCCATGCTTCGCGACGGTTTTCAAAACGGCAAAATTCTGTAACGTACGTACAGTCGCGGTCAAAAATACGCGGCCCACGGCTCCAGTCGGCGGAGCGGCCGCGAGCCGCACCGCGGCGCTCGCGTCGGCGCTGCGAGAGTTTGCGCTCTGACGACAGGTATCTCCCTACGTATCGTCCGTATCCGTTACGTATCCGCCCGTTACGTATCCGCCCGAGAGCGAGGGAGATACCTGTCGTCAGAGCGCAAACTCTCGCAGCGCCGACGCGAGCGCCGCGGTGCGGCTCGCGGCCGCTCCGCCGACTGGAGCCGTGGGCCGCGTATTTTTGACCGCGACTGTACGTATGCGTAACGTGACCTCACTTGATGCAGCTCTTCCCATTTTTCTATGAACGTGTTGGCGAAAAAAATTCATTCACTAGTGTATGCGAAATGCGCGTTTTGTCGGGAATGAACACTGTATTAGTAAAGATAAGAGCCATATGTGAAGTTATGTACAAAGCATGATTGCCGCTTCCTCCGGCATTTTGAATTTTTGCTACTTAATTCTAAAGAAGCGAGTAGATGTTGGTGTTTGTGTGTTTGCAGAGGAGCTGAAATATGCTCAACGTGCACTGAATTGATACCTTTGATGGTAGAGACATACGCTTTATTTTTTAAAACATATAATACCATAAAGCAAAATATATTTTTGAGTATATATATATATATATGCATTTACCAGCTTGGATCACATACATGACTTGTTGAAGTAACATTATAGGTCGACAGACATTTCGGAGAAATATATTTGGGAGAAAAAAATATAAGTATCCACGAAAAAGAAACCAAGAAGAAATATGATTTAAACTGTACAATGTATGCATTGTTTATCTGTACACATAGGCACTGCATCACACCTAGTAAGCTGGCAACATACAAGCACGTGTCAGCAAGGCAGTACGGGATTAGTTTATATTATACACATAGAAACATAAGTTATGTATAGACCATATCCAACTTGATTACACAGCATAAAGACGGATTCGAAGGCAAAACACTTCAGCAGACAATTGCACATTTGATAAAACAATCTTTTGTAGAGAACTGCTTTTGATATCCACTCCACACTCGAGCTGAAAAGGCAGAAAAGCTGCCTTAACATGTAATTAACTATTCTCTAGGCATATTAGTCAACTATAATTAACTGTAAACACTGTACAAACAAAAATGACAGCCATATATGCAGTCAATGAGTATACTCTAAGACCTATAGGGACTAAAATTAAGAAAGACTAAATCTAAAAGTGTTGGACAAAAATAACATGTATCCACCTATCACCTAAATTCACCTCTAACATCAAACCAAAATGAGATAGTCATATAACAGATCAAGCTGCACAAGAAGTTTCCACTCCTTGTTCACACGGGTACATACCACTTCATCTTAGCACATTCAATGACAAACAACAACAAGTAACTTTCACAGAAAGCTGTCTAAATTAAGAAATCCAAAACCAGCTTGATAATATTTGGTTGTTTGCACGAAGCAACAGCCATCTTCACACTGTGCTCCATTTAAAAAAAAAGAAAGAAAGCTTTTATTTGGGTGGAGGCTCTTCTATGTGGTGGGAAAGAGTTGCGTTGTCATTAGAAGGACATTGGATATGCCACTTTGACTAGACAACTGTATAAGTTGACTTGGGATGAGAGAGTTATCAGGCCACACTGTTCGCGGACTTTACATTCACGCACTGCACAGAAATTTGCAAAGAGAGGGTCCAGCACGATCGAAATGCTGAGGAGACATAGGCAGCCGAAGCAGTGTCTTACAAATCACCTGCTGTGTATCACACATCTACCAGAATTCTCTCTCTCTTACAACTCCAAGGAAAGAATCACTTGTATTTACTGCACTAGTCTCACAACAGCACAAATTTCGAGCAGTTCTGCAACTTACAAACGGTAGTTGCCAACTTGATGCCCGAGCTGCTAGTATCGAGCACAGATACACGACGTAAGAATTCCATATTTCTAAAATTGTGACCTTTGCATTGCACCACTTTGGAAACTCGTGACATTTTGTTGAGCTCCATGTATCCAACTTGCCAGGACTACATTTAACTGGTCTCTCCTGTCAAATTCACGGGAACGCAATTTTCTTGGTATGCTCAAACACGAGCCAAGGTTGGCACAACAGCAGCTTCTGCTGTGTACACACAGTTTGGTGCAAAAACATGCCAAGGCTTTCCCTTGTCTTCTTGTGCCAAGAAAACAACAAAACTATAGCCTGTGGCTAAAAGCTCTAGACCTTTGTCTTTGATAATATTTCAGTGCGATCTACAGTGAGAAGAAGGGAAGGCTACGCTTCCACAAAGTAACAAATCCCGAGACAGCACGTGTGTTGAATAAAGGTGCTGCTAACAATGTGCAAAGCAACACAGTAAAACACAACAAGGAGCTAGTTAGGAATAAAGATTGCCAACCCTGTGCCGTCAGCTCGACGAAGAAGTGAAAGCCGGCTAGTTTCTGATGCTCCGTCGAGGAATCACAGCAAGACCTTACAGGGACCTTAAAAACATACACTAGAAGCCAGCAGGAGAAAACAATGTCACACTGCATTGTGGGACTGAGGCACTGCCATTTAACGCAGCGTGGTTCAAGCATTTAGTTAACCATACCACTCAAAGGCCCCAAAGAGGTTTGGCCATTGCAAAACAGATTATTCATGGCACAGAGTTTCCTATAAAAATTACAATACAAGACAGAACTCTGCCACTATATGTCTGCAAATACAGCCGGTTAAGCTAGCATGGAAATGACGGGTAGAAAGTGTATTTGCATGACTTTGTCCTAATGGCTTGAAGTGGCGTTGCGACTTTGCAAATTCGTCATTTTCGACTAAATATTGTATTATAAGTACGACAATTTGCAATGATTATGGTTGGAGAAGCTTATTGTCTTCATGCATTCAGAAAAAAATAAATATAAAGATTTCTTGGAAACTTGGAGAGATAAAGAAAGCATGAGAAATAACGCCACAAGAGCGTACGAAGCCACAAACACGAAAATTAGGCAAAGCCACTATTCCTGCACTATCTGAACAATTGCTACAGCAGTTCCCTCTAGTAATTTTTGTAGGAAGCTCTACAGTGCATAGATCCCATGGTGGTGATTGTTACTGCCAAGTACTACACAAATGTACGCTGCAAAAACAGCCAAAAATTCAAATGAAAGCCCACGCCTGTTCTTCTCAGAGGTGCTACTCCCTCTGCCAGCATTGACGACATCGCAGGCAGCTGCCTCTGTATCACACACACTGTGCCGTACAAATATCCAGGAGCAACACAAACAGTTTGGGGATCCCCACGAATAGCAGAGTGCCCAAGACGGCCATAAGAAATGCACTATGCAGTGATAAAAAAATAATAACAATAATAATGAAGGAAGGCGAAGAAAAACAAATGAGGCAGGGACCATGACAAACATTTTGTGAGCCTTTGGCTTTGATATGGCTAAAGGCAAGGAAGGAATGTCGCTTGTGTACAGTGGTCAAGGCAACGTTAGAGAGCCTCTGCTGAGGGGGGAGTTGACCTCCTCGCACCACCACCCTGGTATATTTCATCTGCTTCCATCTCTGCTATTATTAAACAACCTTTTTTTTTTTTTTTCAGAACAATTCCTGGATGGTGCTTTAAAACCTTCAGACTGCATAACCAAATTTTTCCATCTGGCGAGGGGGGTCCTTTAAGCAACATATTGTGAGAGACAAATTCATTTCGTACATTCTCGTCCTCATACATGTAGTAGTTCTTTGCAGTGAACTGGCACCTGCTGTTTTAGATTACATTTTTTTTTTTTTTAGAATGTACACAAGGTCTTGTAGCAAATACATGACCTGCAACTGTCCAGCTGCTAGAACTGCCTCACTAGTGAATGTTGAATAAATGCGAGCATAATAGCTTTTCCTCTCATGTCTAGACTAAAAGCTTCCGCACCCTTCCACTCGGGTATTTCAGTGTACTTTATTTTGCCTCATGTGCTTGCAGACCGTGAATAATGCAATTTTCAAACAAAAAATTCTTGCCAACAGTGATTATTCTGTTGATGGCTAAAATTTTCAGCATTTCCCAGTACATTTTAATGTTTTTCAATCTTCTTCACATTCACACTTAACCCTTCGTGATCATATGTCGGGCCCTTCCTGCCACGCAAAAAAAAAAGTTATGGTTGATCCCTTTCATAGGAATCGGTAGAACACGAAAGTGAAACGTGTCTTTACATAGCTGTGGCATGTTTGCTACATGAACTCACAATCCGTTGCAGCGAAAGGCTCACGATTTGCGGGTTGGCAACCGTGTTGCAGGTTTGCTTGGCGTGCGGTGTCCTGTCCTGTTGGCACGCGGCGTCATGCTGCAGAGTTGCTTCGGCGAAAGTACGAGCATTTTGGTTCGGCTCCGTATTGTCCTGTGCAGCCAGTTGAGTTGCAACGCGCTCAGCTTCAGGAATGCGAGTGGCAGAGTTTGCAGCGAAAGCGTTCTACTTCATGCTGGCAGTGTCTCTTGCCAAATCAAAGAGAGATTCACCTGTTGACGTCGTTGCCTTTCTGTGCCGATTAGCACAGCAGTTTTCTTGGTGTCATCGCAAGTGAAGCAGTAGATGGTGTGTAAGCACTGCTGATGCCTGCTGAAGCTGCACTCTGTAGGCGACAAGGCATCGAAGGCTAATCGGATGCAAAAGACAAATAATGTTGGAAACTGTGTCATCACCTCAGCAGAAGGCATACACTGCCTACACCAGGCTACACCATGTTGGAGCCTCCGAAGTCTACCAAAGCGCTCACTGTTGGCGCTCGTTAGTGTCATGATGCACTATTTCGCTTCACCGCTCCTAGATGGCGGCACCATTTCTGTCAAGAAAGCATATTTTACGTGTTTCTGTTGATGTCACAGCCATAACAGGAAGTTGATGGTGGAGCCCCGCATAAAACACTTTTGTGTTAAAATATTGGTTTTGGCCACAGGTCACAAAGCACCCAATATGCATGCGTGCTCATGTTCGCTGGTTATTTGGGTTGGTAGCGCTAGCTTTCTGAAACTTTTTTGACTAGTTTTGCACTTCATAATGTCGTCAGATGAAGGCAGCACTTCTTTTCCCTTTCTTCATTGCTTGAGGAAATTTTTGCGAAATTCCTGGAGTGAAACATTGACAGAACCGTGACGTCTTCGGCACATGCATCTTGTGGGAGAAATTCCTCCAAGTTCAGTGAATCAGATGATGATTCTAGGGCCGAGGATTAATATAGTTCACCTTCCGGTGGTCAGAAAACATCCTCGAATGACAGCACTTTAGAAGAAAGCAACAATGAGGTTCCTAGAGATCTGCAGTGTAAATCCTGGCCTCCAGCCAGGAGAGTGCTTCGAGCCCCACTACACACTACTCAAGCACTGTTGAGAGCCTCGGGAATACCCAAATTTTTTCTGAAATAAATCACTTAGCATGCCTTTGTTTACCCAAAAACTTTTTCTGTGTGGCATTGAAACGTGTGAAATCTGGAATGACCACAAATTGGATAAATGCTCATGACCACAAAGGGTTAAGAGTGCTGCTTCTATGGCCGAGTTGGTAATTCATACTAAGCGTGGATAAGACACAGACTCTTGGTGAGGTCTTCGCAAGTATGTCTTTGTGTGCCTCAATAACAGTCTGTGTCCTCTAGCACGACCCCACAAGCTTACATTTGTTTGTACAGTCCAGTACACTGTGATAGGGAGCACAATAATGTGTGGCTCTCCCTTTCCTGGTGCTCTAGCTGTAAGTGGCGGCTGAAGTTATGTCAATGCATTGCATAGGTGCGCGGAAAGATGCCAGCGCAACAGACCACAGCTCATTTGCTGCTCTTAAAGCACGGAAGATTCATCACTAGCAGTTGCTGTTCCTTGGGTGCAAGCATTGTTTCAGGATATGCACAGCAAACATTTGTGTGGCAAATAATGGAAAGCTGAGGGCCACATTGCTCAATCTTCAGCACACAGCTGTGCAGCTACTGTTACTACACATCAGTTCTTACATACCGCCATTTTGTCCGCAACATACCATGCGAAGTGGACCAAAATTCAAGTGGATTGCCTTTAATCGCAAGCTACTCTTTCCCTTTGGGATTGGAGTGTAGAGAGCTACGAGAAGTAACTGACAAAAAAAAAAAAAGGTAATAAAGAGGGGGGTGGGGAGGGAATGCAAGTTTCATCAACATTTACATTTCACACAAACTCTTCAACATTCAACAGCTCGCGTTCCACAGCGCTGATGTGTTCATTCCTTTCTTTGCTCCACTGAACACTCTCAGCTTGCAGACAAATGTATGAATATACATTTTTTTTAAGTTCATTATTTTTTATACCTTTTAAATACTGAAATAAGATTTCTGTATAGAAAATATAGCTCATATACCAACCTACATACATATGTACAAACTCTAAAGCACCGGTGATCATAACAGGGGCTCAGTTGGAAACAAGTTTCAGGCGGCGCTATTGCCACGATTCCATTCCACTGGCTTCCAATTTTACAATGCTGGGAGAAGGTTCCAACATAACCTCTACCCCACAGCACTGACATGCGGAGTCAGATGCCAGCGTTTCTGCCGAGATCCAATGTTAAACCATCTTGTTGCATTCTTTGTTTTTTAACTGTTTTTCTTTGGCTGTGTTCACTCTAGTAGCAGCCTTGATATGCACCAGTAAAAGCTGCAGGCATGTTCCATAACAGACTAGGATAAAGAAAACATAGAACTTTCGACACTTAACAGAACCTCTTTCCTTTTCACGGCAGGCAATGACTTAAACAATGAATTTTCTGGGAACGAAACACTTCATCAAAACGTTATTGACCCTGCGCAGTGAAAGTGCAGCCTTGCTACACGCAAATTTGTTTAACGTTCAGAAATCTATAACCTAGACCCTCAACTAGACTTTTAAGCAGGAGTGCCATTCAGTATTGACATTATTGACCAGTACAGATATCACAACTCGCAAACGTTCAAAACACTACCCATAGCACAAACTACAACTTCTTAAAGGAATGTTACGTAGGCTTGCAGGGCCATGTCTCAGTGGAACCTACAGGTTTCATTGAATTAATTTTAGTTTACTGTCATACTAAACAGGCACAGTCCAGCACCTGTACAACAATATGACCTGAATAAAGAAGCAATATTTCTGTCCCGGTTCTATCATGAGCTGCGCAGTGCGCGACCTTTACAACGAAGTGACCTGTGCAAGAAATGATTTCGGAGGCCGTGAGTACTGGATTATAAAGACGTTCGACTTTAGACGAGCTGGCAAGTATTGACGCAATTGAAGTACATGACATGTAGATGAGAACACTGAGCGTTATTCTATGTGTCCCCTTGGCTCCAGTAACTCGGCAACAAACTATATGACCAACTCACCCAGCAACAAGCTTTAGCTACCTAGATACAGTCTACGCTCGTTACAACGAACCCGTACACAACAGATTTTCGGATATAACAGACCATATTTCAACTTTAGTTTATTCTACCTATTTTATTAATGCAACGAAGTTCGCTTTTAACGAACCACACTACAACGGACTATCAGCTACAGCAGACGAAATTAGCAGTAATTTTTTTCAAAGTCAGGCGTATAAAACACTTTTGCCATGTCGACACGGGCCGACATCTGACTTGCGAGGGTCAGCCAACGATTGCGGCTCAATATCGCATGCACAAGAGAGGTAGGCGGGGCATAAACATGTAGTCTTCATCCGCGCGCGAGGAACCGGAGGTGTTAAGGAATAGGGGGGGGGGTTCTTCTCTGGTGGCTGCTGCTTACGACACGGCTGCCATATATTGAAAGCGACCTGCGATGTGGACAAAGTATGCCTAGTGCCGGTAGCTTCGTATGTGCTGTGCTTTCGACGTTTAGTTCGCGTTCAAGCAAGATAGCACGAAGGTCAATTCACTTGCTGCTGCTGCCGCGCTTACTCACTCCAACTTTTTGACAGTGACTTTCCGCGGTTATTGAGCGAGCTAAAACCTTACTTCACATAGCTGTCTACTAATTTGCTCTCACAATCAATGTTTCGCCTGTTGGGCAAAACTGCGACTTTGTTTGTTTTTTACTTTGCACGTTCAGCACTAATTTTTTGTGATAACGTTGTTAGACATCGCGACCAAAATTTCGGAAGTGAGGCGTTTTGGATATTCCAAACTTTTGACATTACGGACTTTTGATATTACGGACATTTTTTGTAGGATTATCAGGGTCCGTTGTAACGACAGTAAACTGTACATATATATATATATATATATATAAAAAGATGGGATGTATGTTATTGATCAATTACACTCAGGAACACATTCTCATTTGCATGCCTCAACGTCCAATACGATGCCTCATTTGGAGGGACAAGCATCCAAAGATGTATGCCGGCTTATCCAATGGTACATGCACTGAGAGTGAAATCCCCAAAAGTGACAGGCTGAAAATACAGTCCTAGATGGCATCAATTTTGAATGAGTTGTCAGACTAATTTAACTGACTAATTTTTCAGTAACATATTCAACCAACGAGTCCTTCAAAAATGAGGCTATTGCTCTCCAAATGGTAGGAGACACTTGACATGCTTTCTAATAACATCATGCATGCCATGAATGTACACTGCCTTGTCTGTAAGACCAGATGGCTGCAATATAGACAGGATAGTGCATGTTTCTAATTTTTACATGACAAAAGTAATCATCACTATTTTAAGGTGCACTTCCTTTCAGTATAATGGCATTCTAGGTTACAGTCCTCTTGATAAAGAGAAATGCATGAAAGTGTTGCCGACATAAAGGCATCTGCCACACAGCACTAAAGCCAGCGATTTCATGAGAGAATGACAATGATTACTGATATGTGACTACAGTACAGCCTGGTACAACTGCACCGCGCCAGGTAACACGTAAAACATGTTATAACCAAACACCGCAAAGGAACAATCCTAGCTCCAAGCCTGCATATAGTGACAAGGTAATGCTGTCCGGAAGCAACACCAATGAATGACACCGTGGCAAGAACGACTCCCTTTTCCAACTTGACAAAAAACCTGACATGCCCCTTCTGCGGGCATGCAACGCACTCTGACCAAAAGTGCTGACAAGATAAGAGCCAAAAAATGTAAAGACAACAAGATTGAGTAGGCTGCCTTTTCAATGTGGACAGGAGGGAAACGACATGCCGATGCCGTGGCAGCACTTGCGTCGTCAGCTGCCAGCACCGTTCTCTGGAACGGCAACAGCTCTGGTTCTGGAACAACATTGGCATTGGCAGACCACCACCTTTCACAGCGAGAAGAACTGGAGAAACGCCTGAGGGGTGACGGGAATGCACATGGGCAATGCGCTTGTCGGCATCACAGCACCACTGTTGGCCTCCTCCGCGGCCTCCTCTCGTGAAGAGTTGAGGCAGGGGTGGCCAAACGACTGCATCAATGAAAGGTTGATATGCATTAGGCAAGGCTTAGTGGTGTGGCAGTGTTTTATGATGATGGTAATGTCTTCTAGCTGCATCACCCTTGCAGCTGTTGCTGCTGGCATACCACAGCTACACCAGCCAATCCACTTCACACGCTGTGCAAACATATTCAGCACTAGCACACTGGGAAGGGTTTTAACACTGAGTCTACAGTAGACCTTCCAGAAGCAAACAAGAAGACGTGTCACCTAGCTCCTTGTAACATGAGGCAATTTTGAAAACATGTCTTCTTTTTATAAAATGGTGTACATTGGGTAATGATCTAACCAGCGTGAAAGTAGACAAGCATTGTTCTTGTCGCTTCTTTCTGTGTTGCGTGTCTACTTTTGTGCTGGTTATATCATTATGGAATACCAACTAGCCCGGTCTCGCACTTTGTGCATTGGGGCCTGTCTGCACAAGACAATGTGAAGCAATAGCACTAAAACAAGCTAAATGGTGTGAAAGCGATGGGACGATGTGCCAACTCTTAACGGTACAATTTTAAGGGCAACAAGTCATACCATTGCTAGCCACTGCATTATCCTGTCATTTTCTTTCCGAAATGGTCATTACCTTTTGTGCAATTTATTAATGATGATTCAACTCTAGATATAGCGCACAATCAACAGCAAAGACTGACAAGCAACACAGCCTAGATCAAGGGTTCCCAAACTGGGTTACACGGGACCCAGGGGTTCTGCAAACGGCCAAAACGAACCCCCCCCCCCCCCCCCATATTTGGTGTATTTTCACATTAGAGTTTGAATTTAACAATTAAACTGCCACACCTGCACTTCGGTAGTCTTCGAGAGAAAATAAATTGCAGCAGCGGCGTTCAAGACTTATTGCTGGCTTATATTGACTTACATCAGCCAGAAAACGAAGGGGGGGGGGGGAGGGGGAGAAGAGGATTCCGTGGCACTCTGGCAATGCAGGTGGGGTACCCGAAGTGCAGGAAGTTTGGGAACCCCTGGTCTAGGTCATGGTGACCTTTATTTAGCAACTTTACTGTTGTTGACTTTGCTTTCAGCAGGGACTACATATTGAAATAAGTGCACCTTTTGAGCCCTTTCAGCAACACAAGACTTCTAACAGAAGGCTCAGAGGTCAAAGAGCGAACCTTTAAAGAACAGAATTCATTTTTCATAGAGCTTAATGCAACATTCACAAAATTGTGAAACGAGACCAAATTCCTAAACTTTATGAAAAATTCGGGAGAGTTGCTAGGTATGGCTTTAGCACACCCAGATTGCTTACTAATAAGCTTTTTGGCATATATTTAGAAGTAGCAACAAATAAAGGCACATATATATCTCCAGAGAAAAAATACGGGGTTGAGCCAAAGAACTTCGGCAAAGTCCCTTCAGGAATTTACGAGCTATTTATGTCACTAAGAAAGTCGCTAAAGAATTCACTAAGACTCAAAAAGAACAGTTGTTTTTAACCTCTTAAATGGCGTGAGAAATTTTGAAAAAGTGATGCAAAGTAATTTCTTTTAAAAATTGCTTTACTTCTTGCCATCCTTTCTTCGTTTCTTTCTAAAAATGTTATACTAGCAATGGTTATAGCTATTTTAGTGCTCTTGTTAAAGAATAGAGCGAAAGACATGACCCATCATCGGCACTTAAGAGGTTCAAATTACTAAAATTTCTATAAATTTTGTAGCTTTTTTGCCATGTTGCCAACACTGGTGTAAAGGTTTGCACAATGCTTTTCCTGAATACATTCACTCAAGAACAAAAATAACTCTGTTCATTTCATTCTGTCAAGCTACTACAAAATAGTGAGCATACTGTCCAAGAAACCTAGCCTGGACCTATCATCCCTAGCCATGCCATTGCAAGTTATTTTGTTAAGGCATTTTTCACACCATATTTCATCATCCTCACCTCCACACCGAGTTCATATTGTCTCCGCAATACGTGTAATCTCGCTCGAACCATGCACAAGAATTTGGAATTCCTTTCTGCAAAACTGACGCTTTTTTTCTCAGTCATCCTTGCAACGGATATCAGAAAAGTGGAATCCCCTGCCTACACAAATAATCGCCACCAAAGATTATCACACCTGTTCAAGAACACCTCCTCATGTTCTTGTCAATTATTGTTTTTTAATTTCTGATAGTTTGTAGCCCACTCTAACGCCTTTGGCCCTGAGGGCATGTTAGATAAGTAAATAGATGCATGCACCTTCCAGAAGAGGCATCGACAGTAGCGGCAGAGCAGCAGGCTATCTGCGTACTCCTCGCGGAGGCCATGCTTCTTCCGGAGGCGGTGGAAGAGGCGCTGCCACCCGGGGGCGCCGTCGAGCTTTTCTGGCGGCTGCTGCAGCCACTGCTCCACCAGCTGGGGCCCAAAGTGGAAGAGGCACAGCCGCCGCCACACGTGCTCCTCTTGCAGCAGCGCCGCCAACACTGGGTGCGCCTCTCCACTGCTGGCCAGGTCCCTACAATGATGAAGGCGACCAAATTGCTGCCGCACTCTTCGCAGTTTTATATTGCAATCTTACGAACACTTCACCCGTACACCTGCAGCCTTGGCGTCATGTCAAGGATCAGCAATTACGATCAGATCAGATCAAGTGCACATCAGCAATTACGCAAACACTGCTCACACAGGTGGTTTGTGCACTTTGGCGGACACAATTAGCGGGTACAAGTAGGGTCTGCATGTGCATAATTACCAAAGATTCATTCATTCACATTTTTAAAATTACATGGTTATGGGATATGTTTATTTTAGGTATTCAAAGACAACTCCATTTTGTTAAACACTTCTGGAGCACCAGTGTTCCGAGATATTAATAAATAAATTTGGCATTCAGTATGCTAATTTTGATTCAAAGGTGGGAATCTCAACCCAAAGATAAACCTCCCCCATGTGATGTCGAGAAGAGGTGAAAGTGGGATGAGGTGTATTTTGGCAAGGACGTACACTAGACTAGACATAAGGAAAACCCCTCTCCCAGTCGTTTTTCAAGCTATTAGTTTGAGCTGTGAACTGGCGACGTCCTCACACTTGGGCGTGCTTCTTTTTTGTCAAGGGCACTGAAACGCTAGAGATACACCACGTTTTCCTGACGTGCGTACGAATGCCTGAGTTGCAAGAGAGAAATGTCGGCACTGCGCCTAGGTACTACTGACACGGACACATTTTTGGCCGTTTGTCTCTAGATGAGCAGCACTTTGTGATCACAGATTAAACTGGAATAAGATATCCCTCAGTTCGTCTTTTGTGGCCGTATATCACTATTTCATAGGTTGTAGAGATGCTATACTTTTGGGGGCATTTTACAATGGATGCTTAGAAAGGATATTGACATCACGCCACAGTACTAGGTCTATACAGCCGCTGGAAATCTAGACTGTGTGATCTCCATGCCAAAAACCCATGATCTACAAGATCCTTCTGCAGTAGATTCCCTTTAAGACGAACTCGAAGGAACCATGAAAATTTGTTCGTCTTATCAGAAGGATGATTGGCAACATGACTAGTTGCATCCAAATACCTTACTTCAATATGGTAAATGAAGTAGACTTAATGCAGGGAAAAAATGACATAAAAAGCATTTATTTAGCTGAACTTAATGGAAAACTGTTTTCAAATGGTAATCTTGCTTGGTTTCATCCAGTCTGTGATGGATATTTGATGCTTCTGGGTAAATCGGCAAGCAGTCACAAACAATGTCATCTCACTTAATGACCTTAAAAATCCTTCTGTGCCATTGCGCTTTTGGAAAAGGTTCACTAGGGAGTTCAAGTAGGCATCTGCTGCCTCGCAGGCCATCGGTGCAGGCTCCAAGCTAGCGAAAGTATGAAGGAGAACGATGAGCTTGAGGCAGAGCAACACAACCTAGAGGAAAGTCTAGGTGATGCTGACTAAGTGGGGAAGGAGAAACAAGGCGAAATGTTGCGGAGGAAGAAGGTTGGTGGAGGCGTACTGGGTTGACCTCCTCTGGCAGTTGCTACAGGTGTCATTTGCGATGCAGATGTACTGGGTTCGCCTCATGACAACATTGTCCTTGTGTGCTGTATACTGTGTGCAAGTCAAAGCATGCGACAGTGAGCCGACGATGGCGGATAAATTTTGCATGCCTGGCACCAGAGATGGGAAGGAGGGAGGTGTTGTACTTCGGCTGTGTATGGTTGCGCGGACTTTATACTGAACACGATCTGCTTTGGGGGCACAGTTTAGGTAGGCTGATGGCTAGTAGATAAGTAGTTAGTAAGTGAATGTTTACAATGGGGCATTCTAGTCCGGCGAGTGCTGCGTGTGGCGCTGCCGCGTGAGCCCCGTCTTGAATACGATCTGCGATGCGGACAGTCTAGGCGCTCCGAGGGCCAATATCGTGGTATGCACTATAGCACCCATACACTTGCGCGTCACTGTCTCATTTTATTTCCTCATCTTGTTCTTTGCTTCTGTCCACAGGCGATATGTGCCACAGGCCTCCAGCAGGGTGCCTTGATGCGTGTTCCCCCGGATGTGGCACATCGAGGCAGCAAAGCCTCCAGGATCAATAGCGGTGGCAGCCACTCCGAATGTTCGTCTTAACCAAACAACACATCTGAGTAGGTTTGTCTTATGCGGATTTTTTTCGCATTGAGTCAATGGAAAACCAAACAAACATTCCCATGGTGTTCGTCTTAACCGAGTTTGTCTTAACGAGAGTTCACTGTATTGTAAAAGTGCAGCTTATGTGAGAAGTGTGTACACTGCGCTGGGACTTCTGCCAGACTGGATGCACTTGTTGGACACGTGTGTGTTTACCCAAGTTTTGAGTGCATACCGATGATCGCTCCAATACGTCTTCAGTTTTATTCTCCATGTAATAAAGAAGGAAGGAAAAAAAAAGCCTTTTATGGTGTAGCAGTCAGAGCACCACAAAGCACCCGGTGCTAAGTGTATGGGTGGGGGCAGATGCCGCTCGCAGACCGATGAATAATGACATGTTACTGCGAATTTGTTGTTTTATATTCTTCTACATTACAGACTCTGTATCGGCCGCTGTGATCTCATTTGAACGGAAGCACTGGTTCTTGTGTAGTGCGCATTGCCATTGGCTAGGGATGTATGGAGCAAAACAAGTAGTCCTCCATACTAACTGGGCGCACAAGCATCAGGCAAAGGTGGCATAGCTCACACGTGTATGCCAACATTGACAAAACGGAAATGTACCACACTTGGAGACTTGACTGCTCATGCATATACAGTAAAACCCCGTTAATTTGTATTTCACAGGACCAGAGAAAATGTCCAAATTAACCGACTGTAGAATTAACGAGGTTTCGACAATAATAACTAAAAAAATGCCTAAAATATCAACATACCTTTACTTCATGAAATAACTGGTTATTGTTACTTGTTGCGCACGAGAAATTTGCCCGGAAAGCACAATATTTCGGAGCTCTTGTAGGTGGTGGAGTCCACACAGACTGTCGGGACAAACGACACAGATGTCCTCCAAAACTTTAAGGGCGTCATCGGCCTCCTTAGCAATGCGGCGCAGTACTTCACATGCATCCATGACGGGCACATTTTCGCAATCAGAGTGGGGCTCTTTGTCGCCTAGTACATCCAGTATTTCGTCGTCGTTGAGGTGACTGGCAACGGCAACGTCACTATAGATGCGGATGTATTCGTCCAGCGGGACATCCGGAGGCAGAAGTCTGTCGAAGCGACTGTCATCTTCCTCGGCGTTTTGGTTAACATACGCATTCCCGGCTTCCAAAGAATCCCCACCACGAACAAAGCCGCTGTGTCGGAAGCAGTTCGCAATTACTGCAGGCGGCGTGTTGCTCCGCACATGCGCCACCATGTGCACTGCATTAAGCAGAGTTACATCATATTTTCTTTTTGCCTCCATACAAAGCAACATGCGCTCAAGCACTTGTCTTCTGTGTTGGCCTTTCACATAATGAATAATTCCCTGATCCAGAGGCTGCAGGGAAGCCGTTGTGTTAGGCGGCAAAAAAAAGCAGCTGTATGTTTGTCAGCCCTTACACATTATTGTGTGCACTACAGTTATCTAGAACAATTAGCGCTTTGCGCGATTTTGCATGAAAGCGGCGGTGCAGTTTGTGCAGCCAGGCCTGAAATATCGCTGAGGTCATTGCGCTTTTCGATTCGGGCGATAGTCTATGGGAAGTTTCTTTATGCTTTTGAAGCATCTTGGCTCTTCTGCTTTGCCGATGATTATTAGCGGTAGCTGCTCCGTTCCAGTCATGCTGGCAGCCAGCAAAACTGTTATTCTGTCCTTGCTTCGTATATCGCCAATGCAAGGGTCCCCCTTAAATGTGATGGTTTTATCCGGCAGGGCTTTGTAGAAGAGGGCCGTCTCATCTGCACTAAAAATGTCGCAGGCATCATAATCAGCTAGGCATGCGGGTAATACGGCCTTCCAATCTTCGACAACGCCTTCATTCACAGCCCCTTTCTCGCCACACACGCTTCGGAAGACCAGGCCGTGTCTTTTCTTGAATCGGTCGATCCAGCCTTCTGATGCCTTTAAGTCTTCAATGCTGAGCTTCAGCGCATACTTTTCGGCCTGTGCACAGATAAGGGGGCCACTCAAAGGTAGCTGTGCGTCGCGTGAATCGGCAATCCATCTTAACAACGCTTCTTCAAGTTTCGGGTGCACTGCCATTCGCAGTCTCTTCCTGTTGTCAGCGAACTTGTCGCTGTGGTACGTCTGAAGAATCTCTGCTTCATTTTTCATGTACGTGCTGAGCGTACTTATGACCTGCCGAGGCACCCCCGCCTTCACGGCTTTCAATATTTCTACTTTCGCTGCCAAATCCTTTGCCTCATACTTCGCTTGCTTCGGTGGGGCACGAGAGCACATGGCGGCGCGGCTAGGCGTGGCAATGAAGCGACGATGTCAAGAAAAAACCAAGTATAAACGGAAAAAAGAAAAACGCAAACAAAATTTAACAGGAAAAAAGGAACTTCCGCCGTCCTCACACACGCAGCTGACGCAAACCGATAAACATGATAAAAACAACAACGAAAAAAAAAAAACTCAACTCCGCAACCACACAACTGCACAAACAAAAGACAACGTTGGAAATGACGGACAGCAATACAAAGAAAAAAACATGTATGTATAGATTAGGGTTGCTAGCCTAGACCGATAACTACCGTGCCGATAACCATAGCGATGCAGAGGTAGTGCCAAGCGCCAAAAGCGACTGCAAAGCCAGAAGTACATCATTGCCACCATGTTTTTTGAGGCATAGGTTTGTCTATTATGTAGCAATAAAATAAACATGGCGGCCTTGACGTATTTCCGGCCTTTCAGCACTCCCAGCACATGCAGCAAGCATGGCCTTTGAGATTTACGCCCGCTAATCGGAGACGCCATTGCTGGCAGTGCAATTTTAACACCCCCTAGTGCCACCTGATCCTACATGTCTCACGTGCCTCTGAGCTCCGCGAACTGTCCGAATTGACCAAAGTACGACCAAATATGTCCAAATTAACGGGAATTCCGTGCCAAAGGGTTATGTACATGTTTGACGGGACCAGACGGCGCGTCCGGATTAACCGTATTTCCCAATTAACGGGGGCCGAATTAACGAGGTTTTATCGTAATGTGTGACAACGGCGCATTCGTTCTTGCTGGACAACCACGCTTCCTTGTGCCAGCAGAATCTCGAGGGAATAATTTCTCGAAATGTGAAGAGAACCAAGGCATGTGCATCACGATTCCGCTGCTGTGTTGACTTGCCACCGACACTGTAGCACACTGCACATGAACAAGAAAACCACAAAGTGGTCATCCCTCAATGTTTCCCTCGCCTCCAGAATGTGCAGCTCCACCTGTCTATCTCCACTTGGCAGCAACATGTAACCTGAGGTGGGCCTGCAGATGCAGGGGGTGGTTGGACTTGGTGGTGTAAGCTGATTACCTTATCCACTCCACCTTCTCCCCCTTTCGTTTGTCTTATATCCTGGCTTTCATTGACAAAAATAGTGTGTGTGTGTAATGCACTAAACAGCAAGCGCTTACCTTGTTGTACTATAGCCGAATCCACTTATAGCTATAGCAGTTTTAACAACATATCGGTTATAACAAGAAGAAGCTGCTGCACTGTCAACTTTTTTATGTTTTTCATGGTGAAATAACCCGCTTGCTATACTCGCGGACAACTTTCTGTGGTAATGAAGGGAAAATTACAGGGGCAGAGCTCCTGCAGATGTGTTACCACGCCAAGTAGTCTGCCAGCGTTTGACAGTGCTTTTGGTTGCTCGGAACAGACACTGAATCGACGCAGCTTCCACATGCGACAGTTTCGCGTTTGCCCAGACGCGCAAGGGAAAAGCCGCAAAATAAGTAAACTTTCACATTCAGTGGTGTGTTTCATCTTATTTAACTGTTGCTAATAAGGTGCTTGTGTTTTCCCGCCGCGAACAAGTCCCAAAGCGCACCTCAATTAAAGTCAATTAGCGCCCAGGGTGTCATCGTTTTTCTTGTGTGTGTTGTTTTTTGGCGCAAAATCTTTTCAGTATCAAGCTATCGCTTTGCGAATTTGTGCGCACTTCACAAACTCGTCTCCACCGTTTGCTCAATGCAAGTGCAGTGCTCACCTGTAGTCGGCAAGACGTAGCAGAACTTCCCTGAGCAGCTCGGGAGGCAGATGGGGAAACTGGGGCGTGTCGTCATCCGGCTTGGGGTTGGAGAGGTCGATGTGCCGCTGCACATTCCAGATGCGCTGCAGGGTCTGCAGGTGCTGCTCCCACAGCTGGCTCGAGCCCAGGGGCCGACCCCAGCAGTGGTACTTGCGCAGCGTCCGCTCGAGGTCTTCCAGGAGAAGCTGCAGAGACGGGTTTCGTGACTCTTTGGGCGCAGGCACAGTTTTTACTACAACTAAACAGAAGGAAAACAGGCAGTGAGTAGATGATGTATGCGCGGTCATATAACCTCTCCTGCACATTCTGTGCCTGCTGGCTCATTCGGAAATAAATGAACTATACCTGGCATCTGAACTCTGGCTGTTCCGCTACTAAGTAAGGAACCCTTGGCGTGTTTATCACATTTTTGGTGCGTGCTTGTGGCTGACAAAAAAAAAGAAAGGATGGAGAAAAAAATCTTTTGGCATTAATAAAAGAATTATAGTGACATGTGAAACATTGATGCTTTGCTTCCAGTTGCTTTTAGGACGAAATCGTCCCCTGGTGCCATAGAGAACCACTGTTGTTTCTAGAGCACAAATATCTTTTGTCCTCTGTTGCTGCGCAATACCAAGAGTGCATGATTTGAGCTCTGGCAAACGTTTTTCATTGAACTTTCCACAATGCATGACTCTCACTCTACATAAGGGTTCCCTCCATAGACAACAGTTCTGCCATGATTCAGCAGGCACAGATGTGTATAGGGAAGGGGTGTCCAAAAGTCACTAGTATTCTTTTAACAAGGCTGAAGAATAGCTGGTACTGATGTGTGCCGCTAGCACATATACTACATCGTCGTCCTCATTCGCTGGCCATGCATTGTCTTTGAGTAGAGTTGTCTGCAAGCTGCATTGCTTTCTTTTGAGCCCCTAAGCCATCTGCGTCACTTTTGCGATGTAACAGAACATGTATGTCTATCAAGCTCTGTTCTCACACAAGAAATTTTTTTATATCGAAGAGCTTGTTCATCTTAAATTTGTGCCGCTAGGTCAGACAGTCAACCAGCATTTTTACATTTTTGTTGCCAAGTGGTTGTGTAATGCAGTTAGAAGAAAACACCCGAATTTGTAGAACTCGGGAATGTGGCCTGTGCACCAAGAAAACACTCCAACTCAACAGCACTTAACGTGCTGAACTTCCAGACATAAATGAGATGGCGGCCACTATCCTACCTCATCATCTCTACTCCCCGCATCTTGGCCCTTGCAATTTCTTACCGCCAAGACTGGAACGAAAGCTTTAGGGAAAGCATTTTCTAGGTGGAGTGGAAATAAAGAAAATGACGGAATCACTGAGTGTCATCAATCTGCAAGAGTTCCAGAACAGTTTTGAACAATAAATAAAGTGGTAGAACAAGCCCACTGTGTCTCAGAGATAGCACTTTGAAGCTAATTGAAGTTTAGTAATAATCAAGGAGTTACGCAAATTAGAAGAAAGGACGATTCTCATTACTTTTGGGTCATTCCTCGTATATAGAAGGCTATGGCATAGGCATGCCAAAAGGCAGAGGCTTCAGATCGGCGCCTTTCCCAGGGGTCCAGTACACTCTGGAGACACGCCTGGTGAACAGCATTTCATCCGTCATAACGGTTCAATCACTACTAAAGCAACGTTCAAAATGCTGCTTTATTTTTTTATTATTTTTTTTAATGTGAAGGTTCCAGTCTCTTGTCGTTTTGGATCTTTTCAATTAAAAACAAAGAAATTCGAGTGCCCAAACGTGGGATCAAACCTCTGTCTTCCAGCAAAACAGCCCAATGCACCAACGATTAGGCTGGAATTACACGCACACATCTCTCGTGCCAATGCCAACTAGCTCTTTGGGACCACTGGTGCATATCTCATGTCGCATTGCATGAGTGGCAGCACATGCGAGTGCCAGTTTCCATTCGGCCACAGGCTTAAAAGTGCCTCTTCTGAGCATCATGCCACACATCATGCTTATAAAAGTGGGAGTGTGGCAGTTTCTCCCATTCTCCCGTGATGGAAGCCAGCATTTTGAGACACTGTTAGACTGTGCTGCCTTCAGGGTTGGCCCATATTCTCTATTCCTTTCCTTGTAGCAGCCAACATAGAAATTGTGGAACATTGTGCTGCCTTTGGGGTCGGCCCAGACCATAATGAAACAGGTTGTAAAGTTTTTTCACCAGAGTAAAAAAATAACATAAATCGTCAGCCACACGCCATTGTTTTGACAAAGGTCAATGACCTGCCTCTTTCCTAACACTAAAATCTCACCTGAATTTGTTGCTATATAGTGAAAAAGCCAAACTCTGTTTCACACTTTCGCACACACACATGTACAAAGCAGACAGTTTCGGCAAGCAGGGACACAAGAAACAGCGCCAGCAAACAAGCAGCTTTCCTTTTTTTTGCTTTTTTCCGCACCTGAAGAATGTGAGTGTTCTGACGACTGTCAGCGACTTGTGACGCCACCTCCTCGAGCATGGTGAACAGCACCCGACTTGCACATCCACTCAGCGTGGTCAGGTTTTCTGTGATCAAGAGGTGCAGCAACTGCAAAAGACACCACACAGGCCTTCAGAAACTGCCAGCCTAGCCAGTATTCACGAACACTGTGTTGTGCAGCTAAACAACTGCCATGAGTAAAGCTTTCTAAATTGGATTCACGTGACAGCCTCGATAGCCAACTCGCAATGAAGACTGAACATCAAAAGAGCACTGACAAAAAAAAACTTCCTTTTGCTTTGTTGACAGGTGCTAAATCTGTGTCACGGTATAAGGTCTCAATTTCTCGAATGTGTAGCACGTCATGAATTATACCATCTTTTAATGTGAATTCGAAAAGGGGGCCAAATGAAGAGCATCATCTTGGCGTCAAAATGTATTGACAAAGTCCCAAAAATGGAAGGGGGGCCAAGTGACACTGATGTGTAGCTCGGTGCAGTGGTCAAAGCTACATTGCGCTCATCTAGCCAAAAGCTTTAGACGAGGAGATAATAGGGGGAAAGAAGCTGAGATGGGCAAAGAGTGCTGCACATTCCCAGGAGCGACAGTAGCACACGAAAGTTCTTATCAATACTGCGTCGAACGCAAAGAAGTGCAGAATGAAAGAAGAAAGACTGGCCAATGCAGCAACATGGTCACCACACATGTGACTTGCTGCCACTGCAGCAGGTTGACAGATGTGTGTGTCAGCGGTTTGTGATACCACGTGCATTTACCTTTAATTACGTGATTCATAGAGGAGCCTTTGTCAACACTCCCTACACCAAGCAGCCACACACCATTCAGCATGCATTTTGAACTGGTTACATAAAAGAGGATATAAAATGTTTTTGCATGTTCAAGGAGGTCTGGCACCATACTATAGTTAAGGAGTTGGCAGCCATCTAGCAAAAAAAGAAAGAAGATGGTATATAACATTTTTGTGTCGGTGCCCCTCAAGTGGCTAAGTGGCGTGAAGTTGGGCTGCAAGCACGTATTCAGGTGTGCCTTTCTGCGCACCAAAATTCAGTGCGGTTTTCTTTATTCAAGTATTTCCATGGAAAGCAGCATACACAGGTTATGCACCAAATGTGGGCAGATGCAAATTAACCTCAGCATAATATAAAATAGGCCAAATAACCCATCAAACAAAACGCAACTTGAGCAAAATACTGTTATACAAAATACAAACAAATATTGTGAATACATGTATAACCTAAAGAGATGCAGTAAGCACACGTTTCAAGGTAATGTTTGCAATGTCACCAGGCAATCGCTCGTTCAGTTCACTGTTTGGATGCACTTTAACAGAAAAACAAACGCATGGAAAGTGCAACTCGTCAAAAATAGTTGTGTAACCTACCAGTCTAACTAGCTTGTTACCCACCCTCGTCTCTTACTGTAGTGCTCGAACAAACACAAGTCAACCGGACCAGATGGTGAACTTGCTCAAAAACCAGTCTATCGATTCACACTGCACGCGCACATCTTTAAACACACACGTGCAATAAGGTGCTCATGCCCAAACACTGGCTTGCAAATTAAAGCACATTCAAAATCACTGTGCGTGCTTTTTCAGTGATGATAATGGTTCAACATCCAGGATAACGCAACAGAATATGCCCAAAACACACTAGTACTGTCCCTTAGCAATGGGTAAAGCATCACAGTTCAGTTCTGGTGTTCCTAGCAATGGTAGGTCTGTCAGTAGCGGATTGCACTGAAGTCTATTGCACAGCGTCCAGTTACCCACAACCACATAAGGAACCGATAACCTTTCACTGACCTTGCAGATGTAGTTGAACCGCCGCACATCTTTGATGCCATTGCGAAAGTCTAGCCTACGGAACGCTTCACTGATGGTGTTGTAGCCAGCAACCTGCAAAGACAAGAAGTGTTGCAAGACCTCAACTGTAAAGTTTTCCATCAGCTTACTGCTCCAGTGCTCACTAAAGCTTTACAAATGTGCGTGAAATGGTACAACTTATAAAATAAATAAAAAAATTCTAAAAAAAGAGATGTTTAATTCAGACCTTCATTAATTTAGGACTTCGACAGATGATCAGATCCAAATTTCTGTATGAACCTTGCATGGGGCAAGCCAGGGCTTCAGGAAGTGTATTTTTAGTATGGGGACAGGATGCAGAGCTCATTTCACTTATGCGAACTTCTTTTGTGGGTGCAAATCCGAGGCCCAATTTACTTTATCAGAGCGGGGTTGGACCTCAGGGATGAGGGTTTACCTGTTAACCTGTTAGCTCCCCCTCCTCTGTTCCAGAGCCCCTAGGGCAACATGCAGATTTGAGCTAGTTGACTGAACACAACTAGTTAGTTAGACATGAATAAAACTAACAGTGCAGAGCTAGAACTTGGCAAAAAAAAGGAACCAAAACACAGAGCTGACTTCCACTGGTTTATCCTTTTCAGAACAGAAGCTTTGATATTACTCCAATACATTGTAGGCAAGATTGCTGATAGAACGGCATGGGAAATACCTGAAGCATCTGACAAGAAACGTTGCAACAACAAATGCATTGGCATACCTTCGATTGCTCTAGCTGACAAAGATTTATTTTTCTTAAATGTTAAGTTTGGGACATGGGTGCTCCATAACACAGGCATAAGTATTAAGTACACTTTGCTCTTTGCTGTATCTTTTGTTTCTTTGATGCCTTTTGTGTAGATTTACTTCATATTTCTCTCAATCTTTTTGTTGCTGTTGCATGTGAATTCTGCAAACACTTCTGCTGCAGAAAGTATAAACCATTTCAAAATCAGCACAGTGTTTCCACCCCCTTCTTTCATTTGTCCAAGTTTTTTACCCTTGAGCCGTTTAAATATAACCTCGTTTGGGGGCTGGATTAAGAAATTCGGGAGGTCTGGGGGTAATGGCTTCTGTCGGGGACCCCTTTCCCTCTATCTTGATAAATAAAGTGTCCGCCTTTCTCCAATCTCAAAGATGGGGTGGTGCGGGGTCTTCAGCTTTCTTAGCTGCCACTTTAACATGCGCTGCCTCACATGCAAGTGTAAGCATGAAATTACCCATGTAGCTTCATCAATGCAGCTTTTCATTATTTTTTCTCTCTCTCTCTGCAGATAATAGAAGATGTGGAGAAAATAAGGGTTTTCCAAACAACAGACAAAAACTTTGAATTTAAAACTTTGAGCTCTGTGCCATGCTGGTATGAGGAGCACCAAACTACCGCACAGACTGCAAGAACAGGACTGCACAGAGGCAGTACAGAAGACCTCTGCTGGTGCAAAACGCAACAAAAGAGCAAAGGCAGGAACCGGAGCACCGACAGCATCGGCTATACCCATGGCTATCGCTGCTCTATTGATTTTCGAAATGATGATGACAAAGATTATGATGATAAGCATGCTTTAGGTTTTATTAGTGTAACCTTCATAATACCCGCCGTGGTTGCTCAGTGGCTATGGTGTCGGGCTGCTGAGCAGGAGGTCGTGGGATCGAATCCCGGCCACGACGGCCGCATTTCGATGGGGGCAAAATGCGAAAACACCCGTGTACTTAGATTGAAGTGTACGTTAAAGAACCCCAAGCGGTCAAAATTCCTGGAGTCCTCCACTACGGCATGCCTCATAATCAGAAAGTGGTTTTGCCATGCAAAACCCCATAATTTTGACCTTCATAATGATAGCATGCTTTAGGTATCGGTTTCAGTTTTACTAGTGAGGCAGTCTCAATGAAATGGGGTTTTTGTTCTTATGCTGCCTTTGGCCTCAGCCGCTGCTGAGGTCAAAGCAGCAGCTTGGTGCAATTTTTCACTCGCATGCAGTATTGGAGCAGGATGGCACAAAGGCCTAATCTTGGCGCAGCTGTTCCGTGATTGCGCAGTCTTTTCCAATGCCCACTGACAGGGGCTCGCAACTTCAGCTGGATAGAGCAACCTCACCTCTCGTGTGCACTTTAGTGTGATCTGGCAGTATGGCTGCTGAGAAAGGCGCCGCTGCTTGGCGTCGATGTCCAGGCACTCGTCACCGCTTCCTGCATCTCCACCCCCTAAGTTTGGTGGAGACGATGGCGGAAGGTCGTATTCAGCAGGCTGTTCCAAAGAATCAAGACTGGAAAACAAGGTGCATTGTTTGTCTCAGTAACGCTGTATAAGCATGATGTGATGTGTCAGCACACAGCAGAATGCAGTGGCATACGTGCCAGCTAACGGCTTCCTGGTCGCTACTACCTGGTGTTTTCCATGCTGCGGTCTGGACTTGTAAAACAAAGCAGTGTGTACTCCTTTTTTTACCTTCTTTCTTCTACAGTGAAGGCCGATGTACGACGGCGTGAGTGGCCAATATCTATCAGCAACACAACCTACCTTGGAGTAAAAAATTTTTGTTTTGAAATGCAATTATCAACAATTATAAAATGAAAGTTACCTTGCATAAACCAGACACGACCTCCTTTCCATGTTTTTCTTTAGCCAGTAGTCTATAATTTTTGTTTCTCACATTGTGTTTTACAGGCGCCACATTGGACGTCAGCTAGGGGGTATGTACGGCTGTGATGATAAATAGCAGCCAGCATGGAAGCTCTGGAGCAGGCAGGCATATGACCAGGATGTCGGTAAGAATGTGCAGGTGACATCGGTGATCAATCATCACTAAGAACAGCCAGCAAACAGACCCCTAGCTAGTAGTTCTGAAGGATGTGTGACCTTGCTTATGCAGCTTTGCTGTCTTTATCAGTTGTCAGGTTCGCATACATATGCGAGGATTTTTTTGATCACCATGGACAACCTCCACCATACCATTGCTACACAGCCATAATGTTGCTCTGCCTACAAATGGACCACAAAGCCAGCTAACCCGGAAGCAAACACTTCAAGGCAATGTGACAATGTTATTTGCTTAGCATTTAAGGCACCCAATAAGCACATACACAATAATTTTAGTGCAAAAGTCACAATGGGGATTTCAGCAATCATTGGAAAACGGTGAACTACTGGCCGATTGGAAGACAGGTAAGGTGGTTCCTGTACATAAATCTGGTAATAAACACCCGCCTTTTAACTACCGGCCCATATCTATTACCAGCATCCCATGCAAAATCTTAGAGCACATACTCTTTTCACATATTGTCACTTTCCTTGAATCAAACTCGTTTTTTCATCCTTCTCAGCACGGTTTTAGGAAGTCCTATTCATGCGAAACACAACTACTCTTATTCACGCACAAACTTCACGCAATTTTAGACTGCCGCTCTATTGCCGACTGCATCTTTCTAGATTTTGCGAAGGCATTTGATAAGGTTTCCCATCATCTTTTGTTACTAAAGCTGCGCATGGTAGGATTAGACACTAACATTCTAAAATGGCTTGAAGTGTTCCTTACCCATCGTCAGCGATTTGTTTCCGTCAACAATGTTAATTCCACCGTTCACCCTGTTCTTTCCAGTGTGCCCCAAGGCATCATCTTGGGGCCCCTGCTTTTTCTTATATTTATCAACGACTTATCCAGTAACCTTTCTTCTTCTGTACATCTTTTCGCCGATGACCGCGTCCTTTTTCGGCAAATAACAAATGATAGTGATAAGCACATGATTCAGTCTAACCTTAACGCTATCTCAACATGGTGCAAAACTTGGAATATGACTTTAAATGCTGAAAAGTGCAAACTTATGCACATCTCTCGTGTTAATAGTGAATTGCCAGTATATACTCTTAATGGTGTGTTACTTGATCCTGTTACAAAATACAAGTACCTCGGAATTCATATTATGTCTAACCTTAGCTGGCATGCGCACATTGAGCACATCACTAACAAAGCTAATCGCATGCTCGGATATCTGAAACGCAACTTTCACGCAGCCCCAACTAGCATCAAACTTCTACTCTATACCACACTCGTACGTTCACAACTAGAATATGCCTCATCAATCTGGGACCCTGGTGTTAAGAGTTTGATCGACCTACTGGAGATGGTACAACACAAATCAGCGCGGTTTATTCTTTCTGACTTTCGGCGTACATCAAGCGCAACCACTATGAAGACTACCCTGGGCCTAACTTCACTTGCATCAGGACGCAAAATTGCACGCCTGTGCCTTTTTCACGAAATATTTCATCATGAGTCTATTGGCTATGAGTTACTTCTTCACCCTTCATATGTTTCACGCCGCACAGATCACATACATAAGGTAGGCATTTCTACATGCAAAACTAAAACATTCTCGGATTCTTTCATTCCTCGCACGTCATATGACTGAAACCACCTTCCTTCCTCAATTGCCACGATTCCTGACCCTGTATTGTTTCGGACTGCTGTTACTGCTTCTATTGAATGATATATTGTGTTGATCACTTATTCTAACTTATCTATGTCTTGGTAATTGTTCTCTGCTGTTGCTTCTATTTTCAGTGTTATGTATTACCCACTCCCCTCTGTAATGCTTTGCCCTGAGGATAAAATAAAGAAATAAAAAAAATATCCTGTTGACACCTGATACCTAATGAACGAATGCAGTCTCCACTTTATGATATAGGGCACTCGTTTGCTCCCCCGAAGTGAACATTTAAGCAGCTTTTCCCTTCCACTCTTGAACCACTATGAATGCAATGACATTAATACAACATTTAAGGCCTGTTATGAGGTCACATTAAATAACCTCTATAAATGCTACTGCATTAAGTATTTATTTAATAGTATAGGTTGAGGCATGGCATACAACGAAGAAGATATTAAAAACAGCAACTTACATATACAGCTAAATTTATACAATAGTAATAAGAGTGGATGATGAAGGCACATTGCCCTAAGAAAAAAAGAAATTTTTGAATAATATAGTCGGCTTAGGCTACACTCCATTGATAAAGACAATAATTAAAACAGCGTCAGTAGAGAGATTGCTTTTGAGCTCACCAGTACGTGCCTGCTCTGACACGTTACAGGCAGCATTTTCCAAGAGGGAGAGGATGGCATAAAATACTATTACAATTACGCAATGGTGAGTTCTGCAAAACTCTGTGCTGGCTTAATTTCTGCTTTAAAACCCGCTATGACATCTCACGAAACCATTCAAAATAGTGATTTTATTTGATTGCCCTCTGCACACATACATGGATGTTTTATATATGTGTATTGTCAGAAAGTCGTCTGCTAAGTGACTGGCAACACTCCCTGGATGAACCCAGCCAGATATACCAAGCACATTAAAGAAGTGTTGAACTTGCTCCTATTGCACACTATTAGCATATATGCTAGGGCCAGGCAATGGGCTTTTTATGCAGACTAACTTGTTCCTATTATCTCCTTTCTCTCAACAGGCTCTCAGCAATCTTCTACAACAGACATTTATTCAGTCAATGTGTTCATAAATTCAAGCACATCTCATGAGCATTTACCCAAACTGAAGGAAAAAAGCAGCCATGCAATTTTTTTAATGCGTTTGGCAACTATAACCACGATTTCTTGCAACTGTCAAACCGTATTCAAGGGCTGATCCCAAAGATAGTGCAGTCTAACACAACAGGAAAAGAAACCTCACACCAGTACCACCACACGATATTGCAGGATTGTGGTAAGGAGAGCATTCACGCATTCTTGACAGCCACATTTTGAAATGCTGTCGTTTGAGACACTACACCTCTGGTCACAGACACTGCATGTCGTTGAGGAAATAGCACTCAAAGTAGCAGGTGACTTCCGCAGACAGGTAAGGCAATGGTAGTCAAGGGAACGCCAACCATATAACACGCAGTGGTACATAGCTCTGCAAATAACCACCTCCCAAAACATGCTAAATGCATTCTTGGATAGCAACCGGAGTTCGTTCTTCACATATTTTTTTGTTTTTTAACGTCGAGCCACTTTTCGTTTTAAGCTCCCACAGCACTGTAGTTCAGTCACTTAACACCAGGGCTATCGCATATTAAAAGAAGCAAAACGTACCACGAGCACCTTCACCTAGAACACGTACGCTCTACCGCACAGGTGCTGCGGGAACGGCTTACTCTTATCCACCACTCAATCGCCCATACACATTCGCCCTGCAGCCCGAAGAACTGCGACCGTCGTTTTCGACACGAGACGAAAGCGGCAAAAATATATAAGAATCGAGCGGCCCCAGGCGAGTTGGCGAGCGGCCCCGGCAACGAAACTGGATGGATACGCAAAAAGCCAACTGCGCGAGCGACGCCGGCGACCTCGGAGTCGAGCGATTAGGCAACTGTTTCCGATTCGTCTTTTTTCTTTGTTTTTCACCCGCGTTCGTCGCAGCAGCAGCAGCAGTAGACGCGTTCCAAAAGCGCCTTGCGGAAGCGGCGGAAACGAAGCGCGCGCATGGGAAAGGGCAATAATTAAATGCGATCGAGCGCAATCGAAAAACGCGTTCGTCCCTCAGTGGCAAGTCGTTCGAATTGCTCCCGGTGCAGAAGTAGTGCTACGGCCGCCACAACAGCTGCGCAATGCAGACGACACGTCAGTGCTCCCGCGCTGGTGTGTTCGCGCTGCAATGAAAATGAAAAGATATACATAAAAAGAAACCCAAGCGTGAATAATCTTCGTGCACGGCTAAATAGGTCAGCGACTATGCCTGGCCAGAGAAACGCACGGCTGCCAGGCAGGAAGCGAACAACCGGCCGCTGCCTAACGATGGCCGTTTTATGTATTTTTCTTTCTTTTTAACTCGTTCGCGCTCTGTTGGATGTCCGGACCTCCCTTACTTTTATTTGGCCCGAGCTACAGAGCGCGGCCAACTCATGGGGAAACAACGGAAACACGGATAACAACGATCTCTAGGATGTGACGGACCGACTGAGAAAAATAAAGGGGAATAAGGTGGGGGAGGGGATACGTGTGAAAAAAAAGAAACACGGACGCAGACTTTGTGCGTGAGGTTCACGGAACGATATGCGCGGTAGGTAGACAATTTTCTCTTTTTTTTTTTTTCAATCGTGCCAACATCCGACTTCTCTTTGTGTGGTTTCTCAAAATACGACTTTTGTGTCACAAGTGTTCTAAGAACGACTCGTCTCTCTTTGTAAACAAGTCGACCGTGCATGCACGGCTGTATACGAAAAAACCGAAACTGAAAATACCTTTGACTTCAGATTAGTATCCAAACCCTAACGCGTTCTAGCTAGATTTCTGCAGCCTTAAGTGTTAAAACAGAAAAATGAACACAAAGAAGAACATACGAAAAACGTTGATGCTCAGTATAGTTTCTGTTTGATATGCTAATGGTTTCAGAGGAACGAGAACACTTGCTTCAGGTTCCAATGCGCGTAACCCTGGCGGAAGTAAAAAGTGCGCAACATCACGGCGAGCAAATATTAAACCAGCAGGATAAACAGGGAAAATAATGTCACAGCTGGATCGGTATGTGTATACACATACGCGTTTAGACCTGAATTTCGTATATTTCTGTGCGTCCGAAGACCCACGAACTGGGGTCGCAGTAGCCTGGCACTCCCGTAAATATAAGAGTTCGCGCGTCGGCCAGACAGGAGTATCAATTAACCTAGAACCGCTAGAAGTACTCGCCGAGGAGGATCACTCCAACCGTGACCACCAGTAGACATGCGCTCTATTCCCGCTTCAGCAATCTTCCTTCGACTACGCTCAACGAAGTACACGCGCGGTTGCGCGCCTTGGAAGTTAAACAGCGGTTGCTAAGCGACTCGACATCCCAGCTGCTATTCAAGCTGCTCTCCGACTCCGCGCAAATCCCGAAGACGCGGCATTTCTCTTGGATGCTCTCTTTTCTCGCGGTTGAAAGCGCAAACGGGCCACAAAGACCGCCCAGGTGAAAATATCAAAACAGAGGCGTAGTTAAGGCGGACTACGTACATACATGTCCACCTGATAAAAGAAAAAAAGAAGCGTTAGAACCGGCCCGGCCGTAGTATGCATTTGCGCTTTCGTATGGTGACACGCACGAAGGGAGAAAGGGCCAGAAACATGGGAAAACACACACTCAAACCTGCCTAAGCTTGTATACACATATATACCGTGCCCACCTTTGTCGTCAATGTGCCAGGGCACGAAAAAAGAAAAGGGCCGGGCTGCGTTTTTTTTACCGAGGAGGAACTGGCCTACTTTTTGCATAAGCACGGACCGACGTCGCGGTGCTACATTAGCACGCATTAAGCAACAGCTGAGCCGTTCCAGCGAGTCGTTGCGGGGGAGAGCAGGCGAATAAACTCCGCTGCCAGAGCGTAGCTTCGTTTCTATTCCCGCCGCCTCTCTGACAAGGGGCGCCCGAGGACCGCCATCTTGACGGGATCAGCTGGACCCAGAAGAGAGTGAGAGAAATTTTGGAATCGCTCTCAAGCACGGTGTAAGAATAGAGAGTGCGCGCTGGCGAAGCCGTCTGCGCCTGCCTTTATCGCAATATTCCTTTGTTTCTCCCGACAGCAGGAGTGTTGTTTGCACGGGTGCGAACTGCGCACGAACTATCATGTCACGCCAGACTCCATACATTTACATTGTCTCGTCGCGTCTCCTTCCCTCTACAGCTGTTTCGACCGATGCGCATGTTGAGTGGAACAGCTGTACACGGGGCTGTCAGAACGGGCACTCCCGAGCTAACGCGGGCTGATAAAAATTTCATCAGCCACGAAATCGGTCAGCCTTTCATCTACCCGACTACTTTCACAGATGGAGAAAGCTGCGAAATATGTTTTCCGAGCATTTTTTCCCTCCCCACTTTCGCTACCTCTTTCTCTTCCTCTCGGCCGTCCGTCTGAATCGATACATGGCCCGTCCCGTTATTGCTCGTCCTTGGCAGAGACCCAGCGACAGACGGCGTCTCAACACGCACGCCAGCCGCGGAAGAAACAAGTGCAACACTAGCACGCGCGTCGTGATATTGTACACACAAACACACGTCGTACCTTTCGTCGGCGCAACAGTAGAACTCGAGGATCTTCTTTTTTTCCCAGCCTTCTCCAGTCTTGACCCAGGCTTCGCCCGGAGAACGCCAGTCCCGACCGATGAACGGCATCGCGGCCGCAGCGTTTGGAGCCCGAGAAACCGCAGCTGTTCGATGATGCGGTAGCGCGTTCAGCGGAGAGCAAGTCCGTCGCGTGGCGTTCTCGGCCGCCGAAGACGACTCGCACCACACCGACGGTCTAACCAGTCCCCGCTCCACTCGCAACAAAGAAAACCCGACGGACACCGCGCGAAGGAAAAACAAAACGAGAAAAACAAAATGAAGCGAACCGAAACAAAAATAAAGCGCGACTGGTCGTTCTCCGCGCTCGCAGGTCCCCGCGCCGTCGCCGTCAGGGGCCCGTCAACTGCGCCGATGCTGAGCGAGCGTAGAGAGCGAGCGCAGCCAGTTTGTTGATGCGTGCTTTTTGTTGACGGATGTGACGTCACGGAAGTCACGATCGAGACGCTCGCAGCGTCGTGTTGCGCGGCTTTTTGAAAACGGAGCGGAACCGAAATTAATCGACCCTCACGAAAGCGGCGCGCGGTTGCTCTTTTTTGCGCAATCACCTCGCGCAATCTTGGCCCGCTTGTTTGCGATTCTTCGTAGTAAACCAGCTCACTGTCGCAACGCAGCGTTAAGCACGCGGAGTAGGCCTAAAAAAAAAAAAAAAAATCCCTCACTAGTTACGCGGCAAACGGAGACAGAGAGAAACGAAGAGGGAAAGGTAGGGAGCTTAGCCAAGGACGTTCCCGGTTGGCTACCCTACAAACGGCTTTTCCATGCTTATCACGGCAATGCTCATTACATGGTGTAGCCATGAAAACAAAACATTCTTTAAAAGTGTCAGCCAAACACGGGCGAAATAATTGAATTTGTCATTACTGGTCGTCTGCAGCACTTTCAACGCCTCAAATTAACTCGGGGACATTTTTCTGGGCTCGACACACTTCACGGCTACAGCCACGCGATAGTTAGCTAAGTTTTTGCTCAGACATTTGTGGCGTATTAACGGTTTTGTTTAGCTTCTAATGCAATGGGGCATTTGAACTTGGGATTTTCTTTCCCCCTGCATTATTGAATGCAACCTGTTAAAAAAATATGCCACCATTTTCCAGACTATTCCATACCTGCTACCTACCATCCAGCTGTACGGCGCTGGGCACTGTACAGCTTTTTTTTATAACATTTGTTAGAACTGTGCCACGTACATATCAAGCTGTAGTTCCTTTGGTGTCAATGTTTCCTAGGTCAGCCTTTTATCACAATTACATGTTCCCCACTAGTCGCATTCTTGTACTATTACTTCAATGTATGCACTTCACTAAAGCTCCCTTCACAAGTGGTAGAGGCCAGCAAGGTTAAATGCAGACTATACAACAACTGGTCAATAGCAATCGGGCCTGAATAGATCATGACTAGGCAATGTATTCGTCTTTCCAATGGTCAGCAACCTCCTTTACAATGACAGGTGGGGTAAGTCTATCCACAGCTGCAGGGAAAGCCCAGAGTGCATGTTGCAGAGTACATTTCCCAAGTCTATATATAATATGCAAAACTGGCATGAAAAAAAGATGGAACTTTTTTTACAATGTGTTTTTCAATAGAATTGAGAAGCTCAAGGGTTAAAATTGGCTGACAATGAAAGTATTAAAGCTCCTCTGTAGGCTATAATTATGTTACAGTGAATTTTTCCCACTTTCAGAACTTAAGCCGTGTATGGCTGGAACACTTCTGTGTCGGCATTTCAGCAGCTGTTGTTTCTAATGGCTGCCTCACTGTTAACATATCTGCACAAGATTGGCTCGAGGATAGCTAGCAAACACTCCTCCAGAAATGCAACAAATGACTTGTTGAACCCTGCTGGCAGGTCAAGTATGGCGTGAAAGATTTTGTGGTGCAAAGTACATTCGACACTTTAAACTCAAACGAATAGAGACGGGAAAAAAGGGGGAAATTGAAAAAGCATAGGAGAATGTAAGTCGTAAAGATAAGGACAAACACCTGTCCGGGGAAATCGAAGAAAACCAAACAAGAAATGCAACTAATTTCTCTGCATACTGTTTATTTGTCACTTCAAACAGGGTAATGGTGCACCCTTGTCTGGGCAACCATAATATATTAGTGTATGTACATCACTGGCTATGTAGGCCAATAGACGAGACGAGGAAGGAAAGAAAAAAAAAAAAAAAGAGAGAAACAGAGAAAACAAATACGGCTGATGGGAAGGGTAGACCTGTGCACAGTTAGCTTTTCCTCGCATCCAAAGTGACTTGGCTCGACAACAACAGTAGGAATCAGCGTGTCAACTAAGCAAACCTCTGCTCGTGCCATGTCCCTTCTAGCCGCAAACTCTAACAAGCTCAGATCTCTTAGGACAACTATCCTCTGCGTGGAATGTTTCAGAACCAGCTGCTGACACTTCCTTGGCCGGTAACTAGCGAGCCGCAAGCTAGTTCAGGTTGTCGACAGAAGATCTTCAAGCTGAAACGTGAAGGCTTTTTTTTTTTTCCTTCATTGCTCCCCCTTATGTCCTTTCACAAACTTGGACACAGACGCAGCCAGACAGGCAAGCTCCCTGCAACGTTGCCTCACTCCGGTTATCTCTTGACGGACACTACAATAATGGTTATCAGTGTGGCCAGCACGATAACACCAATGAGAAGCAGACAAAACATCTTCTTCCGAGCTCTCTCCTGTGTGGACAGGGTGAGGGAAGAGAAAAAAAAGAATACGAAAACATTTTAGTGTGCAAACAACTTGAGCAATAATAGAACAAAAATTTAACACAGTCAGGACACCTATATTAAACAAAGTCTTATTTGGAGCAAAGATTGTGCATCTTATTTTAAATGCTTGCTACAGAGGTAAATGCCAAAACTGGCTCAAAGAAATCTTCAGTCGGGTCTTTGCAAAAGTGTGAATTCAGGTAATGATGCGATGCATGAATGAAAAACTTGGGCCTCTGTACGACCATATGCATATTTGTCTGTGGCCCTGGACTTGGCTGGAGTATCGACATGTTTTCGGCTTGTCATTTTCTCACGTATATTGAAGCTCCAAATCCTAGCAAGGAATACAGGTGAGCATTCAAGTTCTTTAAATATTCCATTATGGTATACATGTTTCCACGAACGAGTTTCGGTTTTCGTACCCCAAGAAGTAGACATGTCACGGGACTTGCGCACGTCATAATACATAGACTCACTTTACTGCTAGAAGTGCTGTGGCTGCCATACTAGCACAACCCAAATAAACGAGTAAGGCACTCTTGTTTATTCTCAATTATTATTACTCTTTTTTATTCTACCTAGCCTCATTGCTACACGTCAACAACTGTCTCCCCATATGATGACTTCACCATGGCGATGGCACCAGCTCCGGCATTCTTGCACCAACTTTCATACCAAATTAGCACATCAGTGTTTTTAAGGCAAAAGCCTTTCTAAGCTCAGGGTGAAGTTTGTGTCAGCAGGCCTGACCGCCAGAGCGAACACCGAAGCGTCATCATGCCATATGAAGACCGATTAAAGAATGAAAAACGATTGATAGTGACAGCTAGTGAATGATAACGTTATAATAGAGCTTGGTAGAGGTTAATGATGACTACTAATGACTCTGAAATGACTAATATGTCTAACGATGGCTTGTAATGATCACAATTGATTACAAGTGACTGGAAATGTCTAGCAATTACTTGTCATAATTAAGATCACTACTAGTTACTTGTAATGACTACTAATGACTACAAAATGACCAACATGTCTAACGACAAATTGTAATGACCACAAATGACTAAAAATGCTTAGTGAGCAGTAATGACTATGATATGATCAATATGTCTAACGACGGCTTGTAATGGACCACAGTTGATTATAAGTGACTAAAAATGCTTAGTAGTGAGCAGTAATGACTAAAAGAAAGAGGCAAATGATAAAAGGAGGAAGAGTAGGCTTTCACCGTTCACCTCTAGAGATACCTTAAGAGACCCTGTATATATTGAACTTTCATACCTGCCAAGTGCCGCTCATCCATTTACAAGCGAGAAGTGTGCGTTAGAGTTTCCGCAACATCCTAAATATGTGCCAATAGTACTTCTATAAGAAATTAAGTGGAAAACAAGATTACTCGAAGTAACCAGGAGTACCTGAATTATCAGCTCTCGTTTCTCATTTTAGGTAAATTATTGCATATTTGATGACCGAAATGCATGGAAGAGTGCATTTATAAGTTGCTTCAATTTTTTGTCTTTCCTTTTTGTTCTTTTTGGCCTATCAGCTGTGCAAAAAAGAAAATTTTGTTCTGAAATAACGGACACTGCAGTGAAACACTTCAATAAAGCATGGAAAGTGAAATTTTAGATGCAGTTTCCCTTGCATAAGTTTGTCACATTAAGTGCCCATAATTTATTGAGGTTATATACAACCGTGTTTACTCGACTGTAATGTTCACCCGATTCTTGTGGCCCGAAATGAAAAACACAATGCTCTCAATAGTAACATGCACCCTAATCATTCATATTTCAAGAAGTTATAGCGGGGCTCTTGATTGTTCAGTGACGATTTTTTTTCAGGGTACATAATAGAGACAGTAACGACAATTTCAGGGTGGCTACCAAACTGACATTTCGAAATTCCCTGAGTTATTAAGGTTTTCCCTGAGTGCCTTCGCGAAATTCCTTGAGTGACCCAGAACTTTCTTTTATGTCAAGATGGGCTGACATTATGTCGCCCGATGCCGTCATTCTCTAGCAAGCATGCTAAAAAATAAAGAAAAACTCAATCCGGTCTGAATAGTAAAGAGTAGTGTTTATTTTACTCCAAAAGAAAATAGAAGGAAGGGGTTAGTAATGTGCAAAGCAAAAAAAAAAAAAAAAATCCGAGAGAAATGGTAAAACCCACTGCAAATAGAGTCGAACATTCTCAAATACAAATAAAAAGGAGATGCATACAGAAGCAAATATTTTCCAATATGAGCTATTTCTATCAACTGATAGCAAGCTCATTGGTACGAGGCCCGAACTTTGTCACAAGTAAGATTTTCTCGCAACAGCTGGTAAGCTAACCTCACCTGACATACTCTCAGCCCGCGCATGACGCCTCAGTGTTGCATTTCACTGCCTTATTTGGTTTATTTAGTTTATTTTGGCTTCAATGATGGACACCTGCATCTCAGCGTCAGCCAACACTTAGTTTTTTGAGCTCAAGCTCCTTCAAAGAAGTGATGGCACTGTTAATTCTTCAATGCGTAGGTTCCCATCCTCCTTCCGCGGCGCATTCGCCCCACAGACCATTTGAAGCATCCTCTTGGTCAGTTGTACAGTCTGATTTTTTGGACTCCCTAGAGGCCGCGAAAATGTCAGAAAAATCTGACAGTTCGAAAAAAATGAATGCATGTCTTATTGCCCTTAAGGGTTCAAATTGCAACAGGCACATCCAAAAAAGCTCTGAAGGCCTACCAGTATACTTATTAGGCATATCGGTGCTCATACTGTGACAGGAGATGGCAGGAGCATGCGTGTATAAGGAATACATACTGTGTGCCGTGATAATTGACCCTTCCCACGCTTGTTATGCTTCACTGCAATACTTTCACGTAAGCTTCACAGCGTAACATCGCTGTATCGAGGCGAAGCTGACTTTCTGGAACCGGCCTTATGCAACGCATTATGCTTTCCGAACTTCGAAGCCAATCGCGTGGACCACAAAGGCCTCCGCCTTTGCGGTCATCTAATTGGTACTCAAGCATACACTGCAGCCCAACCTTGAAGCACTGGCCTGGGTCACGAGGACGTAAAACTATTCCTCTGTTCTTATTCCAAATCTGCCATTAGCCCTCTGTGATTGATCAAAATTTTTGTCTCAAAACATTTTGATTAATCATGAAATTTTATGTACTAATCGCAACCTCGCATATTATTGTGCAGTAACAGAGATCTTGTTGGGTGACATGCTGGCCACTGTTGTTCCATAATGCCTTTGCCGTTGTGCTGCTAAGCACGAGACCGCAGGATCAAATCCTGGCAAATGCCTGTGTACCATGCATTGGGCGCATGTTAAAGAACCCCAGGTGGTTAAAATTAATATGGAGTCCCCCACAACGGTGTGCCTTATGATCAGATCGAGGTTTTGGCACATAAGGCCCCAGAACTTCTTTTTGCTTCATAAAGCATGAAAAACCATGCAGTTACCAAGCGCTGTGTGAATCGGAGAAATCAAAGTATTGTTTGGCGTAGTTTAATTATTAAACTTGCACAAATGAGCGTTTCAATTGGCTCAAAGCTCTAGCTACTGTGATCAAAGAGCGGCAATGGTGAGAATCGTGCTGCGCTTTTCAATCGCCTCAAAGTGATAGCTGCACAAGCGAAGAGTGATAAAGCTGAAAATTATGCATGCACTCGAAGCTCCCACGTGTGGCCTAATGGTTAGAGCATCCTGGGGCCATACTCTGAAACGTTCGCCTTCCGCGATAGTTTCGTCGCCGCGATAGCCACGTTCAATAAATCAAGCGACTGCTTACCCGTGACATCAGCATGCACTACCAACACGCGCTGTCGAAAGCTTCACATAGCGAGTGCAGAGCAGCTTGGGTGTGTTGTTTTCGAGTGTAGTGGCCTCAGTACAGGTTCTGCGCACCGACTACAGTTGGTTACAGCCACTTTAGGTAAAATAAATTGCATAAAGAAGTGTGAAATGCTTTATTCTAAATGAATCAACAAATATTACAGCGAAACAACGCTACAAGACGTCAGCAAGAAGGTTACTATAAACTACCACCTATCTTATCTCTACTACACTCCACTACCAACCGAACACCAAAAGGCACGTTCGTTTACTCAATATATGTAGAGAGCACCTATCGACACTAAGGTGACGTTAAAATGACGTAGGCCGGAACTACTAGATGGCGCTGTTGATTTTCCGGTTTTGCTAAAACCGCCAATCAGCGCGTGCCGTTGGCAGGGCCAAGGCGATAAGTTTCACAGAAGGCGAACATTTCCGAATACGGGCCCTGGTTCAAACGCCACCATAGGACATGTAATTTTTTTATTATTCTTATTCTATGACAGCTTGTGTTCCTAAAACCCTCACTAGACTTTTTTGGCAAAAGCCCAACCAACCGTAGGGAGGAAGGGAAAGGAAGCTTCGATTTAGGAAAGAAGTTATGTCCTCTCTTTGTTGCACAGTTTTCAGCATCACAAGCTTCCTGTTTCTTACTGTAATTTCATGCACTTCTGTGCAGCACAGAAGTCACGTCTGCCAAGCCTGAAAGTGGCAAAGTACAAGAACACACCTGATGCTGTCTCGCCTTAGCAACTTGCTGGATCCCTTCTTCAACATGCACTGCAGCACTCTCAACATTGGCTTCAATGCTGTCTGCAAAGAGGAGAGAAAGAAAGAAAGAAAAAGGAAGGCGAGTCAGCGAGAAACTTTATGAGCACATCACAAGCCTTTCTATAGATTTATGTCAAGGACAACTTAAAAGACATCGAAGAGAAAAAAAATCCATAGATTACTAGAGGGAATTCTGGCACTGTGATTGTTCGGCTACCATGGAAATGATAGTTCAGTACGTGGATTTGTCTAATCTTCATGCTCGTGTGGCTTTGCTTGCTATGCTTTATCTGCTTTTCGTAGCCCAAATGTCCAAGCAACATTATTTTGATTTTGGTTTGATAGCATCATGAAATTTTTCAAGCTTCTAGCGGATAACATGAGCGCATCAAGCATCGCTGGAAGCTCTAAAACCGAGAAACATGTTTTCTTCCACAGCACAATTAGTCTGACGCAAGGTATCAATTTCGGTACCATCTGCCTCTTCTCATCTGCTCGCTCTTGAGGCGCTTCGGATAACAAGATAGCCAATTATCTCACGGCACCGCAAGAACTGACAGCCAGTTTCGTTGTCCAGCGATCTCCCCCAGAGCTCGAATGTCAGTCTGCGTCGCAGATACCGCAGAAAGGTCAACCAAGGTCCCTTGGCTTTACGGCAAATGTTGCTTTTCTGGCCTTGCCCATCCAGACAACACAAACATCCCAGCTCCTTGTTTTGACACCTAAATGCAGTAAGTTGGATTTCTACAGAACTGATTTGCCCTATTCGGTGTCCCTACACTTCGAAGTGTTGATTCATACAACCTTGCTCTGTTATCATCTAGCCTCCTTGTTAGGCCCAGTGGTAGAGCGACCACCTCTGGAAGGAGTTGGTCCTGGGTTTGAGCCCTGGACAAGAATGAACTTTTCTTCTACTGCAAAGCTTACTGAGAAACCTTAATTGAATTTTCCTCATTTAGTAGCTTTGTGCTACTTCTGGATTGATGACCATTTTCCCTTTCATGAATCTACCTTGCTTGACCTGGCAGATTTTCACAGAATTCATTTGCCATAAGAAGTGTTGTCTTGTGTACACGATCGCACCGACTAAGACCAAATTTGGTTTCTTTCCACAAATTGTGGTCATGCAGAACATAGTAGTTTTGCTGCAACACCCAATAACTGCTACAGTTGCACAGAGTATTGTAATTTCACAGCATGCAAGCCAGCAAGTACTGCATGTGCATGTTTCACACGCCTTACCAATCATGTCTCCCTGGTCGTGAACCAGCGTTGCAAGGTCCTTGAATATCGCATTCACATCCACAATGTCATTCTAAATGCAAAAAAAAGGAAAAGAAAGACAATGATGCTGAAATTGAAAGAGAAGGCAGCACACAGCCTTATTCCAAACACTCCAAGAATGCAGTGCATGGACATTTCAAGTCAAAGTTGAACCTAGATAAATGAATGCAGTTTTAACAAATGATGCAACATACATGTATTTTAACTAAGGTTCTAACCTTTCATAAGTAAGCGCATTGGGACCTGGTGTATGACATGATCCTTTATTATAGGCAGAGAGACTAAAATAACTCTGCCTATGCCTTCCAGACTGCTTCACTACTGCTCATCAAGGAATGGCATTAAAAGGAAGCCTTAGCTCCAGGGCTCCTATCTACATACGTGGGAATGGAGAGAAATCGTTTTTCTCAGCATTCACTGCACTGAATTTGATGTTTGTTGCATTTAAAGAAAAGTGAAAAAACCTACCAGCCGCAGGGACTAGATCTATTTAGACAATTAATTATCCTTACAAAAACTGTTAAGTCAATTTTTCTTCTTTTTTTTTATGAGATAAACTGGAGCACCAAGTTTGCTAAGTTGCTTGGTAACTCAGCATAATAATAATAGACATAATATCACAACCCTGTAAGCTGCATATAATGAGACATCTAAAGCAAAGTTTATGTAATGCTATATACTGCTCTGAAATAAGCCGCTGCTACTTTTAAGTAGCACTTTTACAAAACCCTCGCAAATATTTTAACAATTTCATGCAAGCTCTAAGCATATCACATCTGCCCGTTTTGGATGCTCGAACAGATTAGGTTTACAGAACTAAAATAGCCGTTTTTGGTGCAGAGTTATAGATTTGTAAACCTGGTGCTTCAATATTTTTTTTAACTTACAAGTTTTTAAGAATTTTTGTAAAAGCCACAACACCCCAGGTCATGCTGCTGGCAGTGGTTATAAGTAAGCTTCCTCTTAATTGCAACACGCTTTGTTCTTATCGGTCCTGCAGTTGTCTAATAAGAGCAAATGTTTCACATTTGCATGTTTGAAGAGGAAAAATTGGAATTAGTCTTATGGTTAAGCTGCTGCTTCTGATAATGTATCAACAAGTGCAGATCAGCTATGGTAATACAATGCAGGAGCCCAGGCAGCCCCCATTGAAGTGCGCAGACCTTCAGCCATCAATCAGTGGCAGCTCTGCAAGTCGATGGCACAGTTAATGAGGAACAAGCTAAACAGGCACTGCAAGGACACTGCCAAAAAGTGCTCCAAAGCATTCGAGAAACATTTTAAGCAAGTCAGGCTACAGACAATGAATAATTCATATAAACATTACACTCTACAACTGAACAGCCTAATGTCATCCTCGAGTTCAACACAGCACAGCCGCCTAGCAGTACTGACTCAATGGTGACATCAGAATCTTGGCGATGAGTTCATGATACGGAAGACAGCGTCTGAAGCCATATGGCTGCACATCTTGGTGAAACTGAGCAGCCCACAATCTGTATTCATTACTCGCTGTTTTATTTCTTTCCTTAACACCTGCAATTTTTTCTAAATACATTCCTTCTGGGTAAGCATATCTTACTTCTGCTATTTTTTACCTTTCCTCCATCTTGATGTTACTATCAACCCATAGTCTCTCTATAGGATTCTTAAATACTGGCTGTTTAAGTTTGCCTCCAAGTTAATCCTGCTACTCATGTTCGTTCCAGTTATGTACAAACACTGTCACTGCTAATCACAGAGCACGCTGTCACATCTAACATGCTACCATAGCACACCCCATATCTAAAGTTTTTCAAGCGCACCATTAACATGATCACTCAATGGTGCAACAGACCAATCTCGCCACATTTACAGCGCACCCACAGCTGCCCTGCTGATGCCATGGTGCAAACAGTGCACGTACTTTTCCTGTTGTACTTGGCTTCAAGGGTACCTTGAGGAGAATGCCATTGTGTAGCTTTCCGGCGAATTTTGCGGGAAAGTTGAAAATAAGAAAGGGAGGAGGTGAGTTTTTCAAGCCTGTTTCTATGGCAGAATATTTTTATCCTGACCTCCCTGCCTCCTTGCCCAAGACTAATTTAGTTTGTCATAACAAAACAAAGAAAAGGCTTTTTACCCCAGTTGCCCTTCTGCCCACTAATGACTACAACACCAGCATCCTTTGCAGCAGCACACTGAAGCTCGTGGCGAGACCGGTCTGAACCCAACAATGCAGCACGCTTCACCTCTCCATGCATGCTTCTCACCTCAAGTTTGCGGATGGATTGCTCCCGTTCCCTCAGCATCTCGATGTTGACCTGCTCGTCCATTTGGGCATAGCTTTGTGCCTGCTGCTGCGCTTGCACCGGCGAAGCCAACTCAATCAGGTTGCCTCCACCGCCCCGACTGCTCGATGACTCAAACTGCAAGCACAGAGCGAAGAAAAACAAAGTGACTAATAGTGTGAGGACTCTAGACTTTCTCCCATCCCTGCATTCTGATATTTTGACTCAGTTCGCCCCACATGGCTCTCACATCACCTGACATTAAGCTTCCCCACATGAAACACACACAACAATGGGAATCAGTGTTGTAGTTAGGCAGCTGTGATGCGAGATGGTGCAAGTATTTTGATGCAAGCACCACCTGACAGTGCGGTTAACTCCTGCATCCTCAAGGAACTATTCCTTGTATGTAAATAAGCTAGGTGGCATTGCTGATTAAAAGGAGCCATAAAATGTCTTTTTTGTAGGTTTGCACTACTGTGCAGAGTGTCGTTTGTTCTACAGTTGCATGAACACATGAAAGCAACTGTCACGGTCCTGTGAAATAAACACCAACACAGAGAGCAAAAGCTGGGCATGTATTTCTTTCTAAATGTTTTTTTTTTATGCACACAAAGAAAAAGTATAAACAACTTGAACATAAGAAATGTGTCCACCTCATCCCCGATACATGAATCCCCTTCCCCAGGTATAAACCAACCATTCCGAAAAAAATTACTGCTAGGTTACGGCTAGGTCATGCTCACGCTAGCCCCATGTTTAACCTCCACTGCTTTGCAACTCTCAAAATGGCATATTGAAGAACTCCTTCCTATATTTTGCCCACCTGGGTTTCTGCGACATGCAACCAGAACTCGGCGCATGAGTGTTTTTGCATTCTGCTCCAATCACAACGTCACCTCTATGACTAAGAATCGAGCCCGTGACTTTGCCCTCGCCAACAGAACGCAGTGGCCATGGAGCCACTGCAGTAGTTACAACTGAGACCGTGGAAACCAGCACAAGAAGAGAGTAAAATAACATGGTCGCTATTATTGTGTTGAGCAGGTCTACATCAGTCATTTTTGGGCTGCACTGCTCTGCCTCAGGGAGAAAAGCATAAACTAACCGAGAACCTTGCTTTATTTAGCAGTTTTAGAACCCGGGAGCATAACGGTCACCAAAATTTTGCAGATTTTGTTTGAATTAACCGGCACTTTGGGTAACCACAAGTCGCTTGCATGTGATCCACTCTGTTCACTCCCGTCCACACTTCACGGCAGCCCCCGTGGGACAATAGACACTTGACCTGTTTGTGAAAAGGTGTAAAAATGCAGCATGCGAGGACACACCCCGATGCCAGAGGCGGCGCGGGCGCGCTTGACCGAGTCCTTCTCCTTGTCGGCCTCGGCTCGCTGGACGAGCTGGAAGTGGTGCAGGGCCTCGGAAAAGTCGTTGGTGAGCTTCTCACGCAGCAGGCGGCCAGCACCCTGCTCCCCGTACGGCATGGCCGCCAGCGCCTTGAGCTGCGCATTGGTGTCCTTGGCCAGCTGGTTGGTGTACTGCTGGATCTGGTGCCTACACAACACAGTCACATCGCAGGCAACATTTAAAGGAGTCTCAATATATATACATATATAAAAAAATAGGGGTGTGCAAATACTATTCCAAGTTTCGAATAATAAGCGAACAGTGTTTGCTATTCAATTCGAAGGAATAGCACCACTTACTGGTGTGTTTAGAGAGAGAGAGAGAGGGGGGGAGAGAGAGAGAGGCACAAGTGAAGGAGTTTCTAAATGATTCTGCTGGAGGAGAGCTACAGTTGTTAAGCAGAGGCACCAGTTCCTCAATAATTTCTAGTAATTCAACAAGATCACCGCACTTTTAAGCAGCCTACACACGAATTTGTTCAAAAGAACAGACTGGTAGGCTAAGAGCTACTGCACAGCCTGAGGTATAGTGCAAAAGAGCATGCAGGAGGCCAGAGGTAACGAAGACGCAGTGCTGTGTCTTGATCTCCTCAGCTGTTCCACGTATCCTTTTGCGCTATACCACAGATTACAAATTTGTTGTCCCGATTTAGGCAAAGCAATTTACTTGGCCAGTCTCACCATTTACATCCCGTTAACCCTAAATGCGGAAAATTTTACCAAATTTACCGGAAATTTTTTGGGAGCTCAGTTTGTAGATCTGTTTCTTTCTAAATATAAGGGCATGATTCTTTCAATTCAATTGGCTTCCTTTATTTCCCGAATTGCGTAAAAAGATCAATTGAAGGCTTTGCTGTATGGCCCTAGCGTCTTCCAAGAAAGCATTTTGCAGGGCTCTATACACTATGAAATAAGAATACGAAGAAAAAATAACCTAAACGGTGCAAAAACATGCACATGAATAGTGGCTACTTTTATGCAGCTCCTAAAGCAGTTAGTAGACAGTCTTCGTATGGTAGACTTTGAAAGAAGGCACAGAGGCCAACTACATACTGTTCAGACTCCTCAGATGAGAACACATCACTTTCACTTTCCCCGCAAAACACTACAGAGTTGTCTGATGAGGAGTCATCAAAATACTTTCTTTTATGCATGCTTTCATTGCCTCATTTCACGTAGGCAGCCATGTTTTATGCAGGGGTGCGAGACGTGGCAATGTAAAGAAAGGCGGGGCACAAATGGCACAACATGGACAAGTGTGGCCATTTAGCGTCAGGTATCACAACTAGGTGCAATAGGATGAGTATAGTCGTCATAGGTTCACTGCGTGACAAATTTTTATGACGACTATAGTCATAATTGGTTACAATGGTACATTTTTGTTTATGACAACTATAGCCGTCACTGGTTACATTGGTACAAAATTTCATGACGACTATACTCGTCAATGAGAGGTAAAGGGTTAAGACAATGTGCCGTGATATCACACTTTCCCCCTTCCCTGAACAAGACTTTCGACGTGCATCTGTGACATTCTGTTCTTTTGTTTTGTTACCGTCATTGTCACAGTGCACCAGACAAGGGAAAACAGCTGTTCCTTTTTTACAAGATCCTCAGTTGGCTGGGTGTCCAGTTGCAAACGGTACCTCAGTTCACACAGTAAGCGAGGGCACTATGTGACACCTGCGGTTAAATGGGTGCTCCGCATTTACCACCTAGGCCATGAGAGGCACTGGCTAACGCTCCCAGGGATAATATCATACCCAAGAAAGTCGACGAGAGGCTGGCACCGCGATAGCTTAATTGTTAAAGCGCCACACGCATGATGCAGAAGGTGTCGACTCAGATCTCAACTGCGGCAAGTTAACTTTTCATCTGCTTTCATTCCCCTTTACTTCATTATTTCTATACATTTGAACTGAACATAACAATTATCTTCCCCTATGTTTTATCTTCACTATCTGTTTCTTCGTATGGTTGTGACTAACAAAAATAGAGCCTCTCAGATGCCCGTATTTAACGTGCAAATGTTTTCATTGAAGGAAGATCGAGGGGCTGCATGTTAATGATCACATCACTACAAACGCTTTACACTGGCAGTTAATCTGGCAGATCGCAGCAAGAATAGTCATCTCTGGCTAATCTGTGCCATAGGATGGTGCTACCAGTGCTGTTGCTGCGGCAACCTGTCAGGATCAGTATTTCACAAAGGATAGTACATTTACAGACAGGCTAAAACCTTCTGCTGTCACAACCGACTGTCACAGGCAGACATTTCCACTTGGATGCAGGCAGGTATGCTAACCGGAGACATCACTGTAGCATCACTGCAAAACCGAACTGAAAGAATGTAGTGATTTGCTTGCACTGTCCCTGTGCATTTTGTGTGCTAGCAGACTAATATGGAATTGAAATATGGGCATGGCAAATGCAATGCTTACAGCTGCGAGCGCAGTGACTCGGAGTCCTGTGAAGTCCCCAGTTGCTGCACCATCTTTTTCATAGAACCCACTGAAAGGTGGGGCAAAAAAATGTCATGTTACATGGTCACGTATCCTCTTTTCTTATCTTCAAGACAGCACAGATGAGGAAAGGATAAAAAAAAAAGCTCCCAGAACAGAAGTCCTCAAACTTCTCACTGACAAAGGAAAGGAAATATTTCTCTCACCATTCTGACTGATTTTTTGGACATTTGTTCCTATCGTCTGTGACAGACTCTGAAATTCTGCGTTTGAGGATCCTGCAAGATAAGTGACATTGATCAAAAGAAGAAGTACAGTGGCAAATACACCTCAACATGCAGAAGAAACAATGCACGCCCGTACCACCGCTTCCGGACCCGGAGCTGAAATTGGCATATTTCGTTGCCATGCTGGCAGTAAGTGTAGTCGGCCAGTTACAATTTCAAAGCACCTCACAGACCTCTTGGATGCGTTCCTAAAGGGATGGAAAATGCAAATGCGGAAAGCACATAAACATAGGCAACTGAACAACAGCAAAACAAGTGAGCATACTACCATAAATCAAAGATATCGAGTCACACATCAATGCTTCGTTTAATAGCAGCAGCTCTTCAGAATCGGCAACTGTTTTTTGCTTTTGTCTTGCCCGCAGAGTAGCGGGAAACCAGAGGGATAAGCATCTCTCCATTGTCAGACTGGAAAGATTTGAAAAGCCCATTGTGTTTCAGTGCAACTGATACGGCAAGCCGCAGGCGGTGAACTATTTCTTTCACTTTTGCGGAAGACGTGCATTTCGATGAAATCGGGAATACTAAACAGACGTTCAACGACAGCCGATCCTAAGCCGCGGCACCGCGTTCAACTCTAGTGTACAACACACTACGTTCACCAAACCTTGTTTCCGTCGTTCGTATACTCGATTACGCGTACGCGTCACCGATACGGCGTTTTGCACTGTGATTATACGTACTGTACTTATCACACATGTATCTCTGCAAGCGCCCGCTACGCATAGTCCGCTTTTAGTCTCCTAATGGACCGATTGACCCACAATGAGGCTTTATTGCGATACACAGGAAAAACGACGGCACACCAGATACGTGCATCTACGTCGGGCAACGCAACTCCATCAAAGAGGAGGTATTCGAGGCCACGGCAACTGTTGCTGCGCGCGCAGCCACTGTCAGGGGCGCTACGATGATGCGAAAAGAATTATTTACGTGCCCGCCTGTGTTGCTCCGTACCAGGAACAAAAGCAGCAAAATTAAACACGGCGCGACACCATCAAACGAGATGGTGAATGGGCGTTTTCAAATGTCACCGAGCCGGAGGCGTGCTGTTCATACAGACAACGCCCGACCTCGTCTCCGCTAAGCGATTGCGCGTTCGTAATCTGGTTGCAACGGGACTCAGGTAGGGGTCACAAGGGGTGAATCACGCGCGTTGCTTGCGAGAGAGAGCAAAAAAAAAACAACCGGACGGACGCAGGTTCGAAGTAGGCCTACCGCGACGGCGATTGCGATGCCCAACAGCTGAGCGGCTGTCGGTCTCCGGATCCCGCGAGTTAAACCGCTGGGGACTCCAACGAGAGCCGACGTCTAGCTGTCATTGGAGCCTGTCGGTCGTCGATGCTTTTGTCACGGTACGGCGATGCAGTTAGCAGCCATCGACATCCATCGTTCGCGGCGACAGGACGTACCGCACCAGCGAGCCGAACCCAGCAGCAGCGGAGGATCGTTTTTCCAGCAAAGCACTACTTGCGTCACGTGGCCGATATGCGTCATGAAAATTTGTGACGACATAGGTCGCGCGGTCCAGAAACCGAAACTGAAACAGCGCAAACCGAGCCGTTTGACAGAATGGAAAAGAATTTTTCTCGCATGTAACCTCGAAATATATTTCGTGCGCGGTTACATGATGGGATAGACTACACGCAAAAGCAGGTGAAACAAAGAGAAAATAAATTCTGTGCTGCCATGAGGCTCAGAACACTTTGCAGTCATGATAAATATGAAACAATTCGCGGAATGTGTGTGGCCGTAATGACGCCGGGTCTCTCACGTTTGCAAATGAACTAGTTTGCCTGGTATCGGGCGCTAATTTTACTCTCGACATTACGCAGAGGGTTGTGGTACGCACAGATATGCATGACCCATCAAGCAGTTTGAGGTGGCCTGGGATGGTCAACACCTAACTTAAAGCGCGAGATGAAGAATGTTCGAGGTCAAACGGAAAACAAGCAAAGGCCAGCAAGCGTTTTCAGGTACCTGAACCACCACTTTAAGGAGAACGACACGATGGCTGGCAAATATTTATAGATGTCAAATGGAAGCATGAAATACCCAGCTATAAGTAACCTTGAAACCGGAAGCAAACAATTTCCGAGAACAATAGTACGTATAAGAGGCAATTAGAGGTTAACAAGACAGAAGAAGACCAAAAAAACACACAGCGTCTGTGAAGACGCTGGAGTTAGGAATCGCGGCAGCAGCCCCGAGCCAATTGACCTCCGTGCATCTGTCGCTCCAACGCGAACGAAACGTCTAAAGCCTAGCGCATACGAAGCTACCGGCACTCTGCAAACAACGCGCCCTTTGGCCACGTCGCAGATTGCTTATCAAGACGCACGAGCGCCGACAACGCGTCCCGCGTTTCCTACGGCGCCCGCGATTCGCGTGGCCAACGCCGTAGTAAACACCGCGGTAGTCTCCACTCTGTACGGAGCGGCGGGCGAGGAGGACATCGACACCCTGCAGCACGGTGTAAGAATATACCATACTTGCACCGTGCCCAGGGCACGGCAGGGCACGGTGTATTCTTGCACCGTGCCCTGCAGGCAGCCGCCGGAGAAGAATGCCCCTCCTCCCTCGCCGGACCCCCCTTACCTCGCGCGCCACAGCAGAGGGCACGCATCTGGGCCGCGCTCACCAGCTCACCCGCACATGCTTCCACTCGTAGGGAACCTCACGGCGACTACAGACATGCGCCCGGAGTGTCCATATAATCGCAATAAAAAAAGCAAATTATATTTTCAAACTTCAAAAGGCGTGTTTTATTTCTTGAGGCTAGTTAGACAAACATAAACACACACACACGCCAATACGATGAGCATGCACGTGGCATTTTGTTAACTCGTGAATTTAGTCAAATGGAAAGTTGAATGGTTCAACAAATCAAATTAAATGTTCTGTTTTCGACGGGTGTGAAAATCTACATGGCAGGGCACATGTTCAGCCAGAAATAACTTGAAGGTATTGGCTGCAGCAAGTATCTTTATTAGCATCGTGAAAACCATGCGTAGGCATAACAATACACAAGGTTGCTGCAAAACAGTGACTCGCCTCAGGAATTGCACAAAACAGCCTACATTATCGACACAGCAATCGGAACACAGCACACTTTATTTAACGAAACGTTTTTGCAAAACTTTCGGCGTCATTTCTTTTCAACAAGATAAGGCGGCATTTATTTGGCTACAAACCAGCCATGCTTTTCAATTTTTGGTCCTGCGTTACTCTTTAAGCACCCGCATTCCTCATGTACCATAAATGTCAGTGGAAAACTTATATGTGAGCAGCTACTGAGTGTTCTTTCCACATTTTAATTGTCCCAATGTGAAAATCAAACCTTTGCGGTGTCATTGAAATGAGATGAGGTATGTGAATAAGATGACGTATGTACATGAAAACATCTGCATGAGCCAAGCTTCAGAGTCATCCATTGCCTTCGTCGAACTCCTCTTCGTCACTGAAGTAGGCACTCTTGCGGATTCGACGTCGACTATCAGAGGATGAGTGTGCACCAGATTGTTGGTTGCTTCCAGATTCGCGCTCTCGTTGTTGTTGCTGTGAGGAACCAACAAAAATGGAAGGGAAGGATTCTCTATGTCAGTTTCAAGATACCGTAAACAACTATTCTCAAAATGGCAATCCGGGTAAGGCCAATTTATATGGAATGTGTAACAGATCATCTATTCTTGCACACCATAAAATTCCATAACATGGCTGGGTGCAAAGTGTTATTCCAGAACAAAAAGACAACTCTGACAACAATACATTTTAGGATGAAGCTAATAGACATATTTTTACCAAATTTCACTCAATGTGTGTTTCACTCCTTAAAAAAAAAAAATAAAGAAACTGCTCAGTGAAACAAACCTCAGCCTCAACATACCATTCAATGCATCTTCAAAACGACTGTACGCTCAGATTAGGTCAGGTGGTGCATGTATATGTTGGCTTTTTTTTTTTCACTATATTTGTAATGCATGGGCATTTGTTAGTTTCCCTCTCAGTGATGCCCAATACATAGCCGTCTAGCAGCTTTAACTCTTGGGGAAAAGCGAGGTCACAATAAGTATGACACTGTTGTGGAAACTAGATGCTGGCCATTCTTAGGTCATGCAGACAGTGCAAGAATGTGCAATGGCAACACAAAGCATCAGCTCCCAATGTCCTTGCACACAGAAAGCCAGAATACTGACTCTAACACTTGAAGTTGTAGCACTTGGCGACAACTGTCACTGACCTTGCAGGGTTGCCTACCATGATAGCCTATGCCTACTATACATGCCTACTAGACCAAGCCTACTAGACCAAGCCTTCCCTCATGGCAAAAGGGGCTTTCTTTTTTTGGTATTGTAGAAGGGTAATTTATTAATGCAACTGAACTTTTTTGATCTTTACTGTCCCTTTAATTTATACGGTCAATCCGAAGCAGTGTTTTCAATTGCCTCGTGCCACTGGTAATGTGCTGAGCAAAATGAGAATACATGTGTCACTGCAGCTGGGCCTGCTGCTTAGCCTTTATTGTCCACATACCTCATATTTGATCGCTGCATGAAGAGACTCCAAGGCCGGGTCTTCCTCATTCTCACTTTCTGTGGCCTCCACTTCCTGTTCTTTAGGCCTGAAAAGTATTTATTTACTTTGCATAATACTACACTCTTTATAGGTCCAAGCAGAGAGGGCAACACAATAGTGAGAGATCACCCTCATCAATCTGCGTTATGCCCACAGCAGGATGAAGGCCTTTCGCATCAACCTCCAGATACCCATGTCTTGTGTCAACTCACCCCATCCTATGCTTGCAAATTCCCTCATCTCATCACAACATCGAATGCTCTGCTGTACCCAAGTGTGCTTCCCTTCCCTTGGCACCCACTCCATAACTCTAATACACCACCGGTTATCTGCCCTATGCATCACATGGTCTGCCCGACACCATTTAATATCCTATTACTCTCAACATCCTATTAATATCTCAACTACAACTGCAGCCATTTAAAGCTCTCTCATTTAAAGTGCTGTTTTCCCGTCTCTCAATTTAACAAAGGATGCATAATCACAAAAAGAATGGTTGCACTTAGCACCAAAAAACTACAGCCTTGTCGTAAATCAACAAGCTGATTGTGGGTCAGCTCATTCCACTCATCTATGGCTTATGGGAAGAAGGAAAGCTGGTAAACGAGTGGTCTACCTCATACAGGTGCCAATAAATATAAGCAGTGATGCTGTGTATGTCTAGATGTCAACGATGATGGGAGTGAAAAATGCTCGAACAACAATTTCCTGTTGAGAAGAAGGAAAGAAACTTGCACCCCAAATTTTCTTCTACATTGTTCTTTGTTTTCCACATTGTTATTTTATTTCAGTGGGTGAGTCCAACGTCCAATATTTGTTATAAACAGGCCTGACTAAATTATGCTGACGAAGTGATCAGAACTGAGAACTCAGAATGAGAATTGAGCGAAACAAGATGGTTGGGACGGGTGATCACAGCTTCATAAATGTAGCACTACATTTTCCTCCCTCATCATCAATACATGTGATTTCTTAAGCTTTTCATGCCTAATTTGAGGCAATGGTAACCATATGGCTCTGCCTTAATGGATATGGCAAGAACTTTTTTTTTCTTTTTGCTAGCTCAACAACAGCCGTGGAGTCTCATGCACTTGAAGGTGGTGGAAAATAATGATTGAGTAGAGGGTGGGGTGGGGAGGGGGCTTTCTTTCAGATAAAATTTTAAAACCTCTTACAGCTGAGCTTTTCTTCTTTTCTTCTTCTTTTGCGGAGCTTCTCGCTCACCAAATGAATTCCGTGGGCAGCGGTAACTGAGATGACCTTCCTCCTAGAAGAACAACACAACAGAGGCATTCTCTTATTTTGCTCACGTAGTCATGCCGTAAGCCAACCCAGAACAACTAATGGTATGGGAATCACAAAGCATGCGAACATCTGGCTTATTTCTTCAGTCTATATTAGTATGCCTATGTTAAAGAAAAGCAATGACATAGGGGGATGTCTGACATACCCTGTTATAACATCAGCCTTACAAAAAAGTCCTCACTAAAACTAGGACTGATAATTTGTATGTGAATTCCTTGCATTAATTTCCGCCATACCACCCTCTAATTCATTTTTCATTCTCTATCCTATTGCACTCCGTTTTTCCATTCCTATCTTAACTGCTATGCCAAGTGGCTGATTTCTGAGACAACAGCAGCATGGTGTCTAAGCCAGTGACAAAGGAAATGAAAAAATGAAGTAGACTGGTGCAAAGTACAGCCTTATATCTTCAATCTCCTTTAATTGCCAGTCTGTTTCAATATGCAGCCCCAATTTTGTTCATGACTGACCGACTGATTTGTAAGGTTCAATGACCCAATGAAACACTGGGGTCACGAAAGATGCAACTGCGGAGCACTCCGGATTATTTCAAAAGATGTGGGATTCTTTAGTGTTTGCCCAAATCTAAGCATACGAAGGTATTTTCCATTCCGTCTTCGTCAGAATGCAGCAGGTGCGGTCGGGAATCGAACCCCCAATCTCGTGCTCAGCCTCAGAGCGCCATCGGCTCTGAGCTACTGTGTCAGCATCAGTTCATCCTAACCAATCTATTTGCAAATGAAACCGAACTGGTCTTTACTTACACCACACTCGAAGCACCTAGACTTGTCCTTATACTCCTTGCGGCGGATGAACTCGGGTGCTCGGCCATTGTACTTTGCGATGCTTGCTCGGAGTGTGCGTCCCATAAGCTGCTGGTTGTCAAGCGAAGTTGCACATTTGCTAGCTGACTCAGGATCCGCAAATAGCACAAACGCCACTCCCTTGCTTTTCCAGGTCTGCTTGTCCTTCATGACGGTCACCCTGGACAACAAAAAAGAAAAATATTGGAACGGGATTAACTACACGTTGTCTCGTACCCTGTTGCATTCTGCACTCGCAAAGCTGGCAAGGATGTTGAAGCTGTGCAAGTACTACGGTCGCAGAAATGTGTCACTCCTTGTATTCCATAGTGCATAAGGTTTCCCATGAAAACTACTAGGGGAAACGCTAGAACTAGTGTCTATGGAAGTTGCAAGCGGTTCAACCAGCTTGCAATGATGGTTAGTACATAAATTTAGCCAAACGTTGTCCTTCTAGCTTCAAACAGCTCTGTCACTTTGCAAATTGATCGTTTCTAACAACGTATTGCATCACAAATGCCACAGTTTGTAATGATTATGCATGGGCGCAAAGTCTCATCACCTCCTGCATGTATCAAAATAGGATTACCTCAAGATCTAGGCCAATAAAGAGGCATAATGCATATTAAACAAAGGCCACAAGATATTCTGAAGCCACAAGCACAGAAATCAGACAAATCCAAGTACTAATCATCATTCTCATGGTAATTGAAATTGAACAGCTAGAATTCCCTCTAGTAATTTTAGTAGAAAACTTTATGCCACTGTCTTCTACAGAACAACTTCTCGGTATCTTGAACTATAATGTATGAAGTCAACGTTTACAGTATGTGATGCACTATGTTTCGGTCATGAATAGGGATGTGTGAATAGTGATTTTTGAGACCACACCGAATATGAATCGAATAGTGCCAGAAGTGAATCGAACACTTCTTAAATAGTTTTCAAATAATAAACAGCTGTTTTCACACTTAATATAAGATGATGTTCACGTCCCAGTATTCTTAATGCTAGCAAGCTTTTGTCATAACAAAGTACATTATGAAGAGTTGTTTAATAAAAGCACGAATGAAGCACTAGGGCAAACAACTAGTTTTTTCGCATGCACAGGGCTCTTCAGAGAGTACAAATGATTGCTGTACAGCCTGTAAGGTATGGCTACCTAAGTGATGTAGCCCGCTCCACTACGTAAGTTCTAATATTTTTACGTCTATGCTATGCCCACGGGGGTGAAAATGTACCATGCTGTTACTCCAATTTTACATTTACCTAGGTGCCGTTGACATTACGAAACATTAGAAAATTATTCAAAAAATATTTGCATTTACAAATTGTGACTATTCGATCTGGTCTTTAAATCAATAGGCCACTATTCAATTTGTTATTTGAACATTCGCATACCCATAGCCGTGAATGTAGGTGGCATGCTGTAGAAATGTGCAATGAGCATGGTCAAGCTAACATGTACTCTACTTGTCAACCTGTGGTTATGCTTCAGATCTGCAATGTCTTCTATGTTGCAACTGCTTCATATATATATGTGACTGTAATGGAAGAACTCGACATATAATGCTGTATCACCTGGCACATTCCAGTTTCTTGCTGCCACGTAGAATGCACTAGCTTTTGATAACAAACGCAGGTGTAGTGACAGAAGTTGCTCTAGAATCTGCAGCATTGCCTCATATGTATTAAACAGAGTGTACACACATAATTTTGGCCAAGTCAGTGTAGTCGTAAACAAAAGTTTGTCAACCAGTGGTAAGCGAGAAGAGGTGTATTTCCTTGTGACTTAGACACAGCTCTAAACTGATGGGTGCACTATGGTATTTGGTGAGTGCGCTATGACTTTTGAACACTGACATTCAGGTTCCATTTTCTGACCTTCAGGCTGCATCATCAGTTTTCTTGAAGTATCTCTGGTGCAACAACTTTAGCCCCTGGCTGCACATTGCAACGTTAACAGCACAAAAGGGATGAAACAAAAATAAGCATGAGACACACGAGTGCTCCACATATTTTACGCTTAGTCGGCATTCCATCTGTTCCTTCAAGAGAAAACAAGTGCCTTGTGCTTCAAAGCAACTAGTACGGGTTTCAAAAGGAAACTTAAGAGGGGCCCTATAAAAAAGTTTATAGAACAGTAGACTACCCTGTAAAGATGAACTCAAAGGGTCCAAGCTAATCTGTTTGTACTATCAGAAGTCGCCACAGAAGTTCACTATTCTAGGCACGCTCAAGTATACAAACGAAAGCCACATGTAAAAAAACACACACAAAAATGTACACACGTTTATTGTACTTGCAGGTACAAACTATTGGTTTATGTACTTTATCTGGGTACTTTGCAAATCTGTGCACCTACATTTCACCAAACTTGCTAAAGAATTCTCCGGTACCCTCAGGCAGAAACAATGCGTCAAAGTATTCGGGACATTATTAAATGCATCATGTGTGAGCGCCACTTGTCCTTGTGGCACCTCAGCAGCTCCTCACCATCGAAAATCTGCTCAATTTAGATTTCCATGTGGTGTCAGCACTGCATGTCCTCACTTAGTGTATGCATCCACAGATGCATCTGCATTTGGCAGTACAAGAAGTCGCTCCGAGCTTCTCAGTGGGCCAAGTAGCGAGATCAATGAAGGTCATGAAAGTTCAGCTCAAACAAATGGACAATCTGCGCTAAGCACATTTAAAGACCTTATATATACATATATATATTGCACGGTCTATGGTAAACCAGCCAAGCACGTGTCAATGGTTCGGCATAACCGGGTTCGTTATGCTGTTATACAGTTATGTTCAACTGTTTAAATCCACATGTGCACTTTTAATGATCACCGAAACTCGCGATCTCTACAGCCACTGGTGTAAATGGTCGTTGGAAGTTCACGCGCAATATGGGCATTACGCGATGTCGTCGTAATGCGACATGTCTCGACAACTTACTGCAGGTACGTTAATACTGCTTCTACTGCATGCTAAGGATGGGCAGAGGGCACTCCGAAGAAGGCTGGATAAACGCTCTAATGACTACTACGCCCAAGCAGCGATCAATGCTGTAGCTATTGCAACCGTGGTTAATCACGATACGCAGTCACGTAACAAGGCATGTACACGGCCCACTGAGTTCCGGGAGCTGCGCGAACTTCGCCAGAAACAGTCGCACGGTATAGATCGCCGATCTCGCGAACGTGATTGTCCTTCCGAAAGATATAGCTAGCTCCACGAGAGGGAAACCGTTCTGTCGTGAACGACACTACGTGCGCAGTTGATTTCACGAATATTTGTGTCTACTCACTTGGCAACCTTGCCGTACTTTTGGAAAATCTGATGCAGGTCATTGTTTGTGAGCTTGAACGGCAAGTTGCTCACGTATACGGTACTTTTGCTCGGCGTAAGACCCGCACTCATGTCGGCGACGGTCGCTCCAGTTCCAGGATACCGCTGTCTGCACGAATTAGTAGCGAATTTTCCAGTCAATCAGATCAACAAGCATGCTTTTCATTTTTCTGAATGTACTACATGCACAAGCGTTAGAAATCCTGGTGAATTTTTGATGCCGGGAATTAAAATGCACAACACTTTTGCGTTTCGGTGAAGTTTCGGTACAGCCTGCTGCAGAAAACACAACACAGAAACCTATCTTGTCTTGGATTCATTCGACGTTCAAAAATTTGAACAGCCCAACATTTAAAAATGCAAATAAAACTTTAACGTCCTTTAATCAACCTATATATTTTAACTTTAAGGTTATTGTTTTTTGATGGCTTTATTATTTCGTATTGTTTAGGTTGGTAATCATTTGTGGCTTGGCTAGGCTGGACTAGGCTTTGTTGCGTCGGTTGCATTTCAATTATGGTATCATCGTCAACAACCGGCGACGTTCATGAATGCGAGGCGCCCGACTTCGAACGGGTTGCTCCGGCACTCTTGGGTGTCGAAAATTTATGTGAAGGTGTCCGTGGAATTCAGTAAGCGCAAGTCTGGATGATCCAGTGGCAATGATAGCTGCAGGGGAACCCCTGGAGTTCGTGCCGTACGGCTCCGAGTACCTGACACATCACCCTGGAAACGCTCGGCTGCGCAGCGATGGGAGCGCAGGTGACAGAGGCTCGACTGCCCCCACGAACGCTGCTGATCTGTCGGAAGCTCTACAGGGCGTCTCCCTGCGCATCAACAGGCGCAGTGACGACGGTCTTCAGCCGAAAACGTCGTCGTTTTGGAAGCTGAGAGAGAGCTCGTCCCTGGACGACGACTCGGACGGGGAGGAGGAATTGTACGCGTCAACTGACACCGTAATCTGGAGCAAGTCCAACGGCGGTGATGTGCGCACAGTTCTGCGGACTTTCAACATCAGCGGGAAGATCCAGGACGCTCTATGGTGCGACTTTATAGTGGCCGACTACAAGGCGAGGCATCTCGTCGGGAGCGTCAGCGCGTCAGAGCCGGAGACACGAGTGCCCTGTGTCTGTCTCTTCGAAATGAGCTCCGGTACCTTGCACTGTTTCTCGCGCTCCGGAGAGGACTACACGCGCTCCGTGCCTTTCGTCGTGTCGCGCCTGTGGCCCATGCGCTACGGCTTGCTGATCGAGCGCCGATCGCAAGAAGTCGCTCAAGCGGGCGCGCCGCACGTTCCCGCGGCGCCTAGCGAACACTGCGCGGCCGATGCCTTCATGTTCAGCCTGCTACACCCGCTGGACGAAGTGGCTCCTGTGGTGACGCGGACCGCGGTGCACGGCCACATTCCGAAGTTCGGCTACATGCAGTACGACTCCGGCGCCGAGGTGGTGTACGTGTGCGAAGAGCCCTCGCTGCTCGTCATGTTCCACCGGGACCAGGCGACGCACACCGTGTGGCAAGTGCGACGCACCACGGAAGAGGAAGACCAGTTTGTCGACACCACCGCCGTCGTGTGCGGTTTGGACCGGACGCCGACATGCTTCCGCGCCGCCGCCGGTTCGGCGTCGACGTCGGCCACTGCGTCGTCGTTTGGTTCCCCGCGCCTTTTCCACAGCACTCCCGCCACCGGTCGCTCGCCGCTGGACCGAGCGTCGAACTCCGGCCATCACAGCCAGTCCCCCCTCGGTCACATGGCGTATTTGAGCAGATCGCAGTCGCCGTTGCCTAGTGGAACGCCCCTCTTCACTCCGAGCCACGAAAACACGTTTAACACGTACTTGACGCACGACCAGCGTGACGCACAGACTTTGCCGGTCGTACCCGATATTTGCCTCGACCAGCTGTGGTGCGAGCCGCAGCCCTCGGGAGAGAGAGCCTCCAAGGCGTTTGTAATCCGCGACATGGTCGGGAACGCGTACATTTGCTACCACTTGATCTTTCGGAAGACGCTGAAGCTCGTCAGCTTCAACAAAAGTAGGGCGCGGCCAAAGCTGACAGAGTGCGACTCGATATCGGCGCTGGATGTCCAGTATCTGCCGTCTCTAAAGATGTTGCTTGTGCTTGACCTGAACCACAGCCTTACGCTCTATGCCGGACCCAGCAGACTGTGCAAAGTGCACGTGCCTTCATTTGTGTTTGCGCCACCAAGAGAACTCGAGTGCTCACTTCCTCGTGCTGTGCCTTTGGTCCCCCGTCGCAGCAGCTTGAGTAGCGGTGGCAGCGGCGCATTCCCGGATATCGGTGTTTCTCCCGTGTCTGCAAATGCCAGCCACGTGCACACAGCAGCTGAAGACTCGGGACTCTTGCCACTGCCACACCATGTCTCCCTGCTTGATGCCGTCAGGAATCGTGTTACCTTGGAGTCATCGTCCGGAACATACTATCGGCTCAGCCTCCCCGCAATGTCCAAGGACAGGATCGTTAAACGCTGTCTGAAAGCGCTGTCGGTGGTTCTGCCTGAGGAACTGGGTGTCCAAGTGCTCACAAGGTGGTACATGTCACGGAATGCACCTGGACCTACAGACTTGACAGCTTCGACCGAAATGCATTCGTTTCTGTTGTTCATTCTGGGTACAGTTGGCTGTGTTGCTGCCAGCGGTGGCTTACAACAAGTTGGAGGCATGGACCTTGATGTTGCAACTCCCGTAGCAGTGAAAAAATCCAAATCTAGTGAAGGCGGTTCTAATGCAGACTGGGAGTACTTGCTAGAGCGGTCAGGGGGTCCTCTCAGGGTGGCATCAAGAAGTGCACCGAAACCAGGACCGAAGATGCCACTATTTGTCCCCAGCTGTGACACCTTGGCTAGCAATGTTGCACCCCTCCAGGAGCATGCCTACAGCGTGCTGACTGCGCTTCACCTTGTCTACGAAGATGCCAAGTTGGACGTGCTCGAGTGGCCCTCGTTGCCTCGATTTGCCGGATTCCTCTATAGGCTGTCCGTCCATCTGCACTTGAAGTCCTATCAGGATCTTTACAGGAAAGACTTCCCGGAGAAAATCAGTATCGACGATTTCCCATCTAGCACATCAATTCCTGAAGGTGAACCAAAGACCCCGTCCTGGTTTGCTTTGTCCCCACCTAACATATTTTCCTGGATTGCAAATACAATGGCACATCCGGGTGACAAGTCAAGGTTTCTTTATATTCCTGGAACAACCAAATCTCTCAGAGCAGTTGTGCTTCTTTACACTGTGCTCTCTCACCCTCTGGAGTGTTCATTTTCCAGCGACCTTTTGCAGGACATTTCTGCAGCATTTTTAGGAAAACGCGAAAGCCATGGGTTCTCCTTTCCCAAGGAGAGTGGTGTAGGTGAGAGGATAGTCTCTCTTCTTGTGAAGCTCGGCATTGACTTGGACCAGCTTTCTCGTTGGCCCTCTGGAGTTGTCGCACCTCTTCAGGATGCCATGGTTGAGTGTCAAGACAGCCCTGCTCTTGGTTGGGGTCCAGCAGCATATCACTTAGTTGGAAGGGAAGATCTCGCTGAGCTGACTGCACAGAAACAAAGAAAGTGTCTTGCAAAAATTGCTGTGCCAGCTGTGCACGAAAACACAAAGCAGGGATCAGGCTTTAATGACAAGGACAATGGCTTTGAGCTCCTTAACAAAGAAATGTGCAAGTTAAAGTTCAGCAAAGACCAGCGCATAGTTGAAGCATGCCGCATGCTGCAGTCATCAATGCCAGTGTGCATCTCCATCCAGCAGCGACCAGAAGTAAGTGACCACGAGTTTGTGGAGGAGCAGGAGCGTCATCTGTATGGCTTGTGCATTCGCACCATGGCCCTTCCTGTAGGCAGAGGTATGATGACTCTACGCAGCTGCCAACCTGTGCTCGCAGACCCGCTGCCCGTTCCAAAGCTTTGCCTTACAGGACGTGTTCCCCTGAGAAATGCCACGGTTGACATGTCTCACATTGAAGTGCCCCCAAACATGAACACATGGCCCCTGTTCCACAATGGTGTTGCGGCTGGCTTGCGTGTCGCGCCTGATGCAAATGACGTGGATTCAAGTTGGATCACCTTTAACAAGCCCCGAGCCAGCACTGCAACAGACGCCACTATTGAGCATGCTGGCTTCCTCCTCGGTCTAGGCCTCAATGGCCACCTGTCTGCTCTCAGTGCCACGGCCATCCATGATTACATGGTGAAGAACCATGAGCTGACTAGTGTCGGACTGTTGCTTGGCTTGGCTGCTTCAAAGCTGGGGAGCATGGATCTTGCAAGCACGAAAATGATGAGCATCCATGTTGAAGCACTCCTGCCGCCAACCTCCACAGAATTGGACGTTCACCCACTTGTATGCGTGGCATCTGTCATGGGTCTGGGGCTACTCTATGCCGAGTCTGGTCATAGTCAGATGGCAGATATACTGCTCGGAGAAGTAGGTCGTCCTCCTGGCCCAGAGATGGATCACTGCATTGACCGGGAAAGTTATGCACTGGCTGCTGGGCTTGCCTTGGGCTTGGTCATGCTTGGAAAGGGTGGCTCTCAGTTCTATCATTCCAATTTGCGCATGGCTGACCAACTTCACCATTACATGGTGGGAGGACGTGTGCGGTCAACGGGAAACCAGCGGGAAAGGTTCCGTTCTCCTAGCTACCAAATTAGAGAAGGCAACACTGTCAACGTTCATGTCACCAGCCCAGCAGCCACCCTAGCTCTTGGCATGATGTTTTTCAACAGCGGCAATAATGCAGTTGCTGGCTGGATGGCTGTGCCAGAAACACAATACCTCTTGGACATGGTCCGTCCAGACTTCCTTCTTCTCCGTACACTGGCCTCTGGGCTCATTCTTTGGTCCAACGTCTGTCCAACAAAAGCCTGGATTGAGAGCCACATACCTACAGTGGTGGCATCCTATGCATTTCAAGGGGCGTCCGAAGATGCGGACATCGACCATGAGACCATGAGCCAAGCATATTGCAACATATTGGCTGGAGCTTGCCTCTGCGTTGGCCTCAAATTTGCGGGCTCTGCAAATTCTGAAGCATTTGATATCCTCCACCACTACACCATGTACTTTCTGGACCTGCAGAAGCAGGCAGTGGCTGAGCAAGCTGGGCGAAACACGCTGGAGACCTGCCTTCTCGTTGCAGTGCTGAGCCTCTCTCTCGTCATGGCTGGCACTGGCGACCTAGAAATCATGCGCATCTGCCGCCACCTCCGGCTGCGCTCCACCCATGCTTCGAGCCATGTCCTGTACGGTTCTTACTTGGTTACCCACATGGCTTTAGGCTTTTTATTCCTCGGGGGCACGGAGCTTACCCTTAGCACACGTCCCATGGCCATTGCAGCATTGCTGTGTTCACTCTTTCCATGTTTCCCCATCCACAGCAGTGATAACCGCTACCACCTGCAGGCCTTCCGGCATCTCTATGTGCTTGCCGTGGAGCCTCGCCACTTGCTGCCAGTGGACACTGTGACTGGGAACGTTGTGTACAGCCACATAACTGTCTCCTTCAGGCCAACAAATGCATACAGTGCCTGCGAGTACACGTTGAAGGTGCCATGTCACCTTCCGGAACTTGACCTCTTGGACAGTGTCGCCTTAAACGACCCCCGCTACTGGCCAGTCATCTTCAGGCGCGACAAGAACTGGGACCTTCTCAAATCTGTGCTCTCCTCCCGTGGCCGGCTGTGCATCAAGCACAAGGCTGGTTGCCTGCCGTATGCCGTGGATCCTACGGGCTGCAAGACGGCCTTTGAGCAAAGTGCCATCAAGGACCTGCTGCGTGGATGGTCGACGAGGCCCAAGGTGTCTGCCTGCTTCTCTGAGAACACTGTCATTTCAAAGTTCACCGAGTTTTTCCTTCGAGTGCGTGCGTCTGGCGACTCTGAGCAAGCGCTGCAACATGCTTTTGGCACCATACTCTTAGAGTGCACCATGCGCGAAAGGGTGGACACACTTTCCACGCTCTTTGACCTGTTCCAAACAGCCAGGCACGACTTCATGCAGTCTACGCTACCGCTGTGGCAGGCCAGGATTGTGCTTGCCTACTACGACTACTGCCGAGGTCAGAAGCGACAACTCATAGACACTTCCTTTGCTGTCACCCTGCGAGCACGCATTGCGGCCGCCGTCGATGACGACCTCCCCAAGGAAGATTTGGCTGCAGCAGTGCAGATGTATGTAAAGGATGGAGCCACTGTGCCTGCAGCCGTGCTTCCGTTTCTTGTGTGGCATGACATTTCATGCCCTCTGTCGAATACTCGCCAAAGTGGTAACAGTCCTATCCACTTCCTTGCCTTCTGCCTTGAACATCTGTCACCAGCCATCGGCATTGAAACAGTCCTGCAGTCGCTGCTGTGAGTGTGTTGGTGGTTACAGACATGGGGGACTAGACTATTCTACACCTTTAACTTAATAAATGTTTTGTTGATTCAACTTTGGTGCCTTTCCTAAATGTACAATCATTCTTTAAAGGTATTGAAAATGCTTGTAAGTGTGAATATTTGAAACTTTTGAATACCGAATCAAATAGTGCCCTATTCGATTCAGTCTTCGAATCACTATTCAGTCACTATTTGTAAATCGAAATATTTTTCTAATAACTTCTGTTCACGATTCAACATAAAATTTGATCATAAGTACGATAAGTTCATCTCCGCAGGCTTAGTATAGATATAAAACATGATAACTTGGGTAATGGAGCAGGCTACACCACTCAGGAAGGCATACTTTACCGGCTGTACAGTGGCTATTCGCACTATCTGAAGTGTCCTGTGCATGGGAGGCAAAGAAACCGCTCATTTATTCCTAATGCTTTGGGCTTTTAATCAACTTTTCGTAATGTGCAATGTAATGGCACAAACTTGCTACCTTTACGAATACTAAGACATAAAAATAGCTTTATTTAATTGTGAAAACAGCTGTACATTATTCGAAAAGTATTCAATTTGATTTGCTTCTACCACTATTCGATCCGTATTCGATTCGGTATCAAAAAAAATTACTAATTGAACAATACTTGTAATGATGTCAGCAAAACCGCAATGTAACGAAGTCAGTAAAATTGTCACTTTACTTAGTCTTGTTTAAATTCAACCTTTTATGGAACTAAGTACAGTCACCGACAGATACTTCCTACACGGAAAGGGCCACGAAAATTTCCAAATTATCGAGCAATCGAAAAAAACAAAAATCTGAATGACAAAAAAAAAAAGAATTTTGTTCAATTTTACAAACGGCGTCCAAAAATAGTTTTATGCTGTGTCGATGATATCTCCACACCAGCGAAGTGAAGCCTGCGAAGCTTTCATGTCCACTCCACCACGGTGGCTGTTATTGTCAGCCACAGTGGGAGAGGAGACATGTGCGAGCCAGGAGGGGAAATGGGTCGACAGGGACATGTGTGCATCAGCCAACACCCCCTTGCGCGTGCAGGAAAGAGATGTGCATTAAGCCACTATCTTTCTTGGCTCACCTTCAACCACACAGTGTGCACACGACATGGGGAGTGCGATAGGTTCTTAGCGCCCTTGAAATTTATATGGAACATGACGTACGGCGAGAGAGTCTTGCATTTAGCACAAGTACCATTACTCATGTTTATCACTGTTGTAACTGCCACAGGATGCAGAAACAATTGCTAGCAGCAAGAAATTTGACGATTACGATATGCCCCAATGCGAATTTTGAGTGCAGCTGTTTAGGTGTTTTGAATTCACGATATAGCGTGGCAAAGAATTTGACTCTGAACGATGGGCAGCTCTGCCAGTTCGTTTATCAACAGCGGCAGACAAAGCATCCACACTGGTTGCGTTGCTCATTGTTCAGAAAGAAAGCGTCAACACGGGAATGTGTGGTTTGCACGGAGCGCATTCTCTAGTGGCAACGCCGCAGGCAAAGTAGCGCATGTACAGCGAGTCCGAAGCTCACGCCAGCGCTTTGTTTCCATATAGGGTATGTGTGGACGCACTCGCCGCCGTTGAGCATGTCTTTCCTCCTCACCCTTTTGCCATACTCTCCTCCTAAAGCTTCGACTGCATCCTCCTCCTCGTGCCCTCTTGGCTATCGCTATCGTTCATTCTCCGCTGCGTTCCGCGTTAGCTCTTTCATCCTTCGCAGTGCTCGTTTGCTCGGTTACGCTGATACTCAACGCAGGAACGGGTGCCTAAGAGCTGTGCTCTTAAAATGCCAAATTGGGCATGTTCAGAATACAGGACTAGATGCACCGAAACTAGATGCACCGACACTGTACTAGCCAGTTATCTCTGGTTAAATCAGGCGGCATGCGCAGTGATTTTGGAGGCCATGACCAGCTGAATTCGAAGACGCTGCTCCACTTCAGCGGCCGCTCTCCTTCATGCGATTTGAGAGGTGCATTCGCAAGCAGCCACATGTATTCAACCATTTGACCACCTGAACCCACAGCTGTTTACATTTATTGTCTTGGTATTTCTTCGCAGTGGCAGTGAAATTTAGCTGTATCAAAATCACGTCTAAACACACTTCATTATACTGAGGTTCAAGATGCAACATGTTCTGTGGACAAGAAATTATAAAATGCAAAACATTTGTTATACTGAGAATTTCATTATATCGAGGTTGAATTATAGTACATGGATTTGCGTAATGTCATTCTGGCTTCAAACGGCTTTGCAGGTTATCAATTTCGACAATATTAAGTGCAACACTTTATAGTGACTATGCGCGAGCGTAAGAACTTAATGCCTTTGTGCATTTAGAAAAGAATGTTTCTTTGAAACTTGGAAAGATAGCTCAATAATGCCACAAGAACATGTAAAGCAGCAGGCATTAAGTTTAGACAAATCCATCTAGTACTACCAATCATTCCCATGGTGCGTGAATGACTACAGCACCAGCACGCCCTATGATTTTTGTAGGAAACCCTCAGAGTAGAAACAATGGTCAATTCCCTTTTCTACTTTGACAGTGTTTCAACACAGATTTTTCAAGACTTGCACCTATTTCATAAATCTAAGTCCTAGTGCAGTGCCGTGCTTTAAACTGCTGTCCATTAAGACTGCCGTGCTTTAAACAAACAATAAGCCAACATCTGTGCATGTATGCCTACAGCACAGACTAATCTTGCACCTTCAGGCCCTTTCCTGCAAGCTGTTCTAGTGTTTCGACTATGACAGGATTATTACAAACTTAACTAGATAAATCTAAACTGCAGCACCAGGAACACGGCCCATTTTTCTTGAACAAGTTGTGCCGAGCATTCTCCTGTTCAGCTTTAAAGAGTCGGAAATAAAGGCAGTCTACCTTGTTCTCTAGAGAATACGACAGCAGATGGCAGCACTGGAGGCAAGGCTTCAAAATGTCTCACTGTCCACTTGAACATAAGCTGCCATGCGATCAATAAAACTCCTGTTAGCCAAAGAAACATCCAGGATTTCCACAGAAGGCCTTTGTTGAACTAGGTCAAATGTTTTTAGCTGCTGGACTCTAATGGGACAAGGCACTATGTACACACAATCACGAGTGTGTTCAATTCAAACACAAGGTTTGCTTCGCTAAGAGAAAGCAGCTTGTAAAGCGAAGTTTGTTTTTCAAGTTTTATTTCACTGCACACTACATCGCAGATACATTGTTTTCCCTCCCTGGCAAGAAAGAGGTTTTTCATTACACACAGAGAGAGGTGGGTGGTCTACTAGAAATATGTGCATTTAACCATGAAACAAAGAACAACGTAAAATAAAACTGCACTAAATTGAGTAGCACCCACAATAACCAGAAACAAGAAGGCAAACTCTAGAACATTGCACTTGTAACAGACAACACGCATGTCTTATCGGTTGCATCTATGTATAACGTAAGCAATCCTACATCTCCATAAAGTCATCTCCCCTTCCCACAATGCCAGATTTGCTACCGATGCTCATCAAGTTTGGACAGGCACCAGACAAGCATTTTTAGTAATGTATCAAGTGCAAATTGCGCTTGTTTTTTTGTTGAGAGCACTGTCGGTCTTGGGAAATGCCCGAGCTACACGCGATGAAAGGCCCATTTACGGTATGTGCAAGCAGCACATGAAACAAACGCATGACTAGGAGGGGGTAGGAGAAAGTACCCAGACACAAGTAGACAGCATAAAGGGGTTTCAGTAGACCAGCAAATAGAAAATGTACGAGGTCATAAAGCAAGCGAGGAGTGGGTAGCTTAAAATACAAAAAACGATAAAGAAGCATATTAAAAAAAATAATGCACAGCCTCTGATGAAAGAATCTGGGGTACTGCATGTTAAACCAACAGCTGTTAGTGGGCCTCATGGCTTTACATTGCTATGGGACTCCGAGCTCGAAACAGCGTGGCCTGCACAGTTTTGACAAAGGACGTATACTAATGTAGAAACAAACGACACGTGCGTGTTGGTTAGTTCCACTCTCACTGGAATGCTGGATCACTCGGGGAATAGCAGAGGTCAAGACTATGCTGGTCCACGGTGACCTCGTGCCAAATGAAATGTGGACTGCCCACTTCCAACGAAAGCTGTAAATCTTTCTTTGCAATACTACGATAGTTGCACGCATAGTCGGACAACCTCTGGAGGGTGTTCCGCAACTACCAGAACAAGCAAAACGAACCTGACCTACAAGCTGAGCTTCCCGTATTCTAGCAATCCAGGATCCTCGCTGGCCTTACACATACATTCTCGAATTTCAATTTTCTTTGCTTCTGGCAAAGCACTGTCACGAAGCTGCACACCGTGAACCCCAAATACAGCCTGCATACAAGCAGCTTGTTACAATTTCCTTTTCCGATGTTTTGAGAAAAAAGGAGATATAGAGCGTTAAAAGAAACAAAAGCATTACTGTCTTCGTGTCTGTGACATGCAATCCTCAATTCATACTTTTTTGTGGGGTGCGGTTATGAACTGACATGAAACCAAGGAAAATACATCAAAATGTACACAGGACGTCCAGATTTGCACAGAAGTGGGCCGTTTTAGAGACCGCAAGTGCCGTTTGGCAGCTGGAAGCTGCTTCGGGTGGTGGTGACCATTTTCCACGCGCCGACTGCCGTGTCAGTGTATTCAGGTGCTGTGGTTTGGGTACGGCGGAGGTGCGTAGACGGGCACAAATGCAGGCATCTTGGTCGCTGTCTCGTAATCAGGTGGCAACAGGGCCTGAAATCGAAGGGCGTGTACGATCGGCAAACGGGACAGGTACCATTCACCATCAGCTGAATTACAGGGGGCACAACAGTGACATTGATAATGCAAAGAAGAGGTGAGGTGTGCAGACAGGACACAAGAGTAGAGAAGTGGACAACAGGAACGCCGACTAATGTCCACTTCTCTACTCTTGTGTCCTGTCTGCACGCCTCACCTTTTTTTGAATTATGAATCCTTACCAACTAGCTCAGCTTTCTGTCATTCTAAGTGACATTGAAACCATTTTAGATTTGTTCAATTAGCTTTAACGAAACTTTACATACATGCTAAGTATTTTCACACTGATCTCAAAAGTGCATCTGATTGGTTTTAGTGCAGGTCAATAAGCTTATAACGTTCACTTCACCCGTTTGAGGCCACAATGAAAAAAAAGGGATGGCATGATTAATGCCTAATTTCTAAGGTATGGCAAGATAGCCTAAAGGCATGAAATGCAAGAAGCAGATTGCCTTCACTTCACTAATTATTTTGCTACATTTTCTGTTTTTACAAGGTTTCCACATTGTGAACGGTTAAGTACAATGGACTGTAATATAGCTAATTATGCTAATAACAAAAGACTGCTTCTGATATTTCAGTCCTTGCCATTATAAGTGTTTCCAGAAACTACAAATAGGGCCATTCTTATTCATGAACAAGGCTCGAAATGCATGTTTCCAGGGATTACCTTCGAAGAAACTTCCACAACTTGCTCCTCTAGCTTCTAATACCCAAGAGCTCAGTTATGGCAGCCAGAATAATTTTTCGCTGCACTTGACAGCCAAGCTGGACAGTCACCATTTCGTATTTACAAATGCATGTGAAGTAGCTCCTACAGAAGGTGCATCATGATCACTGCATGCACTAAAGGTGATTCCTGAGCCACCCAAGGTTCTAGAAAAATCTGCAGATACTGTAAGTTATTGCTCAGTGTCGTTCAAGTTCCCAGCTTGAGAGTGCCTTGCTCCCTCATCAGCCTCTCTCCATAGCAATGTATAAAAGCATCTACATTTACAATCCATAATGTGGACTTGCTAGTGGGAAAAAAGATCTGGAAGTTGACAGGGCAGATCCTTTACGTCAACAAAGACTTAAAGAAATTGACTGGTAGGTTGATTGCTTCGGATTCATTGCTTCTAACATTATAGGCCAATGCAAGGACTACGAGAGGCGACGTAGGGCTTGTGGATTCATTTTGGCTTGCATTTCTTCAACACGCACACAAAGCCCAAGAGTACCACATGAGAACTACTGCATTCTGCCTCAAATTGAACACTGCTACTGCATCTGGGTGTCAAACCCACAATTTTGCACTCTTAAATTAAATTAATTAAATTAATTTTGGCTACCTGGGGTTCTTTGATGTGCACCTAAATCTAAGCACATGGGTGTTTTTGCATTTCACCCCCACCGAAACGCAGCTGCTGTGGCCGCGATTGGATCCCACGATCTCGTGCTCGGCAGTGCAACACCAAAGCCACTAAGCAACCGCAACGGGTCACATTTACGCACTCTGCACAAGAATGCCATAATAGCCACTTCAGTGGGATAAACTGGGTTTTTCAAAGGGTACAATTTTCCTACCTTCCCTTTCTCAATCAGTTAGCTTGCAATCAGACGACCGAAATAGTACCATATTAGAAGAGATACAGAGCCACTCTACATTTTTCTTTAAAGGAGTGCCGACACACAGGTTGCAGAAACTCTGTCACGCAATGATCGCACTAAGTATTTATTGTTTGGAATGAATTTTATGATGCTTTAACTTGATAACTAAAGTTGGGCTCCCGATTCTGAACCTGGCGTCATCGGCATTATCGCGACGCACAGCAAAATTTTCCGATGTGGTGTAGCAATAAGGCTACGTATAGTCATGTTGCTCATAAAAAAATAGAGAGTACTGTGCATGTTGCTTCTGGCTGCGCTGGCAGGAATGGAGCAAGTCAATGTATCGTGACATCATGATGTCATCATACATGACATAGCAAACCGAAACTGGTTTATAGCAGCAAGCACTATTATAGTAAATTACTTAAGAGTGCTCCAATGCTCTCCAGTACGTTTTCTATGGTTCACATGGCTTGAGCCTTCATTTACCGCAAGAAGATGGCAAGCTGAAAATGCCATGTCACTACTGTAGTTTTGGGCTCTTAAACTCTGGGATTTTACGTGCCAAAACCATATTATTACGAGGCATGCCGTAGTGGGGCGGGACTCCGGATTAATTTTGACCCCCTGGGTTTCTTTCGCGTGCACCCAATGCACGATACACAGGTGATATTGCATTTTGCCCCCATCGAAATGCAGCCGCTGTGGCAAGGATTTGATTCCGCACCCTTGTGCATAGCAGCGCAACACCAAAGTCACCAAGCAACCCCAGCAGGTAATTCTGGGTTGAATTCTATGTTTTCAGCCCAGCTGCTTTCAAGGACAAGCACAGAGAGAATTTTACTCGCACTGTGCGCTTGCAAGTTCACTGTAAAACTAAGCAGGCTCGGTTGGTTCGTATTCTGTGATGAGTAGGATAGAAGTGCGAAAGAAAAACGGGGACAACCACGTCTGTGCCAGTTTCTGTCGGTCATCCTTGTTTTCCTTTTGGGCTTCGACGCTATTCTTCACTGAAAAGATGGACGTCACTGTGCAGAGTAGGAATGTCTGTAGAGATTGCATAATGCAACCTGTCATGCTATCAATGCCCAGCATGCTTCTACCACTAGGTAACTACTCTACATGTGAGCCCCGGTTATGCAGAGGAAGCAAAGTAAAACAAAAAAAACCAACGCCTACCTGGCCGTACGGCAACACCTGAAAGCAGAGAATTCACACCACACTGAGTCACGCAGTCTATGTAACAAATAACGATTCCTGAATGCACACTTTTGCAGACTTTGAAATAAACTGTTAGTACAACAAAATGAGGGGAAAAATGACCTACAAGTACATCTTCAGACAAAGAAGCAAACACTATGACAAACGATGGTTCGCTAGAGGTGCTCCATTTCAAGAAGCAGAACAAATGAGACCTAAATGCTGCGACCATACTGCGGTATCATCAATTTCGAAACCGCTGCGTAAGTTTTCACAACAGCCACACCTCCAATCCGACCCTCCGGCATGGGTAGCATTCTTGGCGAGGCTTTGAGTGAAACATCGGTAAGCAGCTGATACACAATTTTTTGGTCTTCTAGGGGGGGGGGGGGGGGGGGGAGCAATGTTTCTTTCCAGACATCACCCTTTCATCTTCACAAGGTGGAACTACTGTGCAAAGAAAAATGGGTTGAGGTGCAGAACAAAGCTAGGAAGACGCACAGACTGCACTGTTGTACGCACATCTACGCTCTTGTGTAGAGCATCGAAGCACCGTGTTGCGAGGCAGTGAAAGCAATAGTCGTGTGTTGCTGCTTAGTTTGAAAGACTGCACTTGTGAGCAATGGCAGTCCCCTGCATGTGCATGTCAAAGTTTTAAGACAGTGTCCTGAACTTAATAGCTGCCTTCGTAATTACTCTACATATGTTGTGTAGTGTAGTGCTGAAGCATTAGAGGCAAGCACACAAACATTTGTACAACCACGGTTACGGTTTGGCAAAGCATAGTAAAGCCTTCTTGAAGATAGTTCTCTTGTCTGCACCACTCAGACACAGCTTTTTTTTCTTTTTTTTAAAGTAATTCATCGGGAATTTTTCATACAAAGTTGGGGGTTGGCTATTACACAGTGCTTGTATTTGTATTGACTTTTGCGCTTGGCAATTAGCAGAACTGGCGGAAGCTGTCGCAACCAAAAAAATTCACGAATTATTCATTGGCATTTTTTTTTGTTTTTTCACTCTAGAAAGTTGTTGTTTCAGAATCTGGGCCCCACTATCTGCCACATTGGCTACACAGTCCCCTGATAAGCAGCAGTTGGTCATCCTAGCATGAAACAAAGCTTTCTTATTTTTTTCTTCTTCTTTTAAGGATGCAGCTCTTACCTCAGAGTCAGATTCCACATCAGGAAGGCTCGCTTCTTGCCTGAGTCGCAGGTATTTGTAACAGGACCAGACAATTCCCATCACATAGGCCTAAAGAGATACAACAGTCAGCACTAAATTCCACGGTCAGCATAAAAATCACCCTTGTTTTTTTAAAAGAAAACACAGTAAGTTTACTTGCTTTAAATGTCAAAATTTTTCCCAGAAGGGAAGTGAACATTGGATACTAAGGTTTCCAGACATGAGGCCATGTTAGTTTCAGGTCTGGAAAGGATATAACCTCGAAAAAGAACATTCCTAGAAGTCAGCTAGGAATTCCGACTGTGGAAAGAGAAAAAAATCCCTTTAGACTCAAACTCCATTTGGGTAATTTTGTGGGCGACATGACTGCACAGCGGTTGCAAGTGACAAGATGGGCATAAAGTGGAGAATCGCTACACTTTCACGTATTGTGATGAAGCACATCTCAGTCGAAAAAGCCTCTTGAGCAACTCAAGATGAAATGCAAAAACTGTTACCATTTCCATGGGTTGAAAGCACAGTTGAAAAGTCACAAAAGCTTTTTGTTTTTGGTGCTGCAGGAAGCGCTAAGTTGCTAAGACTCCATGTAGTTAGTTGCACAAGGCACGGTGGTAGTGGTGCATTTTGGCTGCTCGATTTCCGCAATTGTGCTGCTTCAGCAATGGGTGCAGAGGTCATTGCACAATTTCCGGCTGTAGCTAGCGCACTCACGGGCAAACTGGAGTGGAAAGTGCGAGCCTGCTGTCAACAGAGATGTTTTATGACAAGAAAAGAATGCCAGAGCAGACGTCCGAGTGCATTGTGCTGCCAGTGCCACCTCCTTGTCATGTTGCCTGTAGCCATCACGCGTATGTTTTTTCACTGGCAAGCAAAGCATCGGGAACAGCAAAGACTAAGAAAAAATACATTGTTTTCAGATCAGAATTACTTTTTCAGCAACATTGCTGTTGTCGATTTTGTCTGCTTCAGAAAGTTCTGTATAAACTTGCTTGAACCACGCAGCCTTCTGGCATTCTTTCACCAACAGTAGACTTCTAAGTGTTGGAGACCTAGAAGTGAAAATTTTGCTGGAACAGACTTGATGCAACATTAGTATAGTAAAACGAGCCCAAATTCATAAGCTTTACATGAAATTTGGGAGAGATGGCAGGTATGCAAGCAGGAGACTGGAGTGCTAATGATTCCAGTCCTGTTGCTTGGTTTTTCGCTGAAATGGGGTTTACACTTTACAGTGCGAGGGCAAGACAAGCGACAGACCTTGATCATCATGCAGGCAACGAAGCCAACCATGACAACGGTGCATAGCCACTGGGGGTCGAGACGCAGCAGCTCCTTCTGCAGGGGCAGGTCTCGCGACGATGCCACCAGGCGGCGCACATCCGGCATGTACGAGAAGTATCCCACCACTGTCAGTGCCGACAGCACGAAGTCAAACACTTGCAGGCAGAAGAACGGCATCAGGTACGTTGGCTGACCCTGCGCAGCAACAGTTGGGGCATACGTCACACACGCACAGCCAGGCACAGGCCACCACAGAGTTTCACCACACCAAAATTATTAGAGGGAAACGTGGCACACAAGTGTGGGTGCACTGTTCGTATTCCACTTTAACTCTTTCTCTATTGCTGACGTGTGTAGACGACACCAGAATTGCAACTAATACAGCCAGTGACGAGGATAGCCCTCATGAGGAAAGATATGTTGCAGTGTGAACCAATTGCAAGGACACGTGTACCAGTAAACTTGCGCTGAACAGCTGTTTTTGACACTAAATTGTAGCGCTTGTTGGTTGTAGTAGGTATTGGTCAAGGCTATATATGCCTGCCTGACCCAAACAGTAATGACCATAGCCATCATCATCATCAGTGGCATGGTGTGTGTTTTTTCTCCTCCCTATGTGTTGCCTGAAAGCTTGGAATCCAAGTATGGCTGTCTGCACACAGTGTTTCTGGGAAATTTGATACAATCTTAGTCATTACTTGTAGTGCTAATTCTAGCATGGGTGAGAATCATAGCAAGCATTGATTCGACCGACTGGTGTCGAACAAGTTTCCAAGTTCTTGTTTTAACCTATTATTATCAATGTGCTGTATGACAATGATTGGCTTCATTTACACTTTAATTTCTACCACCATATTGTTTTCAGAACATAACAAATTAAAGCTTTTTAAGATATCTGAAATAGTCACCCGCAGCAAGTGCTGCTGCCCGCAAGCTGTCCAGATATACCAGCATGCATGCTCATAAGTGTGAAGACTTAGTTGCGCAGCCGAAATTACATGCCAGAATGTAGTAGTTATTCAATTTAAAGCACTCCACTAGTCTAATAAGATGTTGTGCAACTAGCACGCAGCAGCTGAACCATGCAGAACAATAAACGAGGCTGCAGTTTCCATTCTCAACGAAGCCATGTTAGATTGTTGAAAAAATCCATGGTAGACTACCCAGCATTCCCATGGAAGTTCAATTAATTCTGCTAGGGAACTTGCATGCATCACACCACTACAGGTTTCACGAGGAGTGTGATATATCATGAATAATTTGACAAACAGCAAAGGGCAAAGAGGGACATTTTTTTAACCCAGTAAGTAAACTTTCATGATCTGTAGAAAATCCTGGAAACAAATGCAGAAGACACATCAGAAGACACACATGTTGCCATGAACATGCAAGCCAAGTATTATTTCACTGCATGCAGATGAGACCCCACAACCTTGCATATTGCTTGCTCTCTTCTATTGGTTTCAAGGCCCTCCCACGTTTATTTATTTATTTATTTATTTTCCCACCGCTGTCACAGATGTCAAAGCCAGCGCAATGGTGCCATTCCACAGACACCAGCAACTAGGCAATTGTTCATGACCATCAACCACTACAGAGTGAACAACTTGCACATGCAAACACACCCCTCAAATGTTATACAAAATGGGGAAGCAGTGGTTGTTCACACATCCCACCCGTTTCGTCACCACTCTGTTGCTCTATGGCGCCTGTGTGAGACACCAAATCTGGATGTGTTATATGCGCACCGCATTAACAGAAAAAAATAAAGGAGCAATCAGCAGGCCATTACTATCAGTGCTGTCCCAAGCTAAGAGAAGATGTGTTGAGAGAGGATGAGGAAACTAAGCATCACACTTCTTATACAACCGCTCTCACAACACGCCAAAGATGCAGAAGTTGAAAAGGCACATACGTGCGAGTCCTTACCCATATGGTTCCATACAGTAGCAACAGGGTAACAACTCCTGTGCAGACGGTGATGGCTAGAGCCACATGAAGGTCCTCTAAACAGCGGGAACAAAAGAAGATGCCAGCTCAGTGCCCAGAATGAAAGCCAACAAACTTACACCCCGTCTGACCAACTTTGGCCAGTGTGCTAAAAGCCACAGGTTGTGATAGCCAATCAACGACAGCACGATTTACTAACACAGTTCCAGGAATGCTGCCACCCGTAGGCACTGACACGTCTGGCACTAGTAAGATGAAATCTTGCGATAGTGCTTCCAAAAGGGATCGCCCGAGAGTAATGCCCCAGGTTCACACGTGCAAAGGTTGTGATCAGGAATTTGTGGGGGGAAATGGTGCTCTTGTAGTTTCATCACTGGACAGTGTGGCCGAACATACTTCAACACAACATGCTCGCTCACTTTATGTGTTAGTGTACCATACAACTACGCTACCATGCACAGAGATGTAAAAGTAAAATAAAAGTGAATACCTTGGTGCTGTCCTGTATGTCAAGATAAGACAGGGGAAAGAAAAAAAAAAGAAGAAAACTAGAGTCTCCAGAGTTGACATAAGGCTTTGCCATCAAGGCACACCTTACACTATGTGGTAATCAATGTAACCATTAATTATGCGATGAAAGGTACACACTGTTAGAAAAAAAGATGCCCAGCCATTGTCTACTGCCTCCACAGACTAAGCTGCTGAAACGAACAAAGGCCATATTTTGCATTTGGTTGTGCACCAACATGCAAGTTTATCAAATCAGATTATGCAAGTTTTATCACATCATCATCTCCTGATTGTTCTCACAACATTACAAGTAGACCAAATGACAGTATACCATATATTATGTAAAGGCATACACGAGCAAGCATGATTAATGGTTCACACAACAATGAAAATAAACGATTGCACTAGATAGGCTATCTATTGTGTTAGGGCTCCTTTTTGTGCTAACTATATTTTAATCAATAAATCTATCAATCACCTTTATTCAGCACATTACCAATGTTTGGGGCATGGACAAAAAGCCTGTACAAGCTTGATGGCGTCTGTGTCCCAGAAACATGGCAAATAATTAGTAAGCTCACCAAGTACAAAAGGAAAACACATACAGTAATTGTAATAGAAACACAGTACAGTAAAACCTAATTAATTCGGAAAATCGGATAATTCGGACTTGTCCTCTTGTCCCGGCAGGCGTATGCATCATTTAATGAAATGAAACAACCATTAATTCGGACGTATTTGGCCGCACATCGTTTAATTCGGACAACTCTCGGGGATTGGCAAGCGCGGGGCACCACAAATGTACGACGCAAAAGAGCAGAAACGGCGCTAGCGTCCACCAAAATGAAGTGGCAGAATTCGCATTGCCATGGTCGATCAGTGGAAATAGTAGATGCATAACAGTAGCATCAGAACACGTCGTGCCTATTTGTGCCTTTAAACGCCTTCCTTGCGTTTACCGATGCGCTTAGCACCGCATTTGCTGTATGCCTTCACAATTGCATAGTCGCCATCCATGATCACGTCGATAGCGACCGTGGCTTCATCCGCAGTGGTTGCAGCAACAGTAGTTTCTTCAGAACCGCAAGGTCACCGTGCACGATTGAATTGACAGCGGCCGCGGTTTCTTTCACAAGAGTTGTGGCAAACAGTAGTTTTGTTTTTACTCAGTGCGAAGCTGTCGAGCAGGTCTTTAGGAGAAAAAGTAGCCGAAAAATTCCTAAATTTAGCCAAAAATGTCGCCAACTGCGGCAAACGCTTTAATTGGTAGCCAAAAAAGTAGCCACGTTGCGACAAGCCAACAACTGCCAATTTTTTACACGAAAATAATTAAGAAAAAAGTGAAAAATACTGGTGGTTTCCTGCTTCACTAATGGCAAACAAAAATAACAGAACAAAGCAAATGTTGTCACATATTGTGTCATAATTTACCATAATGACCAGCTGACATTCTTTGATAATTCTCGCCGCCCACTTTCGTGCTTTCTCACAGCTTTCGTGCTTTCTTACAGTATGGCCGACTAGTAAAGCGATGGCTGCCACATGCCACTGAGGGGGAGAGTAAAAACATTTTGTGACAGCCTGCTGTACAGCTTCTCTCTAGTTAAAATGACAGATTCGCTAAACCACGCAAAATTAATTTCGTCTTTACACAAGTGCTTCTGAAATTAGGAACGCTCAATGTCATATTTTGCCTTGTCTCTGGGGTGGAGAGTATACATTCGCTTCGAGTGCAAAGCCAAATGAGTTTCTCAAACTCATTCGATTGCAGAAGCCATTCGATTCTAATGGCATTAAATATTGCTGTGCAGCAGCCAAATAACATCATCTGATGCTAATGCCATTCAATTCGAATGACATTAAAATGTCCAGTGTGAGAGGGGTATAAGGTTGTACATCCGAACACCAGTACAATGAATGTCTCTTCAATGAAAAATATAACAAAGGGTTCCGTATGCCCAAGCTGAATTATTTTTCTGCCCTCTACAGCGAACATACCATTGCGATGAATATGCCTGTACAACAAAACAATTTAGGCATCCTTGATGGCTGATTTGTTGCTTTACGATGAAAGCATGCTGTGGCGCTGTTACAGCTCTCTTCACCTGCCACTAATGTACAGTGTGCATTGTGAGCACTGGTCTACCTGAAGTCCCAGTGGCTTCTATCCTTAAGTATCTCTCTAATTCATGTTAAGTAAAGGTTGTCTTCTGCAGAATGAGCTTAGCCTGCTTTATTGCAAAAGGTATGGTGCATGATTTTTACACTGAAGTTACCTGCATAAAACAATTTTTTAGGTCCCAAGTGCTTTGTTATAAAGGCATTTGACTGAATACTTGCTGCAAGGCCTCTTTGTGGAGAGGGATCCCAAGTTAATGTCACTGCTTTCGCGAACATGTTAACAAGGCTTCTTATCTCCATAGAACAACCATACTGCTTGCAGTCTTTCTTGGCGCTGGTGCTCAAAATTTCCAACAAGGGCACTAGCCATGCTCATCAATGTTTGTCTGTAGAAATATACAACTTACGTGTGAAACTCATTAAGACATCAACTTTTCTTTCGCAATCCAGAAGGCATTGAATGGCGTTGGGCCCAGGCTTGTTAAAATACGCATTACAAAAGTTCCAGAATCCTTCTCAATCAATTTATTTATTAATTCATTTTTGGACAATACAAGACATTCACAAATGAACAAGTGCCTTTGTGTTGAGCAGCCGTTTTTACCTTCAGATTATTAGGGGGAAAAGAAGAATGAGAAATTGGCGATCTCTATGGAGAATGGTCAGAATTTTATAAGCTGTTTGTTCCTGATGTCTTGTCAATGCTGAAATAGTTATAAGCATGAATAATTTGTCCCTTATAAGCGAATCAACAACCTTGGATATTTGAAACTTGCCCATACCAGTATTGGTAACTTTGAAAGTTGTTAAATTTAGCGAGTTCTTAGTCACCTTAACACCCTTGCCCTTGCCATTTCGGTGTCTTAGAAACTTTTTCAGTGATGTAAATAGCCAGGAAATTGCCCTGGGAAATTCCTCATGGCCAGCACTTTGGCCAAGTTCAATGCTTCCCCCCAATTAATCCCAAGAGGGATAGATGGGCCTCCACAGGCCGCTATTTCTGAAGAGCTTATTAGTGAGCTATCTGGGTGCATGAAAGCTGCTTTTCTAGGCAAAGCACAACATCGAATTCTGGTATTCCTTTTAGAAAATCATAGGTTATTATTTCACATCCTGACCACTGATTAGCCACCGAAGGAATTAATCTAAAGCTATAATTTAAAATATAAGGTACATGTGTAGGAATGTCTAGGAACAATTCCGAGCAAGTCGGCAATGTCATCATCACTTAGTGATTTTTCACTAAAGGTCACTAAATCAAAGTTTACCCTAAAAAATTTTTTAAATGTCAAAAATGCTGTTGCATACAGAGCTCAAGAATGGTAACAATGACTGAGAAACAAAGGTACATCCTTGAAACACAGAACTCACCATCACGGATGCTTGCCAGCTTCGGGTCATTGGCCATGTCAGAAAGTTCGTGGCTGTAGACGGAGGGACGAAAGCGGGTGATGAAGCTGCCCGAAAGCTGTGTCGTCGCTGATCCGTTGTTTCCGTACAGCTTTTCGATTAGCTCCGGCCGCAGCATCATGCTGACGAGAATCGCCAAGGCAAGGACATGGAGAATCTGCAATGGCACAACAACATCCCCGATCGGGTCACTAGATGTGTTTCTCCATGTATAAACGCAGTCGTAATTTGCTGCGTGAGCCTCGCAGCCGTTTGCGCCTGGCGGATTACACTACCAAACCATGCTATGAAATACCACATTAAGAGCTGCTGTGGAAAACCAGCATGTCAATATGCGGCAAAAAAGCCCAACACACTCCATGCTTACTGGAAATTCCCTCCCCAGAGCACTCTCTTCCCCCAACTTTTTAATTGGCTCAAGCAACCCACCCTTACTTCCCTACACTATGGCTACATCTGGCGGCGCACACAGAGCACGTCATTATTAAGTCCAGACAAATGGACTCGCCACCAACACATGGGACCCAGCTGAACGCCAATAAGTGATGACTCAGATAAAGGAGTACATCTTTAACATACCATTTTCTGGTGTCAAATCAAGGTCCAAGCCTTCTCACACTGGAAAAGAATGCTGGCAAGTAGTATCTGAGTAGACTAAACAATTTACTGCAGCACTTCTAATTTTGGTGCCCAGGAAGTGGATGACATGTATGACATCACAATACACTGGCTCGTTCTGTAGCTGTGATACAAACAGAAACAAACATAGCCCCCCTGCCTCCTAAAAGATGGCAGGGAGCCCATCTCCAGCACCCTTGTTTATTTATGTATTTAATTTTTATGAACAGCACCATCATACCTAGCCTTACTGCAGTACAATGTCAGCAAATATTGCTCTGCGTCACACATTATGATAATGTTGATAACACCAGATATGTAGTTTCAAAGTGAACTTTTTTTCAAGGCGCACTTTAATATCGAATTCCCAATGTTAATACTTGCTATGTGACATGCGAGATGTGCCAAAGCCCTTCCTATGACTACGGTACTTTCATCATGCATAGTTGGCTATCAGCACTCGGAACGCAGCTTTAATGTTGTATTTTATTCCAGTTTACAGATGCTTGAGTTTCACCTTTATTCATAATCAAATGCAAACTGTTTAGAGGCATTATGCACACTACATAAAGCTTAAAACCTGTGCTGCATATGTGGCAATCACTAGAAACACAGTGACCACAACATGCATCACATCAACTTGCTGCACACAAGAGTGCACGAGACAGCACAAATTTGCTAAATCCAGCACAAATTTGCTAAATCAATCTTCTGTGCGCCCATGTTGCTCTTGTGAAATTGGCACAGAACAGAGAAACTCTGAGAACGCTCAGAGGAACTTCATTGCTCTATGCCATACTATGGTCACATAATAACGATGCAACAGTAGCACCTCACAAGTGCAAGATGCACGATTTTGCAAAGGCGAGCGCAGAAGTGTTGCGGAGAAAAAGGAGACTTGGACAGGAAAGGCCCTCTCCTGTTCAGGCGTCTTTCCTGTGTCTCCACTTTCTTTTCTTTCTTTCCACAAAACTTCTGCGATCCCGGACTCTGCAAAATCATGTCAATCCAACTAGCCTAACAGCTTACTATTCTAGCTAATGCAAGATGCAATGTGCACTGCAATGTTAGGGCTTAGTTTCGAACTCCAAAGCAAGTGCTGAAATGTTACAGATGCTGACTGCTGCAGGAAACATTGCTCTAACTTTTTTCGTGGTCAACACTTCTGAACTGTGGTATATTTCCTTCAAGACAGTGTGTAAACATGGTCGGCCCATCTGTCATGTGCACAAGCTAGAACCTTAGAACAGAAACTTCAGCTTTAGGAAATACGTAGACGTGCAGACACGGACACAAGAGAGAAACGGACAACATAAACGAACTTTTTTTCTAGCTAAACCCTGTATCAGTTATCGAGGCTTTCGTTGCTTTAACAAACAAATGTGGATTTCTTTTCTTTTTTCTGGAGGCTTAGTACATGAGTTATTTGATTTGTACAGGGGGAGAATGAGCTTCGAGTAATTTCCCTCCATAAACAACCAACCTCCGAAACCTGTTTACCCGCGTTAGCAGATCGAACACATTCCTGCACGCATAGGCATGCGGTTTTAAAAGGACCTTCACAGTTCACTGCTCGGAGAAGAGAACAAACAAAAAAAAAAAACCGAAGAAAAAGAAACGCGTTTGCGCCGGCGACATTTTACGAAGCACCTGGCGCGCGTCTACTAGGCAGATGCCGCGGGACTACGGAGCGCAAGCTGTGGTTTCGCACTGCACTTTCTACTTGCGTCATACAAGCGTGCGTCACTTCAGGTCATGAAGTGCAAAAGATGATAACGTAGACAGCCGACTGCCAGCCAAGCAAAACAAAAGTAGCCTTTATACCAATGACAAGACGCTCTCGTCTCAACCTACAAATATATCGACCAGCGCCTCTACACCGCCGACCGCTCCCTGCATCGCATTTCCCCGTTCCTCTCGCCACAACATACTCCTCTGTATCCCTGTCGCAAGGCGAGGGCCGACGCGATTTGGGCTAGTATACTTTTAATGTAACCTGCTAAACGCGATCAGGAGTAAAGGATAACGGCACGACATAGCTGCAGCTGTGGGTCAGCACTCACCAAATGCCAGATGCCCAGAATCACCGTGCCAGTGCGAACATGACAGCAGAAACAGCAGCGAAACGCGCTGTGATTCACGAGGTCACTTTTCCTGCGCATTCCTGTGCTTGTGTCAGGCAGGGTCACAGACGAGCTCGCTGCAGTCACAAACACGCCGGTTCGACGAGACTTGGGGCAAATGACACAAGAAATCGCTGTCAATCACAAGACGGCTCAAGAAATTAAGCCTAAAATGTGGTATGCACTGCTGCAGTCCGCTGTTTCCGCCACCACTCTGGTGACGTCGCAGTAGCACGCGTTCACAAGATCGCTTTGATAGCCTCGATTGCCGCAGCGGTGCGCGGAGATTCCAACCTGCCGTGCTCGCGCGCGTTAACACGACGGCACAGCTGCTTCGAACGAGGTCCTTAGGCAAGCAAATCTACAGTTGCAAACATCAGGCGCGGTGCGCCCAGATCGCCCCCAGCAGCGCAGCCGGCGCGGGCGGATCGCGAAACCAACCGCCACCCTACCGATCGCCGCCGAAACGCGCAGTATACAGTTGCAACACACCGTACAGCAACAATACGCACACAAGCGGTTTATGAAACTGGCACGACTCTCATGACATTTACTATACTTGCGCCAGCTTTGGCGATAGCTAAGCCGAGTAAACAGTTTAATTTACACGCATTTTTACGATAAACGCTTGTCTGTTTTGTTAGCAGATGGCGCATATATCCGCGAGTTCCATCTTGCGCGCTCGAATACGTTAGCAACTTGATTTTGCTGCGACAGCAGTGAGTGCTTGAAACTGGGTTCCTTTGTCCGTCCGTCCATTCCGTTACCATAATCCGTCATGCTAGAGTGTACTCTAGTCAAGCCGACTACCGTTGGCCACAGAACACCTATAAAAATGGCATTGGGCCGCCTCGTCATCTTCGTCTAGTGTAGCTTGACCACCGCCATAGTATGGTGGCTCTAACCACCATAGCCATAGGGCCAAGTTCGTCCTTTATTCTATGATAGGGCCATAGAATGCCATTCTCTATGGCCAAAGTATGAAGAAAACGTCTTTCACCACTGCCACTTCATTGCTTGTGCTGCAACCTAAGCCCCAGAAAGCAGGTTTATAATGGCTTTTTGACCTACGGCTAGTGCCAGTGAACGCATGTCTGCACCTTGTAATCGAATAAATCATTACATATTACCTGCATAATATAAAGTTGCCTTGTAATTCTCTGTTAATCGCACATGCGTGATGATCAACGGCTGTTGCGCCACATCAGGTGGCACATGTGGATGTGGGCAAAACACACGGAGGGTAGCCAAACAAGAGATTAAAACAGAAGCGATTGGTTCCTTTCCGCAACCTGCGCAAGGGAGCCAATCATGGTCCAGAATTTCGATCAGGATTGGACATGATCGTAATAGAAAGTGGCCGTGTGACACCAGTAACTTTAGCAATGTGCACTTAAAAGTCGAACATTGTGCGATACTGCAACGATATTGTCTGGACGTTTGCGCTTGTATTTCGGAGGCCTCAAAGCAATATGTTGTAGTGGATGGTAAAAAAAAAATTATGAGGTTTTACATGCCAAAACCACTTTCCGATTATGAGGCACGCTGTAGTGGAGGGCTCCAGAAATTTCGACCACCTGGGGTTCTTTATACGTGCACCTAAATCTAAGTACACGGGTGTTTTCACATTTCGCCCCCATCGAAATGCGGCCGCCGTGGCCGGGATTCGATCCCACGACCTCGTACTCAGCAGCCCAACACAATAGTGGATGGTGCTGACATATATGCATCGCATAGGATTTGTTCTTGAGTATATGATAATATGCCAATGTACAATTCTTCGTTGTCGTGGTCACAAAAAGTGTGTCAATGGCCTGTACGAGACATACACAAGCGATAATGACGAGCCCCAGACATGGCGCATACTTAGAGCGGAGGATGCACTAAGAATCCGAAGGAAAACAATGTGCGCATACTTGGAACGGAGGATGCACTAAGAATCCGAAGGAAAACAATGTGCGCATACTTGGAGCGGAGGATGCATTAAGAATCCAAAAGAAAACAATCTGCGCATACTTGGAGCGGAGGATGCACTAAGAATCCGAAGGAAAACAATGTCGAAAGCACTACCAATAAACGGCGTAGTAACAACAATGCCGCAATTTCTTTTACACGGTAGATCACATAACTCGGAACGACGAAGTGCCACAGAAACTTGTGAAAGGATGTTGGCTTTCTTTCAGGGGGGCAAGTGATTAACATTGCAATTAAACAATGACTGTTCTAATTGCAATTATTTTTATCGTAACTATAATAGGTTGAGGTTACATGTGGAAAATCCAGCCAAGCACAGGCTCCCGCGTCACCGCCTCATCTGTTCAACAGTGAGAGAGGGAACCAAACACTGAGCGTTCCAGCTAAGGTGGTGCCATCCATGTCACTGATGAGTAGAGACACAAATCTATGCGCGCTGCACTTCGAGCCAGCGGGACAAGTGCTCAAGCGAATATCCTAACTGCAGCTGGGGTTTGTTTAGTCTGAACTCGAGATCAATAAGCTCGATGTATGTACACTAATGCAAGGTGTCGCTGACACGACACTAAAGGTAGAACTACAGGCAATTGTTATAGAAGCAGTGTAGTTTGTTCAAAATGTATGTACAAAGATTATCGGTTTTGATTTCTAGCTCACCTATGCAAATCTACAAATTCAATTATTAAATTAAAAGCCCCCAATTAATTGGGTTTAAAATATTGTTCAATGTCCAGCTCGATTAATTACTTTCAATTACTACATTACCTTTTAACAGCAATACCCACCACTTTGCCCAAACTACTCTATAATTTATGAGTTCCTGACCATTCTCTCGTAGTCGGTGTGCGCAATTATTAGAGAAACGTAGTCTTCCCCAAGGAAAATGATGCAGTCGTAGTACTACAAGCGAGTTCAGAGCCTGAGAAATTGCCGTCTGCTATATTTTTTTAAGGGTACCTAAACTACCTTTGAAATTTTGAACACATATTAATTAGATGTGTATTGTGCACAGAATGCCGTGACAATAATCTTTGGTGAACATGGCAACACGAGGTGCTGCAAGAAAGCCACAAATTAGAAAGGTTGCCATTTCTTTCGCCCGAAAAGCGAAACACCGATTGCGATAGCAAATTGGTAGATAGCTATACGAAGTAAGGATATTTTTATCAGCCGTATAGACTCATAAACATTCGCTTCCTATACAGATCACGGCTCAGAATAAACGCAGACGGCACAAATGGTGCATCGTAAGCTCGCAGTATTATTTCCAGCATGACAGACCATCACAAACAGCTCGGGAATTCACTCAGACGAGGGGCTGACGCACACAGCTGACATGACTTAGCCGAGTTCGAAGCGTGGGCAACCATCTTCTTCGTCAGTGTGGTCACCAGCCCGGCTCATGACGTCAGTCCAGAGTGCGCGTCCATTGGTGGAGGCTCATGTGCATCCACAGGAGTAAACACCCCCTTTTTTTCTAAAGTTGTACCAGACTATAACTAAATTAAGAAGCACAGTTTCACGTGCGCGCAGGTAAACATGAATGCATCTTGCTCAACGACCATGAAAATTCGCCGTCAACATGCTGGAGTAAGGAAGTGCGGCAGCAGCAGCGAGCGAATTGACCTTCTTACATCTGTCGCTTCAACGTGAACAAAACGTCGAAAGCACAGCGCATACGAAGCTACAGGCACAATGCGCACTCTGCAAACATCGCAGATCTCTTTAAAGATGCAGCACCCACATGGCGATGCCGTAAGCAGCTGGAGAATAACGCCCCTCCTCTCTCGCCTCACCCCTGTGGGTCGTGCGCGACAGAAGAGGCGCGCTTCCGCCCCGCCTTCCTCGCTTGTACACGCGAGATTGAGCCGCGTTCGCCGGGCCACCCTCGCATATACAACATACGAAGCGCGGCGACTATTTCATCGCCCTTGCACTTTATATGGAACCTCACGGCGATGGCAGAAATGCGCCTGGAGTGTCCTCATAATTTCTATCACAATAATAAACAATCCCATGTTCCTCTCTGGGTTTTTCCAGTCCATATTTCAGGAGTCACGACACCAGCAGGGTCACGTGCACGCTGTTGACAAAGTTGGAAGCTGTCGATTGGTCAATCGACAACACGCGAGAGGTCCAGCATGATGAAAGCGGGCTGTGTGTTCCAAAAAAAGGGAAGAGAGGCTTGCTCATTGTATGTCGCTGATCCTACCGTAAAGCTTCCATTCAACAGACATCGTGAATCAACGGCGGAAAATGAAGGATCCCTTCTGGCTGATACAACCTGTAGCTTTCACTGCGCTGCCAGCAGTTGTACGCAGTGACGAGGGGAATGTGAAGGCAATGGAGAAACTGCAGCGAGTGCGTAATCCTTCATCAAACGCCTGCGAATTTTGAAAAATGCTTGCGGCTGTATACTTGTTGTAGAGTGCTACACATTTCCAAGCTCAGAGTGGTTTAGGGGCGCCCTAAGAGCTGTGAAACTGTAGTGACTGTGCTTTGAGAGTTACTGGAGCAGTGTTTACTCGGAGTGCTCTATGTATGCGTGCTGAATTCATTGTGTTCTGGGATTCGAAACCGGTGCCAATGCCTTTCCGAGGCGGTCGCTCTACCATGTAAGCTAACCAGAAGGCTAGCAGATTGCAGCACGAGGGAGAATTAATCAACACAAAGCACAGGGACACAGAATATGGCAAATCAATTCTGCGGAATTCCGCAAGGTGGAGGAAGCGACAAAGAAACACACACGGGTATCCTTTGTACAGTTGTGCTACATTCGGGTGGATGACAATTTTACCTTTCATGAATACTTCCTCCACCTTGCAGGATTCCGCAGAACTGATTTGCCATATTCCAGGATCGGCATTCTTGAAGTTTAAAGAGGGTCTCTGCAAGGTGAATGTGCCGGTCACCATGGAGCAGCTTTCATGTAAGAGTAGGCAAAAGTGTTCTTAAGTAATTGATCACTCAAAAGAAATGACGCTGCAACATCATACTTTCAATACAATTTCTTAAGAATCATTTTTCCCCCAGTTGGAAACTGAACGAGTGCAGCAAAAGCAACAGCAGCCATTCATGGAAGTTTGTACACAGATCCATGCAGATTATCACTTTTTCTTTTTTCATTGGTTTGAATTGGACAGAGAAAATGTCTGTTGTATAACAATCCGCTGCATGTGTCAAAGTGTCATAATGGCTGATGTACTGTATCTAGAATACTTGTATTAAAAAAAAAATTATGATACAGTATATCGCTTCTTCCATGAACTTTATATTTATGTGTGATGCTTCTTTGTTGAACATAGCATGTCTGAGAAAAAGCAGCAATTATTTACAAGCATACAGTGCATACAAGACATAACAGGACTGAAAAAAAAATATTGTGATGCAAACATTCTGGCAACTGTACCTTGAGATATGTACAAGCACCATTCCTTGCACATGGATTTGGGGCAACAACCAAGAAATTAACCAGTGTTAAAACTTTGCATGTGTACGAGATGGTAACACACAGTACAAAAGCTGCAATAATGTTGCCTCTTATGAAACAGCATATGCTTTACACATGATCTACTTCAACAAAGGTATGCCAGTCAAAATATGAGAGACAGGCAAGTCAGCTTAGAGTACAAGAGTCAATATATCTTACCATCATATGAAACATAACAGTTTGCTGGCGGCAGCTTGATTCGCATGAGACTACCGCCTATGAATGCGTCATCATAAACAACAAAGTTCCTCTGCACAACATTTAAAAAACACTAGGAGACGACACTTGATGCGAAATGATGGCCAGCGGAAGTCCCAGGAACGTATGAACTGAAGGCCAAGACACTACACCTTGGACGAACATTTTAAAGTCATAATGCAATGCACCTAACATGAAATACTGAAGCACTGCATAATTTTCTGAAGTACAGTTGTCACAAATGAGCAAAGCTTTCACATTTGCATGTTCCACCTTTGCAAGCTTTGCAGTGTGTCAATTTATGCAATCATCAGCATGGTTCATCAGATGGGCTTGCTAGCGGAACATGCTATGCAGAAGAAAACAACTTGCTGTTAAACCACCCATTTGAAAAGGATGCCCTCACACCTTTTGCAGGCATGACATGGGTAGGAAACATTTGCTAATGAACTGCTTTGCTTGCGAAAAATGGTACCACTGGGAGCTCTGTCTTGAAATGTGCTTCTGTGCCTAAACAGATATTCCATTGGCGATCCAAGGCAATATGCAAAGCATTAAAGAAGAAGAAAAAAATAAGAATAAATAAATAAATGACCTTTTGCCTGCTCGCGCTGCTGCTGCAACAAACGTTTAGCTGTGTTTTCAAGTTCTTGATTTTCCATGCTTAGACTTCCATAGCACTGTTGCCGAACCATAGAACATAATTACATGCTAATTTTCTCCACAAAGCTGGGCAGCTGTTAGACAATGTTCCAACAGTGCTAAAGATGAAAATGAAACAGACACAACAGAACGATCGCTGTTCCTTTCTTCTCTTGCGCTGTTCAAATGCTCTCGAAAGACTAACCGACTGACCGAGATCAAGGTAACATTAGACAAATACGCAAGCAAGTACTCTTGGCCTGCACTTCATCATGGGTACTGCTGACCAGAATACGTGTTCCGTTTTTCATAAACCTACATACAAATACCGATCTCGCTAGGACAATTTTCAAATAACTTCTCTTTTTGCAACAGCACAGGCAAACAACCTTTCTGAAATTACAGAATGCAAAATCCTTTGCTCTATCTTCATGGTGCCCTCTTATAGCATACCTGTTTTGTTTATCAAAAGAAAGCCTGCACAGGAAAATGGTCACAGCATCTACGAACTACAAGAGCAATCAAATTAGAAATAAGACTGAAATCATGAGTCCCTGTATGTAGCCAAGGGAGAACTCTGCACAGATTAAAAAAAAAAAATAATAATGAAAGAGCTTTCTTTCCAATCTGTAAAGCGCTTATGCTGAACACACGTTACAGAAGTGCTTGCACTGTGTGGACTCTGCACTAAGCGGCATTGAAGTGAGGCCAACAGTTGTGATGCAAAAAGAGAGTTAAAGAAGGAAGGAGGGAGATTATATATAAAAGAAAAAAGGGGAAACAAACTAAGAATGACAGAGTTTGTACGTCTATGCATCTGTCACTTCTGTCGCTTTGGCACCGTTAGGAGTGGCTTCAACGTCACTGGCAGTTGCAGAATCGTCAGCACGGCGCCGCTTTGATGGAGTCTCTTCTACGCTGTCATTTTCGGACTTCTCTGCCCCCTCAAGGGTTCCACCGTCTGGAGATACTGGCCGCTTCTGTCCCCTGCTGCCATTGGCGACATGGTCGCCACTGTCTTTGTCTTGATGGAACTGTACAATGATGCAAGTCATGTTGTCACACCCTGTGCCATCGCCTGTTGTGTCCGGGGCGAGGCAAGCATCAAATAGCTGAAAAGAACAAGAAGAGGTATGAAATGATATTACCAAGGGCATCACAATATATATATATATATAAAAAAGAACATTGCATCAACATCTGGAAAACACTTCTCTTTAACATGGCATGCAGAAAACAAACTGATGGAACATTGTTAATTAATGAATTAGTTCACTTACATGTTTGCACATCTATACCAACCGTAGGGGCATCATGCAGAAACTCAACGATACAATGGGAGAGGGGGGAGAGAGAGAAGTTGGAGTTGCCTACAATGCCACTGATTGATCAGCTTACCATTTCACAGATTTTGGACAGTGGACAAGTACCCTTGTCCAGTTCACGCTTCACAAAATCTACCACCTCTTGACTCGTCATGTTGTTCCTGCAGAAATAATTTTTCTGTTTTGAAACGAGGTATCAAGAAGACAGAAAGAAGAACCTGCGCCACCACAGAAAGATCCCTGGCACAGTTCTCACAACGTTACACCAGATCTAGGGACAGCAAACTTCTTCATGCATTACACACTGCATGTCCAATTATGCTCCGTCAACCACCTTTATAATAAAGCTAATCTCTGTTTCGTACTTGGCAGACACATATGCAGAAGATGTGCAAGCGCTAGTTTCACGGTCACAGAAGTCACTCTGTGCATTTCACAGCGCAGTGTTCTTTTTATCTGCGACACTTCCTACGGAATAATTATACTTCATATATTACAACTTCACCCTGCGAATGTAAGGTTAGATTGAATTACACACACACACACACACACACACACACACACACACACACACACACACACATACACACACACTAATGTGTGTATGTGTGTGCACCTTTGTGCTTCCAGCATGTGATATACTCTGTTTACCTCGCGAGTACAAGCAGTACGCTGTGGTAGCTGGTGGCAGAAACATGTCACCCCGCTTGTTTGGTGGTAACAAAGTCAGGCTTCCGTTTCGCTCTAACAGGACTGACCAAATCGGTCGAATGAAAAAAGAGGCTGAAGAGCACCAAAACATAACGCTGGTTCATTTGGCAGTGTTTGCCAAATTCTTACAAACTTCTCATGACCCAGCACTTTATCACTAAAGGCCGTGTAAGGTTTGGTATTGTTGGTTTGCAAGGTCGTTCAACTCATGGAACTTCCTGCGACTGCTAATCTGGATGCCGCATATTAAAGTTAAAGCTTACCAGCTAAAGTGGCACCGCGGTTATGGTGTTCTCCCATGGAGCACAAGGCTGTGGGTTCGACTCCCACCCACGACATCCTCATTCCAATCAAGGGCAGAATGCAAACACATTCGTGCACTTCGATTTAGGTGGATGTTAAAGAACCCCAGTTGCTTGAAATTAATCTGGAGACCTCCACTACAGTGTCTCTCATAGTGCTGGTATTGCTTTGGGACCTTAAACATTACTAATTAATGTATCGGACTGAAACTCAAACATTTTCTTGTTGTACTGCGAGAACATGATGCAAAGAGCTTTGGTAGTACGCACCTTCACGTTGAATAACGTAGGTACAGCGCAACAAATTTATGGGAAGGACAGCTATCTTTCCAGTCTCTTTGTTTTTCCTTCCCATAAATTTGCACCTACGTTATTCAGTATGAACCAACTCGCCAAAATCAAGCTGTTACCTTCACATTGCGTCTTTAAAAAATTTTGTTGGAACTCCCCTGTGTGCTTATCCACTGCGACAGCGAGAACTAGGGTCAGTTTTACCCAGTGTGTCGGAAATAAACAAAAATGAAAAACAACATTAAAAAGGGAAGAGGGGAAAAATATTTTGACCATAACGAAAACCTAACTGAAACATTATTTATCCGTTTTCAGTTCAACGGGAAAGTCGGCGATCCGAAACAACTGACGCCATGCAATGTCAGCATTAGGGCACATATCTCAGGCAGGGATAGCGTAAGCGATAGTTGATCGAGTGCTCTACTAACCTAAGCCTGTCGTTCGGTGCACTAGCAGATTGGCATTGTAGCAAAGCCCAGAGCTTTCACGCTGAAGAGCTTATCGTTTCATTTTCTATTGGTACAATGCTTTGTTACCGAAGTTTTATCATTCGATTATATTCGTTTTATCAGAACGGCAGCCTGCATTTCGGCAACTACACTCAATGACATGCTGTTTCCAAGGTCACACTCAGTGCCTTGACTCGAGACCCTGAGCAGGATCTCAGAATTCATAATTCACTGATTGAGAAAAATAAATACTATGTTTCTATTGTTGCTTTGCTTAAAAAATTATTGCATGCGAACAAAATCCGTTATGAACCGTTACGAATCATTTTTGTGTCGTTATGAAGCAGAACCAGAACAGAACTTTTTTTCAGTGGAACGAAACTAAAACCATGAATAAAGGGAAAATCAGACATCCACCCTTTCGTAGCAATTGCTACAAAGGAAACCCATACGGGTTCCTCAAAGGAAAGCCAAATTCTAAAACTAAAACCAGAACAAAAAACATTTCGTTCTGGCACCTCAGTTTTACCACACAAATGTTTGTCTTCAGTTCGAGAGACTGTTTCACTGAATTCGCAGCTCGATAACAGGAAGAGCTAACACTTTATCACAAGTTCTTCTCTTTCACAGATTCTTTGCTGGTAGGCTCAACTGCAGTGCAGAACAGATTTTACGAGCCTACACAGAAGCACACTTTGAGGAACTCTCACCAGATGCCGTCGCAGGCCAAGACCATAAAATCGTCTGTGGCAGGATTGATGTCGAGGGTCTTGACATCAGGAAGTGCGGTGATCATCTGATCCCGCAGCTCGAGATCTTTGTTCCGCTTGTATGCATGATCACCTGGTCAGAAAAAGAAGGGACCTTTACAATTAATTAAAAAAAGAAAGCTTAGCTCATTAAACTGAAGCATGAGAAACTTCTACAGTGGCACAATGCCAAAGTCCCAATAATTTGGACCCCAGGCCACATGGCTGGCACAAAGCAACATGCCGACACATGAGGTGGCAAGGAAGAAGATGGCTGTGGACATACTAGTCGCCCCGTTACCGCTCGTCTGATCAGTCAACAAGCTCATCGACACAGCAGTGGAGTTACATCTGTGCAAAGCCTTCTTGAACGCGCAGGCAATTGGGTTAATACTATGCTTGGCACATCCGCCTTCCACCAGGTCTTTCAAAGGTCTGCCAAGAGCTGATGTATAAGGCAAGATCCAGCATTGACCTCACAGCCAATGCTACAGCCCAATGGAGTTGGATAAACTAAGTTGGAACTCAGTGCCTTGGGTGCATGTGCTTGCTGTTCATATTTCTTGTCTTTTAAACTGTTACCTTCAAACAAGTTGCCTTACAAACGAGCTTGGATTCAGACCTTAGTCCAGAGATCGTCCTGCATTTTTTTTCTCTCTTTGTCTAGTGTGTTTACTCCTGGTTAGCAACAGCGCATGGTTCAAATTACCGATCAGTATAGATTTGCTCTTTAACTCACACTGTTACAGCCTCAGCCAAGGCTAAGACAATGTTGCTAGTGGCAGAATGTCTTTTGCTTTTTTAGGAATGATATCTTCATGAAAAAGGTAACTTTTTTGACTTAGCAGCATGTGGTGGCAGGAATTTTTAGGATAATAAAATGATACTAATAATAAAGTAAGAAAAAAAAACGAATGAAAGAGAGTGCCCGCCAATATCTGAAGCCTTCTATAGTCGGATACAACTTTAGATAAAAGGGGGCGTTTACTCCTCCGAGGCGAAGGCACACGAGCACCCACCAATGGGTGCGCACTCTGCACTGTCATCAGCCGGACGGCCGGTGAGCCCGCCGACGGAGAAGATGGCCGCCCGCGCTTCGAACTGGGCGAGGTCGCGTCTGCTGTGTGCTTCAGGCCGTCGTCAGAGTGAATTCCAGAACTGTTTGTCATGGTCTATCATGCCGGAAATATTACTACGAGCTTACGATGCGGCATTTGTGCCGCGTGCGTTTATTCTGAGCTGTGATCCGGCGAAGGAACATTGCAGTGAGCATCGCTGGCGCTGCGCTACGCTTTGCCTGAAAACAGGATTCCGCGGCGACCGCTACGAACACACATCCTGCGTGTTTGTTCTATGTTTTATTTCGCTCCCGAGTGACGTTACGACGAGAAAAGCTTTCCAAAGCATGATTTTTCGAGCGGGAGTATTTTAGTCGTGGAGGCAATCGGCTGTCGCGCTTCGGTCATCTGGGCGGGGCCTCCCCTTTTTTCTAAAGTTGTATCCGACTATAGGAACAAATACGGTCCACATACAGTCCACATTTTGATGCTGAAGCAATGCAAGAACACTGTTTTCACATCCCACATTCCATTTCTGAGCACTTGTTCTCTCCCTTGCACAATGGGCGCTTAGTTTGCTTTTCTGAACAGCGCAGCCAAATTCATTCAGTCAGAAGCGCATCCAAAGTGCACCATGAGGATCTCCACTTACCGTATTTACACAATTGTAAGTCGACCCCCCCATATCGCGTGACCGAAAAAAAAAAAAAAAAAAAAAGAAATTAGAGAGCATACCCGAGGGCGCATTCGATAACGAAAATTTATTAGTAGCTGACATGGTCACTGGGCTACTTGTCTTCACTAGTGCTGCCATCGTCATCGTTGCTGCGGTCCCACAGCGCGTCGTGGTCCAGCGAAATTTCAAATTTGGCAAACGACCGCACCAGGACACCTTGCAGAACAACAGCCCACGCCAAATGCACCCAACCACTCGCAGCCATCAGGGAGGCTCTTTTGACAGGTCCGGTTGGCGTAATTTCGCAGTCTTGTGCCGCCAGCCACTCGTTGTACTCACGGCGGAGCAGAACCTTAAAATTAAGGCGAAGGTCCGGGCTTGTTTCATGACCACGTCGCATTTCACTGGCAGGGACCGATCACGCATTTCAGCGACGTACGCCGCAAGCTTAGCCTACAGCTCCGGAAAGCGTCCTGACTTTGGCACGTGGGAAATTTCTCACTTGTCACAGGTGAAAATTTCGTATCGCTGCAGTCGCCACTCTCGCACCACCCGTTTAGAAACATCGAAATTGCAGCCCGCTGTGCAGTGATTTGTTTCTTCGGCGTAAAGGATGGCAGCCCTCTGTGAACGAGTGCCGAACGATTAGTGGGCCTGGAGCACTCATGACGACTGGGGAAGCATAGAAGTAGCACAAAGCCGGCAGTCAAGTGGAACGCGTCAAACCAATACCATGCCCCATGCCAATACCAATGCCTTCAAACAGAGAAAAAGGAACCAGCGAGCGGTGTCTGCTCTTCCATGAACTACCGATACTCCCCGCAAGCGCCGCCGTTCTGAGGGTGCCGCCGCAAATGGGAACAGCGGCGCTTCCATCAACTATCGACACCCCCCCATAAGTGTTGCATGCACTGTAAAGCTCTCAAAAATGTTGCAAAACCCTTCCGAAAAGCGAACAAACACGCGGGATAGCGAAAACATACGGGTAGGGCCATAGAGCAAACATAAAATTCTAACTACGTTGTAGCTCCCGTTGGTATCGCTTTTTTTTTTTGCGGGGCCATGTTTCGGTTTCGATTGTAAGTCGACCCCCCCAACTTCAGACTTTCAAATTTAAAAAAAGGGGTCGACTTACAATCGTGTAAATACGGTATCTGAAAAACACAATTGCTTCTCAAACACCATGTTGAGAATAAAAAAAGAACAATCAGTAAGTGCAGGCATGCACACATGCAAGACAATGTACAATTTGTAGGGTTTCAGTTCATTGAGTTGTAGTTCTCTTTTTCTCAGAGATTTGCATGACATATACGAAGGTGTCGAATGTTGAATAACAGTCGCTTGTACTTTGCGACTGATTGATGCAGTTAGCAAATAATTTGTGGCACACTGACCTATGGCTCGAGAGAGGTTGAGGCCACCATTGACCCGCCCTTCCTTTGTGACGCGACCGCCGGCGTTGCGGATGCGGTTGTACTCCGCAGCATCCTCTGGCTTGTGGTCAAGCGACATGTCGAGAGCCTGGCCAGAACGGCAGACGACGCAGCGCGAGTCGCCTGCGTTTGCCACCACGAGGTGATGCCCTCGAACGAGACCAACAACGGCTGTGCAGCCGCTGTCATAACCAGCCTGCAAAGAGAAAAGACGTGTGTGTGAGCTAAGCAACATCCATGTACAGAGCTGGTCTCACTCCTACACACGACAGGAAATTTAAACATGTTGTGAACAGAAGGCAATGACCCCCCTGCTACTCCTCAGTGTAGCTCTTGTAGCTAGTCTTATTACCATACTAACACTTCACAAGCAGTGTAGTCATAAAAATCTCATTCCACATGTTTCACAGTGCAGTTCCTTTTGATATGCAACGCTTTCTACAGAATAACTGCTTCATATACAGTCTACGCTTGTTAAAACGGACCCGGTATAACAGACTTTCAGATATAATAGACCATACTTCAGCCCCAGTTTGTTCTACCTATGTTTACTTTTAGTTCACTTTTTATGGACCACACTACAACGGACTATCAGCTACAGCGGACAAAATTAGAGGCAATTTTTTTTTTTAATTGGGCTTACGAAATGCACTTTTGCCAAGATGAAAAAAGCTGACAACTGACTTGCGAGGGTCAGCTGACAATCGCGGCTCAATATCGGGGCGCGAGGGAGGAAGGCTGGGTGGAAACGCGCAGTGTTCTTTCGTGCATGCGGCACAAGAGGAGTGTGATGGCGAGAGAGAAGGGGTTCTACTCTGGCGGTTGCTGCTTACGACGTGGCTACCGTATCTTGAAAGCAATCTGTAATGTGGACAAAGTGCGCCCAGTGGCGGTAGCTTCGTACATGTATGTGTTGTGCTTTCAATGTTTAGTTCGTGTTGAAGCAAGAGACAGCAAGAAGGTCAATTTGCTCGCTGCTGCTGCCACGCTTATCTCGCTTAATTTGCTACCGCAATTGATGCTTCGCCTTTCTGGAGAAACTGCGACATTTTTTTTGTTTTTTACTTTGAACGTTTGTCACTCACTCTTTGCAATAAAGTTGTTTGACATCGCGACAAAAGTTTTGGATGCGAGGCGTTTCGGATATCACAGACTTCGGATAAAACGGATGTTTTTTTGTTAGATTATAAGGGTCCGTTGTAACAAAGCCGACTGTATAATACAACTGCAACTAGTGGATGGAAGTTTACGTCAAATTACATATACTGTGCATTTTTGTGCTTACAGTATGTGACCCACTACATTTTGATAGAGGGCGCAAATAGTGTGCTATGGCCTCTAGTCACAGAAACATGTCACTCTGTTCTTCTATGGTAAATAAGTTCAGTATCTCCAATGCATTTCATGCAATATATATGACATATTTTTACATCGAATTATATGACACACGCCTTATGTTGTTCTTTCATATGTGATGCACTGTCTTTTCGTCCCAAATGTGAGCTACGAGAGAAGCAGCATGGCAGTCGCCTGTTTCCGGAGCGGGCAACATGTGGCAGCCCTCCCTGAAATCCTGCTTTCTACAGCTGATGGCAGGTGGCAACACAAGTTTATGCTTGCGCCGTCGTGGTAGCGGCACGCATTCCCATAAAAGCAGACAAATTTGCATCTTTTTCTTAAAGACCAGGCAATGAACTATGCCAAGTGTTATACTAAACGAATTCGATGCCAAAATGCGATCGTCCTGCAAAAGTTGAGCAAGAACAGCGCAGCGGTGAGCGGAAAATCTTTTGTTCAAACACGCGCAGCAAAATATTCAGGACTCTGTACATTGATTCTATGGTGTACGTGGCGATGCCGCGAAGGTGTCCAAAAAATCGGTGATTGGCTATATGAGCCTCAGCATTCCCAAGAAACTTTTCTCCACTTCATCCTCTTTCTAACTGTGACATCTAGCGGGTAGCGTCCGATATTTTACCTAAATATCCTATTTAATGTTTTCTCATGCCGCTTCTGGCGATTCCTGAGCTTCAAACATTGTAATTAAAGCACTGAGCACCTACTCAAAGGCAATAACGTACAGCAGCATTTCCTGTGCAACTACTCATTGCAGGAATCGCTGAGAAACTTTGTCGTCGCACTTCAGTCGAGAAAGGTTAGCGAATAAATGAGTGAGGGCAAACACAATTCTCTGCTTTTCCTCGAGTGTGTTCTTGGGAGCACTTTAGATCGTGGATATGCCGGTGCATTTCAAAAAGAATTAGCAGCGTAAAGGGGATCTGAAGTGGGACTCACTGTTTCAGTATCACCAGTTGGCAATGTGTTGAGTTGGCTAAGTCTCCGCTTCAGTCGCTCGTTCCAGCCGCCACAACCCCTGCACAGATGAAAAATGAGGTGTCTTGTTGGGGTGCTCAAAGGGCCAGTACACATAGAGAGACAGGTTTAATGAAATAAAACAGGCAGGAAGACATCGCAAGAACCCAGTAAGCAAGCACTCGCGCAATGCACCTCTTGTTCAGCTACTAAAGCTGTTATTCATGTATGCCTAGCCCAGGCTATGGCTGGAACAGGCTAGTTCACAGAAATCACGTGTAAACAATGTCTATGGCTCTCAGTAACAACTTTCACTTCTTCACAGAACAATATCTAGACAATAAAAATCCATGAACGCACTTTTCCCAGTGTGAAACAGTTATCCACGCTTTTGGCATTTGACTCGGCAATGTTGTGACGGAACTAGGCAAGACAGTACGATACTGGCGCTCTTTCATAAGTATTTATGAAGCCCCCAGAGTACCACTGCAGTCAGACTTAATTATAAGAAACCCAGGTACAGCAGTTATGCTTCTTATACCCCTGTCACACACACACTCAAAAGTCTTCCGAGCAAAAGGATTTCTCCTGAAAAAGAGTTTCGCCTGCAGACACATGACAGGGAGCAATCTCTTTTTTGGAAGCTGTTTTTCCTGGAAGTGGAGGAGTTTGTTGATCTTTTTCATGGCCAAAAAGGAGTAGCTTCAAAACCAGTGGGTGCCAGCAATTATTAGATATTAAAGAAAACACACAAATGCATAGTTTTCTGTCGCCTAGGCTCATCATAAAGAATAATGTTATTTTTCTCAGGTCTAGTAAACCCAGTGATACTCATTTTCTTTTGTTAAAGCCGAATTGGGTGTCCAGTAAATCGGTCAGCATTCCCAGAAAAACATGTGAACTTTGCTAGTTCTGCAAATGCTGCTTAAACTACTATCATAAATCTTTACATTAACGTTTGTTAATCTGGCATTGTTAAATTTATTTGACAAATGTGTAATACAATAAGCTTTCACTTTAAATTTCGAGATACATCAGTTTATTTTGGCCAATTTTGTTTCGAACTCTAGCGCCGCGCATTCTGTAGCGTGTCCCGAAGGAAACAATAAAAAGAGATCGTCAATGCTGTCGGCTGTACAACACCTCTTCATTAAAGCCTTTCAACTTGGTAAAAGACCGCTCACATAAAAGAGTTTTTGCGTGCTCGTGTGACAGAGATATTATCAAACATGCAAAACTTATTTAGCAATATTCATGTATATAATGAATCACAAGAGCCTACAAGCAGCGTCACAAAACAACCTGCAGCACCTTTCTTTTACTGCACATGCTTTCCTCTTGTTCAATGATGCAGCTAAACATGCTTTGGAGCACTGTAAGTAATGCTGTTAGGTGGTCCAGTTTATTGCGCTCTATGTGGAGCATCATTTCGAAGAGGTAATAAAATTCAAAAATGCTTGAAAGCGTGTTTAGAAGTACTAGATAAGGTGAATGACAACGCATAACCTAGGAAATAGCTAGACTCTACCGCGTAACTGCGTTACTCACCCATCACACTGGCAGAATCAAGTTGCCATGGGGTATTTCAGCTAGATTAGCACGGTTCTGTTCTATCATTTCAATAATGAACTGACCACCAAAATTTGTTATAGCCAGGCTTGGATATATTTAATTGACAAACTATTTTTAGAGCATGAGTCAATTAGTGATAACCATGTGTGACTGTATACGAGAAATGTATTCATACGCTGATGGCAGGAGATCAGAGTCAAAAAGCCTGCGGCCCTGCTCAAAGTGTTGATATAGTCACATGATGCCTTCTGTGAAAGCTTCCAGAGAGGTTGGTCTGGATGCAAGTGCTGTATTTCATTTTGCTTGGCTCAGTCCCGAAATCAAGATATTAATTTTCCATTTAAACTATGCTATATTCATCTGAATAAGCAGACCGTGCGCCGGCCGGATGCTTGTCGCATCGGAGACCCTACCACGGCTGCATGGAGTTTTGCGAGGTGTTTCACTCTGTTGCATCTAGTTTTGATACTCGGTGGCAGAAACAGTGATTTTATCCCCCACCGACCTGTAGTCAATAAAACGGAGAAAGAGCGACAGAAATGATGCAAACGACACAACAACGATGGTGCGTCGAGCAGATGACAGCTACTCAGCCTGTGAGCTCGCCTCAGCCAATGGGCGCTGCTGAAACAGCTGGAGTTTCAGGATAAGGCGACGGCAGTGCCGCCACAATTAAAGCGTTTTTTTTTGCACCACCCTTGCCGCTTGCCAAGGCGTCCGCTGGACCCATGCCTCCATTCAGATGCACTCTACTACAGACAAGTTGACTGAAGTAAAAACTTGTTTTTTGTTGGAATCAACATTACAGTTACAGTGCTGCAATGCCTTAAGGTCTCTCGCGCTTCGACTTCGCTTATTCGTGACCTTATGGGACGTAGCACATTCGACATGAGGCCCACTTCGAAAGACAAGCAGTTTTGACGGCCGAGAAGTAGGGAAACTCTATCGTGGCTCAGAAGCTCAACGTTAACGATTCACGGAAGGCAGGACCAGTGGGAGGCGCTCTTTAAGTGCAATGCCAGTCGGAAGGGCTCTATGGGCCTCGTAGTGAACTGGTACCATTCCCAAATGAAATGGTTCTGCAGCCTCTTAAGAAGTGCTTAAACTCAAACAAGCTCGAAGGTGGCGTGACCTCGTGCGATCACTTACAGAGATAGTTTCACTTCCGTGAGACTCGGCTCAACCTGGTACCGATCTCCTCGAAGTATATGGCCGATAGTGCTCTTGGCACTGATAACGAGTTTCGCACAGCGCCAAAAGCACTTGCCGGGGACGCTTTCAGGGCCAAGTCACACGAAATTTCATGAAAGTGAAACTATCTCCGAAAGGGATCGCCCAACAATACCACCCAAGGAACGCTATCTCCACCTCGCACGACGACGATAAGCGAACTTGTTTCCGAATTGTCAGTTCGTTCCAGCTTACGCGAGCATGTTGTGCAGTGTCAATAACATCTGGCGGTTTGTTCGTGCACGCAACAATGTCGGCGACTTGCTGCCAGGTGTTGCGACTCTTTGAGAGTAGGCTGATGCGTCGCAGCTAAGCAAACGTCCAGAAAAAGATCACTAATTTTTTTATGGGTGAGAATAAAGATTTGGCCAAACCTCCTCCAATGCTTAGTTGTCATTTTTTTTGTTTATAATTTACACCATCTTCCTTGGAGTAGTGCAGGTTCGTGTCGTGGTCTTATTCAAGCGAAGTGTACCCTCTTTTTGGGCAATACTGAGCGTCACTGCTTACATTCTTTACTTTTTGATTATACAACGTCCGGATTAAATGACAGTTTTGCGTGGTCCCCTCAAAGTCGTATAATCAGAATTCCACTGTATTTGTTCATCATGCAAAACGAGACTAATTTTGGAAGCAGTTGTCCAAGCACTGGTCATCAATGAAGGTGCCAAACTATGATGCCGCAATGGCAGCTTCTCCATGCTGCATGCTTTCAGCTTGAACCACCCGACAGTGCTCGGCGAATGGAAGTGTGAGCAGTGAATGGAAAACAAACGTGCAACTCTGCTCTCTCTCTGAGAGCATATGCAGTTGTACCTCAATATAATGAAGTCGCGTCGAGATGAAAATACTTTCGTTATACCTGATGTTTGTTCTAAGCATACATGCTGATACTGGCAAAAAAGGAAATGAGGAATGATTAATTTTATGTCTGCTTCGTTATATCCAATAATTCATTATATTGAGGTTCGACTGCACAGTAACTCTAGGAGCATCCGGTGCCAAAAGGGCTCCTGGAGAACATCCACCTGCAAAAGGTTGAGCACGAGCGACTCACGCTTCATCTTCCCCGTCTGCTTCCTCCTCTCCTTCCTCTTCATCCTCCTCCTCCTCCTCAACTTCCTCCTCTTCCTCAGACTCTTCCTCGTCCTCCCCACTCTCTGAGGAATCGGACGACGCGTCCTGGTCAGCGACCAGCGCCATGTAGGGCTTCCAGTTCCGACGCGATGACCTCCTCCCGGACTCTGGCTGCTCGTCGCCTGCAGCTGCAGACCCCGATGGCGATGCCGAGCTCCCTGCCTCAGTGTCGCACGATCCTCCAGCTTTCACTGCATGACAGCAACACAAAGAAGTAAACAAAAGTGAGACTAGACCACTTTTTTTGAGACTCAACTTTAATGCACTTGCATTTTTCTTATGTTTTAGAAATTAGTAGCCAGATAAAAATTTTGTTATATCTTCAGTCTACTATAGATGTAAGATTTTTTTTAGTGACCCTCTCTGCATCTTGGATGATTCTTGAATCAGAAGTATTGATGCTCACATATAGAAACAACCATTCTCAGGCTGCACACTTGAGAAACTGTGTCAGTTGCTTTTTTTCATCTGCCATCTTTTCAAGCTACTAATCCAACTCCACAGGTACACTAACTCACCCAGCAGACAGTATTAATCCAGCAATGCTTAACCGTCGTTGCACAGGAAGGCAGTCAAGGACTCACCTTCATCGTCAGCTTTCTTCACTGACTGCTCTTCCTGCAAGCTCTCCCCGTTGACGAGCTTCTCCCCTGTTTGAGATTCTGGTTTGTCAACAGCACTGCTTCCATCGCCCACATCTCCTTCGCCTTTCTTTCCACTCTCTTTCTCTTCGCACACAACTTCCTTCACTCTGCCGCTGTAGCGTGCTAGGAGGTCTTCGATGGGCATTGTGGCTTCAGCGTGCAGCATGTCTGCCTCACCCTCTTCCGGAGTCGCTTCCCCCGAGTCATCGGAACTCGTCCCGGCTAGTGCCTTCAGCTCGCTGAGGCCGGTGGCAGTCACCAGGCTGGCATCGAACTGAAGAAAGCCCTCCCGTAACGCTTCCTCAAGGTTCCCTTCCTTATAGCATGACAGTGTCTTGACGAAGTCGGGCAATTTCATGGCGCAATACTTGGCCACCTCGGCACCTGCGATGAGCAAGGAAACGCACCAAGGCAACAGGCGCTGAGCACTCCTTTAATTTCAGTGCCTGCTTCCAGCCGAAAATCAATTGTAGCTGTAGCCGGTTTGAACCTATTAAGTTAGTTCTTTTGTAGCTCATGTGAGTGCATATCTGCCTCGATTACTCAGTGGCTCAGGTGTTCTGCTGTTGAACCTGAGGTTACGAGTTCGATTCCCTGCCTCTGTGGTTGCCTTTCACTAGTGGCAGCATGCAGAAACACCTGTGTGCCAGGTGGGTTTTGGGCAAACATCAAGCATTCACCAGATCAAATCAGATATGCAAAGTTAATCTAGAGTTTGCCAATACGTCTCTCATGGCCTCTGCGTTCCCTTGGGACATTAAAGCCCATCGATCTCAATCTACTGCAAGAACACAAGCTTTTGCAAGGTCACTACCAGTGCACACACCACAACAGCCAGGCATGTAAGAGTTGCCTCGACAAGTAACCATGCAGCCACAACACTTGTTTGCCACACCGATGCTACGGTTGCCCTTACACGGCCATTTTATTAATTGTAATCAACCATTGTAATACTACAAGACAACATAACACAAGCACAGTGCGAAAAACGGGGACAACATAGAACGACACACACGCCGCTGGCTTCCAAAGGAGACTTGTCCCTGTCTTTTATGCTGTGCTTGTGTTGTGACGAATTACCAACACACCCAAGCCTCTACCTTTGCCAGCTACAAGACAACAAAAGCCAATTTCATTTTCTACATAGTCTACCTACTGCATGATATCTGCAGACGGGTTAACAAGAATATAAACAAAAGTCAACTGACTGGCACATAAAGGAGCGATGGCGCATAGTACCAGTACAGCAGCAGGTTTTTGTATTCATTATTCTTGGTTCGAATACTTGCCCTAGTTAAAATTTTCCTTGCTTAGAGGGATGCCTGAATGCCGAGGGGAAAAGCTATTTGCTTGTTTGAAAACATCTTTGTCGTGTATTTTTAAGATACCAAAGCTACCAAAGGATGATGGGGTAAGATCACTGTGCACAAATTTACAGAAAGGTATCTCAGGTTCGTTCTAATGAGAAATCCAGAGCTATTGCAATACAAGTTTCAACAGTAATCTGAACTTTATTAATATAAAATGTGGCCTGTTGGCCGCCGGTACGTATGTCAACATGATGTGATGAATAAAAAGGTGGTCAGTCAAGGTCAGCCTGCTATGTTGTACACAACTAACAATCGTCAGTGAACAGATAATAGTCTAGCATCACAATTCACAGTACCATGAAGCTTATTGCATCATGTGCCATGCCAAGCTTAGCCTAGTTCGGCTGAGGTTTATGCCACAAGACTGCACCTTAGTCATCAGAGATGCAAACTAGGAGGCTCTGCTTTAGTAGTTAAGTATGTGAACCGAACACTGACTGGTACAACAAACACGGATATAGCGAAATATCGGGTATAGCAAAGTAAATGTTTCTCTCCGATACCACTGTGTAACAAACACGTTTATAATAAATATCGGATATAACGAAGTTATTTTCGTGTTGGATGCTGCTTCGTTATAACAAGGCGTTTTATACAACGAACTTTTACGAGAATGCAGCTTCAGCAGTCGGGTGCGCAAACCATAAGCTCGCGCTCAGCAGCACCCAAATGATTTGTTCATTCGCCTCGGGATCGTTTACATGTTTAATTCTTGCGCCGCTAAAAGTTTCTCACGTGGTTACACTTCGACAAACCAACGAATAACTGCCTACAGCTCCAACTCCCTCCAAACGTGGGAGCGAACACGGCATTGTTAATCAATATGTCTCTATACTGATTCCGGTCAAGGAAAGCATCTCTGAGCAACATGCTTCACAAAACAGAAACACTCACGCACCATGGGGGCACGTTATTATATAATATTTTGCGCATACACAATTAAGCAAGTGGCAAGCAATGATCGAATGGCTAAGGTGTTCGGCATGCAACTGTTATCTACAGGTTTTGCGTCGAATGATCGGAGGCATACTCACCACCGTGACCGTCGTAGACGGCGAAAAACGACGTCTCGCGATCGTAATTCAAGATCGTGTTGTGGGCATCCTGAAAGCAAGAACGAACGAAAGTCGTCAGGTTTGTTTACATCAACAACGTGGGCGGAGCCTAAGCGTTCAAACAACCGCCTCAACGCGAACGCAGTGTTTAGATCACGGTAAGGGGAGCCATGCGCAGAGAATCGAAATCTACATAACAAAAAAAAAAGTCAAATAAAATATGCATGGAAAGGTCGCGCCTTCCTAGCTCGCAATTGTATTTCACGCTATTTCACGGATCAGAAAGGACCGGCTAGCCCGCCAACACCGCTGACCAAAACACGGTTGGGCGCTCGTATCCCATCAACGGGACTGCGGCTTCCCAGTTCTCGGACGCCTACAGCGTCGTTGACTTACGGCGACAATTGTGCGATCTGGCACGTCATGAACACAATTCGAGAGAGGTCTTACCTCTTGGCTCATTCGCCAGCCTTGCATCGACGACGCGCCGTACGATATACGGTTCCCCGTCTCGTTGGAGGAGAACTTCTCCGTTACTGGCTCCGACAGGTAGGCACCCATAGCGAGTCGGGAATCGACGAACGCCGGGGTTGATTTTGCTATTCCTCAAATGTTTTACTGTTTACGGGGATTTATTGTAACTGGGCGCACGCAGCCATTACACGTGCCCGCTTATGCCCGCTTTGTGGAGTTGAAAGCAGCGATTGCAGCGCTCCTGAGATCGACTATCGACGAAACGCAGCAATAGAAAATGCCGGAGATGACGTGAATGCTAATAACAAAAGGACGTTTACGTAAATAAAAGTCAATGCCATACTTCTTCAAACAATGTAACGTGAGTTCTGCAGCCGCGAGTAGCCCGCCCCGCGTTGTAGTTGAAAGGTAATGTTTTGTGCAATAAATTAGCGGCGCACTTTTTTTGCTCGCGGAAACGGCAAGCCAGCAGCCGAGTTACTCCGGAAGTTGCGATATATATAAGTCCAAATTAGGCATATTTATGAAGCTTTATTGCAAAAACGCACACATTCCTAATAACGCGTTGAGCTTATAATGAGAGTTAACGTTTGTTTTAGTAACTTCAAAGAAATTGAAGATTTCCTTTACTTGCTAATGCTTTAGGTAGGTTATAGCCGTCTAGCTCTTACCGCCAACCAATTAACAAGGATAGTCCTACGCTAACTCAGCCGAAATAGTGTATTTAATAGCGTGTGGACGCGGTTGTGCGTGCATTGTGCGCTTTGCGTCGTGTTGGTATTCGCACCATTTGACTCGATTTTAGTATCGTTTGTATCGTATACAGCCTTAAATCTGGTCCCGTTGGTAGTAGGCCCCTATTTTGATGTGTTCCGCATGATACAGCTTTCACGAAGCCTTCTGTTGCGACTATGGGCGACGCAAAAGACAAGATTCCTCAGGAATCCAACGAACAGCGTGGGAGCGGCGACGATTCCGAAGATGAAAGCGAAGTCCTAGAAGAGAGCCCTTGTGGCCGATGGCTCAAGCGGAGGGAAGAGGTAAAGCTTTCGATCAACCAGTTCTCTCGTTAACCGCAACCAACCTTAAACGTATTTTTCTGTAAAGAAAATAGAGAATTAAGCAAATTGGGTCGCATAGGGCGGCGCTAACGAGGCGTCGTTTGACAATTCGCCGAAAGACCTATTCTCGGCGTCTCCCCAAATGCCGCCGCCCCGTCTTGGCCGTTTAATCAGTCCGTGCATCTAACCACGTCAAAGATCGACGGACGTAGTCGTCCACTTGACTCTATCCATGGCCTTCTCAAGCCAGCGGTTTGGAAACGCCCCGGCTGCTGCTGTTCTAGCTTTATAGCAGTTTTATTTTTATTTTCTCTTTGCTTGCGCAAGTTGTCGGAGCGCGTCGGGGCGATCGCACCCACGAGGTCGGGGTTGTTTGTCAGGCCCCCTGATGATTTACAAACGACTATCGCCGAGCACGGAGCTTCGTGACTCAGGCATATGCGTAGAAGGGTTAAGCTGCGGTTGACAGTCGTGTGACAACGGCTGCTCAGCCGTAGTGGTCCCGTTCATTTTTTTTTTCTTTTCTTTTTTTCTATGTACGTACATACACGTGTGTGTGTGTATGTGTGTGCGTGCGCGCGCGTTCTTTCGCGCCTGTGCTGTTTGTGGTGACGTCATGCACGAGACGTTTAATTATCATTTCAGTCCCGCCGAAAGAACGTTAGTCGCTGCACCGGTCTGTTACAACACGGGACGGTTCAGCGCGAAGTTTCGGAAACAGTTTCAGCTGGCGATTGTGCTCCGGGTCGCGCCGAGCGAGAGAGGGAGAAAATAGTGAGCCGATGTCAGTTGAAACCCCCCTGGCTTCTCGCCTTTTATTACAAGTTACAACTTGTCACAGGAAAGGACAAGGCAGAAAAAAAAAAAAAAGCTCTTGGGAACTGGCACGAATCATCTGCCCACAATGCAAGCGCTGTGAAAAAAAAAAAAAAAGACGCCGTCTTCTGTATGGTGTACCAGGCGCAGCAGTCGCGTGGACAATAAAATGCTAGAAAGCTTTGGAACTGTTACACGTGTGCAACAAAGCATATGGAGGAATAGAGATGGTTGTGTGTGATACAATTAGGGTAGGATGGTGGGGAACTCCGTGGTAAGCGTCGCAGGACTGTGCACCAAGAATGTCGCATTGTGAACTGCTTCTCTCACTCTAAGGATGTTGCGCGAATTCCAAAAGAATTTAATTCATTAACGCAATTTTCGCTTCGTGCAGAAAGTGCTTGTGCAACTGTACCTATTGTATGAAACAATCTAAAAACCCTTTTGACAGCTGTGGACTTCTTTGCACGTCAGATGCTGCGCACTATTTCCTCCTCTATTGTACAGCAGATCAGACCCTCTGTAATTTAACCAGACCTCGCAACATAGCACTGTGCTGTATTTGCATTGATTGAAGCAAACACCACCTTTGTTGTGAGAATTCTGTTACGAAATAGCAGCAATCGGGGGCGGGGGGGAGGGGGGGGTATGGTCCAGACTCTTATTATATAAAAGATTTTTCAGTGTGACAAAGACATCAGTTACAGGCAGGCATAGTTACCCCCCCCCAAAAAAAAAATACTAGAGGGAACTTTGATGCTAGTGTCTGCAAGTAGGGCAACAAATCTTGGGTACCACGTGTATTTGGATAAATCTCTTCCTTCTGGGTTTGAAACAACTTTGTGGCATTGCAGATTGATATTTTTCAACTGAGTATTACACTATCATTATGCATATGCGCTGAAATTTATCGCCCTTATGTGCATCTAGAAATATACGATTACTTGGAAATAAGAGAGAAATAAACTGTAATAACAAAAGAATGTCTGAAGTCACAAGCATGAAAATGAGACAAATCGATGTGCTATGCACCATTATCAAGGTAGCAGTACAAATATGGCACGAGAGTTCCCTGTGGCAATCTTTGTAGGAAATCATGTCCACGAGTACCCAAATTCCACGAGATTAAAGTGTAGCTTTGGTACGTAGCTTATGCCAGGAAGACTGGAGCTTTCATCATAATGAGCCAACAGGCAAGGAATTGTCAGTTGCACTTGTTCAAAACCACTGACAGCTAAGCCAGGTTGTATGCCCTAGAGAGGCTTACTGCTGTTACAAGGTGATAGGACTGTCAAGTTGAAAGTTTAACCAATCTAGGAAGGCATGATTCACAATGCATTGAGTAGAAGTGTAGATTGCATGACACACAGATCTATTGTGTTGCTTTTCACCGGGGGCACACTAATTTGGTGTGTTGTAAAAAGAAAGAAAAAGAAAAAAAGGCGGGCAGTGGTTTTCTTGTAATGCATTTGCGGTGAGACCAGTCTGTGACTATTTAAGAATTTCACTTGGGAAAACCATAGAATTTCCCAAGAACATTTCTAGACGAAGCTTTGGCACAGTAGAAATGTAGTTTAGTAGGAAATTATGTCCACAGGTACCCAAATGCCACGAGGTTAAAGTGTAGCTTTGGTACGTAGCTTATGCTAGGAAGACTCGAGCTGGCACAGGAATGGTTAGTAGTACTACATGGATTTGTCTAGTCTTCGTGCTTGTTCTGTTATTCATTGCACGCTACCTTTAGGAAGCTCCAAGAAAGATTTTTTTCTAATAGTTTGAAAATAATAAGTTTCTGTGCACATGCATACTCCATGTGAATTGTTGCATTTATTGTACAATATTTTGTCAAAAGATGGTCAATTTGCAAAGTCAAAGTCCCCACGATAAGGAACTGATGCCAACAAACGCAGCTAGATGTGCCAACTGGCCCTTACCTTAGTGCAAAAGCACTGCTAGCCTACCAACCTGGATTTTGCCTTTGTCAATATCAAGCCACATGCCTGCGTGTTTGTATAAAAATAAAAGTTTTGTACACTTACAGGAAGCGAATTCTGGGAGCGTAAAATTATTTACTCTAGTGGTTGGAAAAGGCAGTTTTTTTTTTTTTTTTTTCTGGTGAAGTTCAGGGGAAAGTGGTGGTGGTTGCAGGGCCTTATCCATAATACTATATATAACTGATGCTGTGGGCGCATCTGTGCTTAGAGCGCAGTCTTAATGCTAATGCCGAGTCCACGAGACACACGTGGGCTAATGAAACTCGTGAACCAGTTTTCCACTACAATGTAACCCGTAACCTGCTGTTTATCTTGTGAGACCTTCAACTCGCCAGTGACAGCATATTCCCGTTAAGACAAGCCCAGTTAAGCTTAATTTTTGATTATCAGCAACACTGTGCGAACATTTGGTTGGTTTCCCATAGACCCAATGAAAAGAAAAAAATCTTTAGCATGAACTGCAAGTTCAGGCAGACAGACTTGGAGGCGATCCTGCTTGCTGCACAAAATGCAAATGGTGTTTCCTTGGAGTTGCCCAGCTGCACCAGCGCTGATGTAACCTGCACCACTGCAACATACATACATCAATCCATGAGGTCCTCGGTCCCTCTTTTAGGCTGATAATTTTGGCGAGAATGCCGCCGAGGAACCACAATAACATGTGGCATTCACACTTGATGCAACTGAAAATGTCCAGAATATAGCTGCCTTTTTTTTTTTCAGCATAAGCACAGTGAAGAAATTTTTAGGAAGGTAGTTGAGATGTCATTTTGTGGAAGTGCAAGTGTTCAGCAAGATTTGCACCACTGCACAGCAGTTGCATCCTCATCGTCATCATTGGCCTATTTTATGTCCACTGCAGAATAAAGGCCTCTCCTTGCGATCTCAAAATAGCCCTGCCCTGCACCATCCGATTCTAACTTCCACCTATGAATTTCCTCATTTCTAGATAATTTACTATAATACTTGCGTCTGGTCCATCAGGTTTCCATCTGGTCGATGTTCTATGGTGTCGTGATGCTCAATGTGGTCACGTGGGAACAGAACATAGTGACATCTTGGCACGTGTGGCTGAGTGCGGAGTACGTAGGAAAGGTATCGTGAAATGAACGTGAGGCCACATGATGAATAGCCGTATCAGCGGTAGCAAGCTTGCCAGTATCTTTTTTCTAAGGTTCCGATGTCTACGACCTTCATTTTATCCTATTTGGTCCCGTAGTATCCAATTGGGTACATTGCTTTTAATTGTTTTCAAGATTAGCTCAGCAGCAATTACGTAAAATACTCATCCCCGATCTAAAGTATGATGCACGTGGAATCCTGTGAAAGTGGGTTAGGGATGTTATTCTGTCAGCTTTAGAGAAAATTGACGCTATAATTTGACATAGGCCTCTGTGTTGTCACAGACGATGAAAGGCACCCATAAAGTGCTCTTCCATTATTGCGAGTTGACATGAAAATAGAGGATGTTGCATCAACATGTCTATATACCACACAATGTTATTTTTATCTGTTTGTTTAGACCAATAAAATTGGTTTTTATGACAACGATCATGAGAGTGCAGTTACTTTCTTCATACGTGTTGAGATGCTGCATTCAGCATCTAACAAGGGTTTTTATGTTCATGATATACCAGTCGGTAGCAATGCAATTGTCCTTGAATGGGCTTCAGGTTTAAAGAGATTACTCAAAAGTAAAAATTGGAAAATGTCATTTCAGTACATCAACAGGAGTCTACAGTATAGCCAATGCCGCTGGCTTGCTGGCTTGGCTGCATTTATTTATGCTGGCTTGCATATTGACATGTTTTTTCTCTCTCTCTCTCTCTCTCTCTCTCTCTCTCTCTCTCATCTGCAGGTTCAGCAGCGGGACATTCCAGGCATAGATGCTGCCTACCTTGCAATGGACACAGATGAGGGTGTCGAAGTTGTCTGGAACGAAGTCAAGTTCTCTGAAAGGAAAAATTTCAAGGCCAAAGAGGTGGGAAAGCTTACTGACAACATTCCATGTAATTTTTTTATTATTTTACTTTTGCAGACCCAAGGTCCAAGCAGGGCAGGCAATACAAAGGAAGAAAAAACAATACACAACATAATGAGCGACAGCATTGTATTCGCAACAATGTTTATTTTGCAGTCTGATCTGCTTTAGTGAAGCAATTCCATTCATGTGTCATCCTTGGGGGGGGGGGGGGTAGAGAGGGGGAACACTTAAACTGGTCAGTGCATGCAAAATATGGCTCAAGGTTGCTTTGTTGGTGGTGTCAGGTAGGCCTGCTAGTTAAACGCGGTATAGAGGTGATGGATCTAGAGCTATTTTGTTATTCCCAAGTTGTGAGAGAAATTATAGCCTAAACTTTTGGCTTAAAACTTGTAAATGTCGTGTGTGTCGTTAGCTTTTATTATGTCGCAGGGTGTGTATTACATGGCAAATTTGTTAAATATAAACACTGTGCCACACTGGTGGAATCTTATCAGCCACGACTGACAGTGTTTTTCCATGTATGTGGCACATGGTTCTTATGGTAGCAAAGCAAAGCACTGACATATTTTCGAAGTTATAAAATATCTACCACACGGTTCTCATTCTTAAAGGATGACACTTAGCAAATACGAACGTTAAGAAACGCCTTAAAGGCATTCAAATTTGATGCCAAAGACTTCTTGAAATGCTGGACTTGGCATCAATATTATTGTAGTGCCATGACATGCAGCAGTATTTCCTGACATCGTGTAGCCATAGGGCTAGGTATGCTATTGTTGCAAACAAAAGAAAAGTTGCACTTTTTTTTTTTGCCTTGCTCACTCACGGCAGCAGCAACGATCATAGGAACAAAGTGAGTCAGTGTGTGAGGATGAATTCACCTTCCAGGTGTCAAAACTGGTTAGTAGAAAACTATCGCAGCACATTGTTTAGGGCCCTGCACTTCTTGCCAGTACTCTCCTAGTGTTCAGAGGGTTTGGACATTCGAGATGGCTACATCTTCTTGCGTAAGGACCCTGTGACTCAATGTTGGAAATAAACCAATTGAGCCAAGAATGTTCTGTCATTAACTCATTTAATCATTTGTGGAGGCAGAAGCACAACTATTCAGTGAAAATCTGAGTTTGAGGGAAATTTGGGATATATATAGTTTTGCTGCCAAAGTGAGTGAGCTTGTTGTCTTTCTAAAATTCTATATAGAGGTTGAAAGGAAAAATAAAACTCCCTTGAAGACTTTAGTTGGGTGTTGGACTCGTCTTGCATATTGAAATAGCATGTGCTGCAATGTATGTGCCAAACACATGCCTGCCAATGCTCCCGAATTTTGCAAGTAAACAAAAGAAACATGTTTCTGGTTGATATTGGCACGTAATGAATATATGCTTTAATGGATTTTGGATATATTCAAGGTAATTTTGTCTCGAATGCGACTTGAATGTTGTAACTGGCTTCGACTGTATTCACAGCATTGCCAAGTTCCTGCCCTTAAAAGTACAAATGGATCATCAAGAACAAGTGGTCAGTTTATTCGCATAGTTGGGACTCTTTGAAGACAGCGAATGATTTCATCCTAGCCGGAGAAATCTGGTCTGGCTGAGCAATGTAGTGTGCTTCACTGTGTAACTTTGCACACAGGTGACGATTTGAAATATTGACTACTCGATTCACGAAACGATTCAATTCAAAATTTGAACAATTTGATTCAAAAACAGGTGCTCAGTGGCTGTGATGTTCTGCGGCTAAGCACAAGGTCACTGGTTCGGTTCCTTGTCACTGCTTGTGCATTTCGATCAGGATGATAGGAAAATTAAGCGCGCATTAAGGACACCCCCCCCCCCACTTCACTTTTCGGTATGGTCAAGATTAATTCGGTGCCCTCCATGTGGCATCCGTTATAACACGCTCTGCAGTTTTGGGACGTTAAACACCTTTAAATTTTAATTCATTATTCAAAAGTATGGAATTTTCGTACACCCCTAGAAATCTATGTACGCGGTCGTCTTGCTCGGACTCAATTGTCATTAGTGTTGCACTTGGCATTGTCATGGACTTGATTAGGCTGATGGTAATGTGGCAGGAAGGAAAGATGTCTGTTGCGTTGACTCTGTTTGTACTGTCTTATGTACATGGTAAACTGAAGTCATTCAACCCAGTAAAACTGTGCATGTGACCTTTGAAGGTGGCCCTCGCAGCTCGTGTTGTAACAGCCGAGGAGGCAGCAGTCCCTCCTCGCACACCAACACAACTTGGGATCTGGCACTTGTTGTTGCAGGAGAAAATCCGTGAGGTCTTTGACAGCTTGGCTCAACTTGAGCACCCAAACATAGTCAAGATCCACAAGTACTGGATGGACAAGGACTCGGAAAAGCCAAGAGTCATTTTCATCACTGAGTACATGTCCAGCGGATCGCTGAAGCAGTTCCTAAAGAAAACGAAGCGAAATGTCATCAAGCTCCCCCTGCAGGTACGTGCTAATACTAATGTGCCTTCTTTGCTTTTTCTCTTTTGAAACTGTCTTTTCGCAATGGGCCTGAAGGGGGTCCTGAAAAAATCGGCAGGAGCTGAGAATTTGCAGATTTGGTGGAGTGAGACAGCACTGACAAAAGAAGTTTGCCACTTAAGAATGTCTGTTGAAAAAAAAATACTCTGAAGGAAAACATGAAGTCAAGGTAAATTGGAAGGTAGAAGACACAAAATAGTGGAAACGATTTTTTGAGTCTGAGATGGTGATGGGCCAATCTGTTTTTGTTGGATGATTACATGGAACCAAAATCAACTTTCTCTCACTTAAGCGTCATGATCGCATTCAGGTACTCAAGTTTGGTATGTCCCGAAGTTCTGGCTACAATTGCAGGAATGGAATAAAAAGTGTCCTGTGTACTGAAACTAGTTTTTTAGGTAAAGCTTGCCAAATCTGCTAGGTAAAGAAGTGTAAGGTAGAATTTTTTTCTTCTCGTGTTTCTGCTGCTTTTTCTGGGCCCCTTTGAAGGCAATGCTAATCCCTCTTTAATGCAGTGAAGTGCAGGTTATGAATACCGTAAGCACTACTTCCTTATTGCCACATTGTTGCATATATTTGGACGTTCGTAGAGCTGCCCAATTCTTGAATAATATAGGACGAGCCGCCACATGTGCAAGGATAAAGCACGTGTTTATCACAGCGTTGTCTGCTAGGCTCTTTCATTCACTGCAAATTCCCTGCCCTGCTGCAAGGCACTCACACAATTTGTGATCACCGTTGTTATTAGACAATTGGGGTGAGCTCTACAATACACTCTGCAGGTGCAACCTTTTTCTCTCTCTTTTTTTTTTTTTTTGCAATGCAGTACTGCACCATTGGAAACTTCATATAACTGTAGCTTATTAACCGGAAGTCTTATTTTGACTTGTTAGGTTTCACGATTTTTACAAGAGTGAGTAGTCTTCACCATTACCTGTACTTCACTGATTAAAGAGAGAGAAAAACAAAGTGATGGCTTGTTTGCTGCCATTAGACGTCGTGTTGACTATGTTTTTACGCACCTACAGTGTGTTGACTACTTTCTTGCGTACATTCAGCTGCAAAGGTTTATGGGCTACTGGATCTGAGAAAAATGTATCTTGGCAGCCTTGGAATGCAATCTGGCATTCGGACTTTTGGCCTGTACAACGGTGTGGTGTGTGGGTTTTACTGCCTTTGGTCACAAATCACTCGGAAATTTAATGTTTTCGCAGATGCTGTGGTCTGTAAACTTTTGTGGATGGATGACTGTACAGTGATGCCTTGTCTTGTCTAATTGCATCTCCTGCATCAGCACTTTGTTGTGTTACACTGCCCTCTTATCAATTTGCATGTTTGGCTTGCAAGGGTGGTCAAGGGAAAGAGAGAACAAATGCATTTCTCTCTCTATAGTGAGGACACGCTCAGTCAACATATGTTAGCATTTTCCCTCCCCTAAATCATATCTGAAAATTTGGTATGGCTGCTGTAGGTCAAAGATAGAGAAATATGTGTGCAATCTTGCCCAATGTTGCCCTTGTGAGGGATTGTTAATGACCATTGCCTGCCAGTTTACTCAAGTCTTAGTTTCACATATAAACTTGTCTGTATTAACTTGCGCTCATTGCCTTCGCTTCACAAGTAAGTTTGAACCTATGCTCCAAGCACGAACTGTTAGTTGGAACTTTCTTTTTACGCTTATTTTGAGCATCACTACACTCCCGCATTTTTTTTTTGCAAATCTGCACGGCTTTGAATCTTTCTGTTCAACATAAAAAAAAAAAAACTGGAACGAATGCAGACAGTTGCTCTGAAAGCCTTTTTTTTTTTCATTTGTGGTTAAAGGCATTGAGGAGTTTGCACAGTGTTGAAGTTTTGATTCGCAATTCTTTGCCATCATGGTGGGTCCCATAGTGTTTCCAGTAAATTAAGCAAGGAAGTTTTGCATGTTGAAACTTAATTCATCTACTATTTGAGAGTTCTAACTGAGCGTTTACCGTCGACTTTACTTCAGCCAGTGTACCCTAACAGTTTGCACAGAGCTGCTCACTGGAAATGCTAATGGGCACAACCCTCACGCCAGCAGCAGAAGGTAGAACACTGCTTATGCTCCATTGTAGAGCTGATTTACCAGATATTGAGAGTGGGTCACCTTGGCTTATTTGTTTTTTGTAACCAAGCCAACCGTGCGTTGCCTGCGCCTTTTGGAAACACTGTTTTCCAAAATGCTAAATCAATGCAGTTTAGCACATGAAATGTGAGCAGAGCGAACTGTAAGCCAACACTAAACTAAAACTGTCTAATGGTAGTGTTCTTGTAATGGCATTTTGTCTATCACATTTTCTCGGAAGTTGTTTTGAATTAGCTTTCTTTCCTGCATGAAATATCTAGGCAAGGTTAATGATAGCACAATCTCTAATGGTTATTTCATTTTGATAGCTTTATTTTTTTTCTAAATTTTGTTTTTATAATGAACCAGTAAAAAAGCAGGAATTCAGTGGCTTGATTGGATTATGTGTGAAGAAGAAGACGCGCCTCGCGGCACAGACACATCGCCAACGCGCGGCTCGGCTCCGCTCGCGCTGTTGATTACTGTCGCCTTTTTTGGACAGTGCTTCGGGCTGTCTCGCCGTTCCCGGTCGCTGCGCTTTTGCCTTAGGAGCCGCCAATAAACCTCTTCTCAATTGGTGGAGGTGCTGGGACTCAAACCCCGTCGCTTGTAACCCTGGAGCTGCGATCAAGAACCCTATCGCCCGCCATGACCGACAGCTCATCCCAAACGGCGCCGACGCCGCAGTCCGTCACTTGCACCGGCGTTGCACGACAACGCGACCCCAAGATCTTCAGCGGTGCAGACGACGAAGACGTAGAAGACTGGTTGGCGTCATATGAACGGGTGAGCGCGCACAACAAGTGGGATGATCCAGCCAAGTTAACCCACGTCATCTTTTATCTGGCTGGTGTTGCCCAACTCTGGTTTCACAACCACGAAAGTGACTTACCCACATGGTCCATCTTCAAGACAACCTTTACAGAAGTGTTCGGCCGACCCGCTGTTCGCAAACTGCGCGCTGAACAACGCTTGCGCACCCGAGCACAGCAGACGGCAGAAACATTCACGAGCTACATTGAAGACATCATGGACCTGTGTAAACGAGTCAACGCGGCAATGCCCGAAGCTGAGCGAATTCACCATATACTGAAGGGCATCGATGACGGCGCTTTCCAGATGCTTCTAGCCAGGAATCCGCGCACTGTGTCCGAAGTCGTCAGCCTATGCCAAAGTTATGATGAGTTACGGAAGCAACGCGCTTCGACTCGGCGTGCTCTGGGCAGCGACGACTTGGTGGCAAGCCTTGACAGCATGTACGACCCATGCTCGTTACTTCAACGGGTCAAGGACTTCGTGCGTGAGGAAGTTGCCCGCCAACTTTCTTTAGTCCCCTTCACTCAGGAGCCCACCTCCCGTCTTCCAAACACGCTCCGCACTCTCATCTCCGAAGAGGTCGCTCAAGTTGTCCCTTCCGCACACCATCAGCCGCCTGCAGCCACGAATCTCAACTCTGCTCTGGCAGTGCAGCCTGTCGCGACTCCTCCCACCTATGCGCAGCCAGTCCAGCCTGTGGCCGCGCCTCTTACGTACGCGCAGGCAGTACGCAGGCCTCCGCCTTCGTCTTTCGCGACCCATTCCCAACCGGTGCCACCGGAAGCCCATGCTGCATCTTGGACCGCACCGAGAGCTAATCCTTGGAGGACGCCGGATAATCGTCCCATCTGCTATTCTTGCTGCACTCCTGGACACGTCGCCCGATATTGCCGACGTCGGCCTCAAGCGTTCGGCGACGCCTCTCGGCCCTTCCAGTACGGCAGCCAGCCCTTTCGCCAATACGCCACTCCTTCCCCTCAACCGTATGCTCGTGCTGACCTTCCAGAATTTCCTTCGCGTCGCTCGCCATCCCCTCGCCGACGCTCGCTCTCCCCAATGCGTCGGGGACCCGCACCACCTGACCAGGAAAACTGAACGTCGCAGTTCACGAGGCAAGAACTGCGCCCCATTCGAACTGTCTAAGTCCTCGCGCCTGTCCTGCTAACGTGGTCGAAATTAGTGTAGAAGGTGTTCCTGCATTCGCTCTTGTGGATACCGGCGCAGCCGTTTCTGTGATAGCCGCCAAACTGTGCCGTTCGCTGCGCAAGGTGACCACGCCGCTTTCTGGACTGTCGCTTCGTACGGCAAGCGCTCAGCACGTCACTCCGCACGCAGCCTGTACTGTACGTGTGCTTATTCACGGCATTGTTTACATAGTCGAGTGCATTGTTCTTCCCACCTGCTCGCATGACGTCATCCTCGGATGGGACTTCTTATCCCGTCATAAAGCCGTGATCGACTGCGCACGCGCCGAAGTTGAATTTTCCCCTTGTGACGCACCCTTGCACGAAGATTGTGACCGCCCTTCTAAACTTACCGTGCGCGAGGACACAGATATTCCACCTGGCTCCTTCGCTCTCGTACCCGTCTCTTGCGATGCCATCACTGATGCAACGGTCCTCTTCACACCTTCCGACGTCTTCATGAGCCGTAAATCTCTCCGACTACCCTTCGCAACACTTGGCATGGCTGGCGGCTGTAGCAATATATACTTTTGCAATCCCCTCTGTGCGCCTATTACATTGCTCGTTGGTGAATGCCTTGGCATCGTGGAACTCCTCGACTCTTCGTCTTTGCTTGACGTCCCCGGAGACTCTTTTGATGTCGACTCCGGCCCGTCGTCTTCGCTTTCCGCGCTTGACGAGACGTCCAAGGATGCATTCTCGAGTGCCATCGCCGATACCCTCACACCTGCCGAACGCGCCGACCTTCTTGATCTCCTGCACCACTTTAGAAGTTCATTCGACGTTTCACAACCTCACTTGGGCCGCACGTCGGAAGTGCAGCACTACATTGACACCGGTTCACATCAGCCGTTACGTCAACGACCCTACCGCGTCTCGGCCGAAGAGCGTCGTGTCATTACCACCCAAGTCGAAGATATGCTGCGCCGTGACGTTATTCAACCTTCGCACAGTCCCTGGGCATCGCCTGTCGTTCTCGTTCGCAAGAAGGACGGGTCTATTCGTTTTTGCGTCGACTACCGTCGGCTAAATAAGGTAACGCGCAAAGACGTCTATCCTTTGCCGCGCATCGACGACGCCCTCGACAGTCTTCAGGGAGCAGAATTCTTTTCGTCCCTTGACTTGCGTTCGGGGTACTGGCAGGTACCGATGGCTGCATCCGATCGCCAGAAAACCGCATTCATTACGCCTGACGGCTTATATGAATTTAACGTAATGCCGTTCGGGCTTTGTAACGCCCCTGCCACCTTTGAACGACTCATGGACAACACGCTGCGTGGCCTCAAGTGGTCCATATGTCTGTGTTACCTCGACGATGTCGTGGTTTTCTCGCCTGATTTTCCGACTCACCTGCTCCGCCTCAAACTTGTTTTGACCTGTCTAACGAACGCTGGCCTCCAACTCAACCTCAAGAAGTGCCGCTTCGCCGCGCGAGAGCTCACCATTTTAGGCCACGTTGTGTCCAAGCACGGCGTTCTACCCGATCCTGCAAAACTTCGAGCAGTCGCTGAGTTTCCGAAGCCTCAGACCATCAAAGAACTTCGGAGCTTTGTGGGCCTATGCTCATATTTCCGGCGCTTTGTTCGGAATTTCGCATCGATCATGGCGCCATTGACTCAGCTTCTGCGCGGTGACACCACCCTCTCCTCCTGGTCCCCTGCATGTGACTCCGCCTTCGCTACGCTGCGTCGTCTTCTCACCTCCCCACCTATTCTTCGCCATTTCGACCCGTCGGCTGCAACTGAGGTACACACAGATGCCAGCGGGGTCGGTCTCGGCGCCGTCCTCGCCCAACGAAAGCCAGGCTACCCCGAATACGTAGTCGCCTATGCGAGTCGCACGCTGACGAAGCCTGAGGCCAATTACAGCGTGACCGAAAAAGAGTGCTTGGCCTTAGTATGGGCACTTGGCAAGTTCCGACCATACCTGTACGGGCGCCCATTCGACTTGGTCACAGATCACCACGCGCTTTGTTGGCTTGCCAACTTGAAAGATCCCACTGGCCGCCTAGCCCGTTGGGCATTACGCATCCAGGAGTACGATATTCGCGTCGTATACCGCAGTGGGCGAACACACTCCGACGCCGACGCCCTGTCTCGTTCACCTTTACCTCCAGACTCGGCCTGCGGAACAACTTCCGCACACTCCATCTCATCTCTCGACATGGACTCCTTTGCCACCGCACAACGTCGTGACCCGTGGATCGCTTCTCTTTTCGACTATCTTTCTGGATCATCGACCATCCCTGTATCCCGAACCCTCCGACGCCAAGCAGTTCATTTTGCCATTCGTGACCAGCTGCTCCACCGACGCAATTACTCGCCTGAAGGCCGTCGGTGGCTTCTGGTGATTCCCCGCAGCTTAAGGTCACAAATATGTGCCGCTTTCCACACCGATCCACAGTGTGGCCACGCCGGAGTCTTCAAGACGTACGAACGAATTCGCCACCGCTACTACTGGCGCGGCATGTACAATTTTGTACAAAAATTTGTTCGATGCTGTCTTGACTGTCAACGCCGCAAATCGCCGCCTTTACGCCCGTCTGGTGCCTTGCAGCCGCTCCCGTGCCCTGCCACACCCTTCGATCGCGTCGGCATCGACCTATACGGCCCGCTTCCTATGACGCCAGACGGCAATAGGTGGATCATAGTTGCTGTTGATCACTTGACACGCTACGCCGAAACTGCTGCTTTACCAAGTGCTACGGCACGGGATGTAGCCTTTTTTGTTCTACATCGCTTCGTGCTTCGACATGGCGCACCTCGAGAACTCCTCAGCGATCGGGGTCGCGCCTTCCTCTCCGAAGTCGTCAAAAGTTTGCTCTCGGAATGCCGTATTATTCATCGGACAAGCACGGCATACCATCCCCAGACTAACGGACTCACAGAGCGATTTAACCGCACACTTGGTGACATGCTGTCGATGTACGTGGCATCTGATCATGGTAACTGGGACCGCATCCTTCCATTCATCACGTTCGCGTACAACACCGCGATCCAGGCCACTACGGGATTTTCACCTTTCTTCCTCCTGTATGGCCGCCAGCCTACGCATACCATCGACACGCTCCTTCCGTACCGTTCTGACGCCTCCGAGTGTCTACCTGTGTCCGACGTCGCCCGACAGGCAGAAGAATGCCGCCAGCTAGCGCGCTCCTTTACGGCCGAGCAACAGCAGCGCCAGAAAGAAAACCGCACCGACACGCTTCCGAACACCACCTACGCTCCAGGCGTTCTTGTGTGGTTGTCTGTGCCTTTCCAGACTCCGGGGCTTTCCTCGAAACTCGTCCCAAAATTCGAAGGGCCTTACCGAGTCTTGGAGCAAACATCTCCGGTGAATTTTCTAATTGAGCCACTGTCACCACCTGAAGACTTGCGCCGGCGTGGACGTGACATTGTTCACGTCTCGCGTCTCAAGCCCTACCACGACCCTCTGCCTCCTGATTCTTAAGGCGCCAGGATGGCTCTTTTTTGTCCGGGGGGAGATTGTGAAGAAGAAGACGCGCCTCGCGGCACAGACACATCGCCAACGCGCGGCTCGGCTCCGCTCGCGCTGTTGATTACTGTCGCCTTTTTTGGACAGTGCTTCGGGCTGTCTCGCCGTTCCCGGTCGCTGCGCTTTTGCCTTAGGAGCCGCCAATAAACCTCTTCTCATATGCTTCAATGATGGCCAAGCTCAATTGCATTCAACGTGAATGTCTGGTGCTTGCATGCGAAGCTGCAATTATTATAGGTTGGGGCCTAGCAGTAGCGTTATAATTACTGTCTATAGCTTTTAAAGCATTATCTTAAATAGTATACCTGCGCAAATTTACAAAGTATTGTGACCCTGTCTTGTTATGAAGTCTACCATTCAATACTTGTGCTTGTTTCGCATGTTAGTGTCACAAAGTCTTTGTTGTCATAAAGTGTCGTAAAGCACTGTGAATGAAGGAATGTGGTATAAATACCATAGAGTGGACACACATACACACTGTATATGGAGAACTCTAATTGCACTTGTATGGCAGTCTTTACTGGAATTCACTTGAGCTACCACTCATCTAGACTTAGAACATACAGTCCAGGTTTTGTTCACTAGAACCTGTACCTCATGTACTACCTCAGCCACAAGACTAGTAGCAATTGTGCAGATATATTTTACTGTGCTCATTGTGCTCTTCACGTTGACTATAAATTGGCTTGCCATCTTTGTTGGCACTGGAGGCTGACCTACATGACTGTCTTTCTCATTGGCCATCGGCTGTCTCGAATAAGCAAGGCAGCATCCATACCACTTATAAACCTTTCTGTTGAATAGGATTACTGAAGATCTTTCCAGCCTGCCATGATTAAGAACCCAAGATGCAGGTTGGCAGTCAACTTTTAATTTAATGTAGCTTAAATAGGGCAGATTATCTTTTGCACTTCTTCAGTAGTCCTTAAATGTTTCTTCTTTCAAGATTTTTCACTCGGTCGGGTGGTGAAACCAGATCGAGTGGTGTGTAGCTCAGTCTCCACGCGCGAGACCTCTTGGCCAAAAGTTGTTGCCGCCTGCTGCTACTGTGCTCAAAGTGCACTGCGTCGTGTCACTGGCACGCGTCATCACCTTTGCAATTTTTGTTTTAGGCATGGAAGAGATGGTGCAACCAGATTCTCTCGGCCCTAAGGTGTGGTCCCAGCATTTGATGTTACTTATTGCGGCAGCGGGACTGTCGCCCAGTCCCCGCTGCCGAACTTGTTGCCTGTTCTTGGCTGACGGCCTTGCCGCACTCTTTGTGCCGGTGGGCCTGAGGCGCTAGGGGCGGGCCTCTCTCTCACTGCTCTGTTCCTCCCCCTCCCCCCCTCAACAGTTACCTCCACTCTTGTCTGCCACCCATCCTGCACGGCAATATGACATGCGACACCATTTTCATCCAGCACAACGGCCTCGTCAAGATTGGATCTGGTGCGTTGTCCCTCTTTTTCTCCATTTTGTTTCTCTGTTTGCTGTGCACGCCAGCACATAGTTCGGCAGAATAAGGGGTCACTCGCTCATACTTGCTCTAATTTTGTAGGCTCGCTCATACTCATGTACCTTTGTACTTGTCGGCATTCACTTGCATTCAGTCACTTCCAACTACACTTACCGGCACCCACTCATGCGCATACTCGCATCGGCTCCCACTCACCAGCACCTTTTTACATGCTTACATACAGACAGGCATACACACATACATACTGTATAGTGCAGAATATAGGTCGAGGTTTTTAAAAAAAATATAGTACTAAAAGGTCGCCCCTCGACTTACATACCGGCCCTTGGCACAACCTGAATAGTTGTCTGGCAACATGTAGAAGTGCGGACCTTTCGGCATCCGCATTGTTGTCACCTCCATGGTGACCGATGCTGCCGAACATTGACGCGGCCTATGCAGTTGGACCAACGCCATCTTCCCTTCTTGTGCAGCAATCGTTCCTGGCTTTGCTAATTTCCCGACAACCCACAAAATGAGTACTAGTGCTCGACGTCCGTTCACTGGGCATTTAAAAACAAAGTGATTGAATATACTGAAATGCATGGGAACATGTCCGCCCAGCAGCACTTTGGCGTCTCGGAAAAAAGCGTTTGGTACTGGCGAACGCAGAAAGTCAAGCTGTCTGCCTGCAACACGTAGAAGACGTCCTTTCACAGGCGCCGCGTGGTGCATTCGGAGCTCGAAGACACGGTGGTGGATTTCATCTGCGAGCATTGTGCCCGATCTTTGCCAGTGACAGCAGAACTCATCCGCATCAAAGCTATCGAGATCGCCCGAGTACCGCACTTCGACGGCGCACATCCATCTGCCAGAAGATGCCAGAGGCATATGAGGACAAGCTGGTCGAATTCCAGCACTATGCTATCTGTCTCCGGCAGCAGCATGGCTACATGTTGGGACAGATTGGCAACACTGATGAAACGCCGGTGTGGTTCGACATGCTGTCATCCACCACGGTGTGCGAACGCGGCGCGAAGGAAGTCAAGCTTCTTTCAATGGGGAAAGAGCATTCGCGGTTCACGGTGATGCTCACGTGTACTGCAGACAGCAGAAAGCTGCCCCCATACTTAATCTTCAAGAGGAAGACTCTGCCGAAAGAGGCTTTCCCACGGGATGTTGTCGTTCGCGTGAACGAAAAGGGCTATGGATGAGGCCCTCATGCTCAATTGGATCAAGACCGTCTAGAATCGGCGACCCGGTGCACTCCTGTGGTGTCCGAGCATGCTCGTCTTGGTTGCCTTTCGTGGGCACTTGACCACAGGTGTGAAGCAGGCACTCCGCGACGGGAGGACGGAGCTCGCTGTCATTCCGGGAGGCAGGATGTCAACACTTCGGCCACTGGGCGTCATGCTTAACAAGCCCTTTAAAGACAGTGTCCATGAACAGTATAATCAGTGGATGGCCGGCGACAACCTGACGACCCCAACCGGGGCCACATGGGTGTCGCAGGCTTGGCGCTCGCTGCCCGAGGATATGGTGGTGCAGGCATTCAAGAAGTGTTGCATTAGCAACTCCTTGGATGACATCGGGGATGACATGTTGTGGGACGCAGCCAGTGAGAAGCAGTCGTCTTCGGACGAGAGTTCAGACAGCTCGAACGATAAGCAGGCAACGAGTCTGGCGGCACCAGTAAATAAAACGAAGTTTCGTGCCTTGTAATTTTTGTGTTGACTTTGCTTCAATGTAAGGGGGTTGACCTATATTGCACATTATACGGTACATACAGTCGCCTTGATACGTGAACTCAAACTTGCCGTCACTGACTATTGTTTGTGCTCACATTAACCAGCACTTACTCCTGTTCATACTCGTATCCACTCACTCACCAGCACTTGCACCCATTCATACTCGCGTCTGCTCAGACTCTTCATTATTCACTAGTACTCGCACTCGCTTTACATTCATCTACATCTGTGCGATAGTCTTTGTCCATGTGAGTAAGTGTGCCAACATATGCTCCAGCACCGCGGTAGTTGGGCTGTAATAGACCAACTTCATAACATGTTTCACTACCCCATTGCTGCCATGAAGCATGCTGGTAGAGCAGTCCTTAGCAGGCCGAAGGGAAGCTTGTTGTGTTTATACTATGACAAGCCTGTTTAGCCCTCGTGATCAAAGAGCAAGGATGTGAGAATACTAGAAAGATACAGAAGGAGTGAGGTAGAGGAGGTGCAACCCTCCCCCCTACTTTCCTCTAACGTTAACTGGACAAATCCACAATAGCATTCCCTTTGACGTTACCTGTAATCCAAGTACAGCGGGACAGCAATGAGAATTCACAGCTGGTGTGTTGCTTCAGGAGGATATTTTAATTTGTAATTTTGTCATTTTATTTGACCTGGCAGCATCAAAAGGGGAAGACTGTTTCTGCATTTGCTTCTATGCACTTATAACGGTGAAAGCCTTAAGCAGCTCATGGGCCAAAAATTTGACCGTACGACATTATGGCACCAAAATTCAGTGCCACCAAAATTGGGGGTCAAACCCTTGACCTTTGGTGGGAGTCAAACCCACGGCCTTTGGTGTTAATTACAACAAAGTGAATTAAGGCACTCAAACCCATGACCTGTGGTGGGAGTCGAACCCACTTGGAGATATGGGTGAACCGGCCATATCACCAAGTTGGATTCCAATAGACATAGTGAGGGTCACGAGTTCATCCCATGACCTTTGGTGGGAGAAAACAATAGGAAGTAACAACACATTATAACGAAAATGTAACGTAATGTAATGAATGTCTCGTGTGCGTGCAAGCTTTCGCCTTCATCCTCTTTAGCGTATGCTAAAGTGACTGTCAACATTTTCTCTGAGTACAGTGTAATAGGAGAAACAAATAACTCATGCGCACTTGCAAAAAAAGATGTCAGAAAGTTAACAGACGAAAATTAAAATAATAGCCAACTGCTTTGCATTCCACCCTCACTTTGTAATTTCAGTGCACTGTGCTAATGTTGTGGTAATCATTTAGGACAGTGGCATGTCATTGTACGACTGTAGGTATACTGCAATTATTTTTTGAATGTGTGTGTAACAGGGAACTTGGGGACACCATGCCATCTTTACCAGGTAACATTGGGGTGCTCATGTTTGCTGCCTTACTCTGCACCAAAATGTGCTTGGCAAGCTGCCTTTGTATACGTGCGTCACGTCGGCATTTAATTTCCAGGCTCTCTTGCGTGTGCAAGACTTGCTACTATCTCTTATGGTGAAATTACCCCACATGGTAAGCTGATTGATTGAAATGTGTTTTAGCATAACTAAATATATTATTTCCCATTATTAATCTTCCATTATGCTCTACAAGCTTTAGGGACATTTGTTGCGCCTACTAAAGGCTGTCTCGAAAGGTGTCTGTTTATGTAAATTATGTCAAAAGCCTAAGCACTCTTGGTACCATGGTACTGTCCTGGTTGTCCACTTTTCCTGTCCCTTTCCTTAAGGCAGGGTGACTTAAAATGTGCGCTGCGAACATACTTAATGTTTTTGTACAGTTTGGCAATGTTGTCATATTAAAACCTTGCCCCCACCTCCTCCTCCCTTCATTATTCCAGTGGCACCTGATGCAATCAACCACCATGTCAAGACTTTTCGGGAAAACATCAAGAATGTGCACTTTGTGGCGCCCGAGTATGGAAGTAAGTCGAGTACGTGTCTGGCACTGGGCCGCTGCTGTCTTCTGTCTTTTCCTCTCGGTGGCGACATCGACCTCTCTTGTGACGTGCTTCTTTCATTTTTCCTTCTTTTCTCTTCCTCTCTTGTTAGACTGTTTGTTGTTGAGGATCAGTAACCGCTGATATATATATTAATCTTGTGCCCCAACTTGCTCTAGCATAACTTAGTTTCTTAGCATTGCTGTAACATTGCTTCCTTTTAAATTGACTTCTCTGAGATGAGTTTTTTTTTTTTTCCGACTTCTTCCTTTCTTTTTCCAGCTGCGCCTGTTGTAACACCCGCTGCTGACATATACTCGTTTGGGATGTGTGCTCTAGAGGTGAGTGACCTCTTTTTTTCTTTTTCAAAATTCTTCGGTTGCCAATTGAAGACATCAACTGCAACAGTGTTTTCGACAGTGGCTGGTGCAGAGTGGCAGACAGATGTAAATCTTTATAGCTTTTATAGCTTATGCCATTTGACTGAAGTATAGTTAATGTGTTCCACTGCAGCAATACCCACTGGTAGTGGCATACTGGCTATACAATGTTTTGTTGCTGAGCACGAGGTCGTGGGTTTGATACCTAGGCATGGTGGCCTCATTCCGCTGAGGGGGGAATGTGGAGGTGCTTGTGTCCCGTTCCTTGATCACGCATTTAAGGAATCCCTAGATGGCCGTGGATAATGCTAAGCTCTCCGCAACAGCGTCTCTAGCAGCCTCTCTTGATTTGTGTCTTTGAATGACGGCACCATGGGTATGTTATCATTGACCATGAAAGAATGATGAAATCAAATTGGCAAGGTGATCGTAAGGTGCAAAGGTGAAAAGATATCGGGGGGGGGGTAGGACATAGTGCAGTAAGTGCAAACATTTGTAAAATATGGGGCATTCATTGCTCCTTGTATGCAGTAATGCCAACTAGCAGAAAGAAAGGAATTGTTTCTCGCTGAGGTGCTGGGAGATCTAGGAAGTCTGACTCTCCATTTAAGGATACGAAGTGGAATATTTCGCCCATGCTGGGCTCTGTAGTGTTGGTCATTCTCAGGTGCAGTCCCACAAACCAAAGTTCATCCGAGTGACTTTGTTTACCCATCCTTGTTTTGCTTTCTTAAGCCGAACAGGAAGCCTATCGCAGTACAGCCCTCAGAGTGCACTAACGAGGGCACAGTTCTTTGCATTCCAATGTTTCGCAGACAAAGGCTGATATCGACAGCAGTGCAGTTTTTCTGCAGATATGCCTCAAATTCTTTACTGCCTTGCATGGCCACTGAAATCGGTGAAGCTTTTATTTTTCGGTTTTAGTCTCTGCTTTTTGCGGGAGGGCTTGAAATTCTGCCTTGCCTGAAAAACACTGTAGCATGCAGTTTGACGGCTTCTGGCACAAGATGGTAAGTCATCCCTTTTTTTTTTTCTTTTTTCATTTTCATGTGTGTGGATATATGCCACACTTTTCTGACTTGCCTGCTCTTACTTCGGTGTCTTAGATGTTTACCTTTTCTCCTAGATGGCAGCACTGGAGATTCCTGGAAATGGTGATTCGGGCACGCAAATCACCGAAGAAGTCGTCAACAAGACGATCGAGTCTTTAGAAAACGTTCAGCAAAAGGTACTAACTCGTTCTTTCTATCACCTCTCCCAGAAACATTTTTGCTTGGCAGATAAGGCAACGCATTCTACAGAGTGTTTCAATAATTTGAACCAAGCTTCTCAAAAAAAAAAAAAAAAAAAGTGGCACATCTTAAGAAAATGGTAGTACCGGCTTACTGTTCATTGTCAACTTGTAATCAGAGTTGGTCCCAAGCTAATGCTTCCTCCTAAAGGGACAAGGGACGTCAAACAGAAAACGAGTTCGAGAATTATTAATATATTACGTTCCATAATTTCAAAACGGGCCATTCTTAATATGGGAGGAGGCACAATAAGTCTGGAAAAAAAACTCCAACTTTACAGGTGACAGCACTGCCTTGAAATTTCTTGTACCAGCTCCCCCTGGTGTGATGGATTTTCACAGCATCTGCTCTGGCCTACTTAGTTTTTTATCAATGAAGATGGACTACATTGTAAAAAAAAAAAAAGAAAAAAGAAAGTGAGCGACTGAACTTAAGTGGGGACGAGGCACCTAAAAAACTTTATTTTGTAGACAATTGGCATAAAATTTGCCCAGTTAATGTATTTTCACCAGCTGATCTCAAAAAATGAAATAATGTTCTTTCTATGATACATTTTTTTAATATCCAAAACAGGGTGTTCTTTGTTTAGGGCCTAATTAGCTAATTAACAGCAACGTACAGCACACGGAATCGATTCTCCACATTTATAGTGTTGCGAGCCATAAATTCTTGTTTTAGGCCATTTTTGAAGCAAGGTTATAGGTTGTCAAACTTAGAAAAATATAAAGTGGGGAATTTGTTATGACTATTATCAAGGTGGGCATTTTTTATTGACTGAGTTAGGCAACATATAACTTCACTCAAAAATGACCTAAAACATTTATAGCTTCCGACACACTATGAACAATCTGATTCGATTCAGTTTGCTGTGCGTTACGTGCAAGTTGCTGTTAATTAGCTGATTAGGCCCTAAACCAAGAACACTCTGTTTTGGATATCATAAAAAACAAGATTTATCATAGGAAATCAAAATAATTGCATTTCTGAAATCAGCTGGTAAAAATACATTAACTGTGCAAAGTTTATTAACATTGTTTCAGAAAATAAGAAAGTAATTTAAAGTGCCTCGTCCCACCTTGACTGAGCCACGGTGGCCCAAATACGTAAAAATTAATTATTTTAACATCCGTGACGCCACACTGACGTACCAGCTAGGGTTTGTCAGAAATGAAATGCTCAAAGACCATTTCACATAAAAGAATATTAAAACAATTTGTTCACGTATATTTAGGGTCACGGAGAGTACATTGGTCCAAAAAAAACAACAATTAAAATTGCTAAATATTAATTAGCATAGTAATTAACTGCTTCCGTGCCTTGGTTCTGTGCCATGGGTTTGTCCACGGTTTTCTGGTAAAAACGGCCAAGAACGAGCTCGGCTTGTCAGCGGCACATTTCATTTTCAAGCAATGCCACGGTAGAGCCTAGTTTTGCCTCGGTGCTTACTGGTGCTTTTAGTAGATGGCAGCACACAGTCCATAGGACAGCGCAAGCGGAAGCGAAAACATGTTGGAAACAGGGGTGTTTAAAAATAATTTGACCATTTTTAGTCCGGATGTGGGATAATAGCGAGGCACGGAAGGGGTTAATTAGTAATTGGTTTGCTCAACTATCCACAACTTCAGCACTCCATCTCCAGAGTATCAAGAACACTACTGTGGGCCTTATGCTAAGTTACCAGCATTTATATCTGAATGTTGAGGTATCAAATTTGGCTCATCAAAGATGATATGTGGGGCTTTTGGAGGTTAAAGAAATATAAGCCTTGACCTTCATTTTTTTTCATTTTGATGATGAGCTTCTTGTCGGGAAAGTAATGAACATGTGGCTTTAAAGAAACACCGTGTCAGTCTGAACTGATTTAGTTTCTTTTGTCTGTACCTTTAAACTCGGAAACCGGGGTAGCGCTGCACTAGATTCGGCTTATTATTATTTTTTAGGACTTTATCCGCAAGTGCCTGCGAAAAAATCCGCTGGAGAGGCCCACTGCCAGGGAGCTGCTGTTTCATCCAGTCATCTTTGAGGTTCACTCCCTGCAAGTCCTGGCAGCACATGTCATCATCGAAAGTGCCTGTGAGTATGCTTATTTTGTGTGATGGTAGTGGCTGCTGTGTTGTTGTGTGGAACCTCAGTATTGGCAGGCTTGCTGAAACCAGGACTAGGGCCGTTTTGATCTTAGGGCCTTGGCGTGTAAAGGCCAACTGCAATGAATTTGCACCTTGGCTAAATTTGTTATAAATGGGCAGTAGTCACTGAAGCAATCCAGGCAAATCCGCAGGGCGGGTAATTGTATAGTTTTCTTATTAGCAGCCTTCAAATGGCACTGCTGGCACTACTGGGCCTAAAGAAATTGCACCGTCTTAAATAACTACTAAACTTTTAACTAGTGATCAGATTTGACAATGTTTGACTGATTGGAGAGTCTGGAATAATTAAGCTACAACTGGAGGTATCGTCGAAGCTAGCTTCTAGTGCTCCTAGCACGTCCACAATAAAATCGCGCAAAATTTGCTCTTTCGTCGACTCGGCAACATAATTTTTAAATGACAGCAGCAGTGAAGACTCGGACGCTTTTGTCGAGTTGTCAAATTTTCCGATTCGACATCTAGGCTGGTTTAACGATGTCTCAAACAACCGTAGATGTTCATGGGTGCATGTTATTCTGATAGTTCTGTTTGACTGATATCGAGTGCAAATTTATTTTTCCCACCATGAATTGCCTTTGTTTATCAGCATTTCAACAGCATATGTACAAATTATGGCGAGCCGTCCTTCCTGCTGTGTGGGGTTTTCACTTGCTGAAGAGCACGCAGTCTGTTTCGGACCGACTTTTGATTGAAGTCTGATTAGCAGTCTAATCTCTTGCATTTTGAACACTAACTGTGCAAGTGCCCTTAATCATTACTGTACAATATTGTGGAACACTTTGCATTACTGTATAGTGCTGTACAGGAACTGAACAAGGCCCTTGAAGGCTCCAGTGCCAGTTGAATGCACACTATGGGGTGATCAATAAGCTTTCTGGAATTTTCAAAAGTCACCTGTTGTGGATAAGGTAATTCTAATCCTTGAGCTGGGTTATTCAGGGAGGCAGACGCTATTTGCAAAAGAAACCGAAACACATATCCAACTAGTTAAAAAATCGCTAATTAATTTCGTAATTCATTACATTACGGCACATATTGCAATTTGCAAATTGTTGCCGGTGGGTTTGCAAGGCGTACCCACTTGGGATGCATTTTCAGAATGACACTAGTTTAGATTTATGCACTGAAGTAACTGGAACCCCATGGTGTTTCATTCCATACTGGGAAATATGGGGAAAAGGAGGACATCAGCTGTCTTTCTGAAGGCACACAGCTGAACTGTTCCGTGGCACCAGGGGTCGTCACTTGGCTTTCTTAAATGTTCTGTCATCCCTAGTACTGACCAATCAGAGCTGCTTATTTTTGAACTGGCAAGAGCCAGCAGTGGGCTTGGCAGTCTTGGTGTAACGTGGTGTGAACTTTGGCCAGTTTGTTACTCATAATATACTTGCAAAAGCATGTTAGTAGCAGGACAGAAGCAAGGAAACTGGCAAACCAAAGACTCCATTAGCGCCATGTTTGCTTTGCCGCTTTTTTTTGCCTCTGTCTTGCTCATAACATGCTTTTGCAAGTTTTCAGCCTTAGCATATTTATTGTGGCAAAGCATAGAGAAACTGTTTAAAAAAAAAAAAAGCGTGAAGGCTGCCACAGAGCTGTGACCAGAAACAGTGGTGCTTGTCATAACAATGCATTGATGTCTCTTAATGGAACTCTAGTTACAGTAAGCTTAAAATCACTTTATTCTATTTTATTTTACTCTTATAGGTACTTAAAGTTTCCAAATTGTGCTTGTTTTGTGGCTTTTCTGGCTGCTCCCTCCTGGGACAGTGCTTCACTAATGTTTACCTGGTCATCACAGTATTGAATTCGATAGAGGCATTAGCCCTTAACGAATTCATGTATCTCTGAGAACACTTCTCAGTCACTTAACCCTTTGCGGTCATGAGCATGTGCCCCCACTATGGTTTTTGACGCCATGCATAGAGAGCGCTTGTGCAAGTTTTTTAAGTAAGTGATTTATTTCAGAAAGTCTACTTCATTTGTGGGGCTTTCTTACAGTGTAGTCTCCAGCTAGCATCCTGTTGGGGGTGGTAACCATGGGAACAGTTTTCTTTAGGGTCTTCATTGTTCCTTTATTCTTCAGTGCTCTTCTAAACTTGTGCGAATTCTTTTTGTAAAATGCGTGTAGAGATAATGTTACCATACTTGATGCCTCGCAGCACAAAAGAATGCTTGCAAATTCCTTCAAGTGCGCTGACATGATGAAGTGCAATTATCAGCAGTTGTATGTGCTGCAGCAAACGCTAGGAAGCCATTGCATGTAAGCAGGACTAATATTTTTGCATGTCGGGAGGGGGCCTGACACATTACTGCAAAGGGTTAAAGCTGCATGCTTCAATATGTTTGGTTGGTTTTGGCTGTTTTATTCACACAAAATTTACTTTAAAGGGACACTAAAGTGAAACAATAAATCAGTTTAGACTAATGAAGAATTGTTTCAGAACCCTGCAGGCAGTCATTTCAAAAAAATAGTTTGATTATTAGATGAGAAAATGAAGGTCCAAGTATCAGTATTTGAATTTCGCGCCGAAACCCCAGCGCCAGTACGTCAGCGTGACGTCAGGGATTCCAAAGTATGTTTTCACATTTGGGCCGCGTTAGCTGAGTAAAGGCTCCCGAAACTTGCCATATTTAATATTTGGTTCCTTTAGAACACGATGTAGTCAGTCTGTACCGCTATATATAATTAGTAGGCCCTAGAAGATGCCATAAAAATCCATGATGTCACAGCTGCCAGGTGCGGGAACTTAAGTAGGCGTCGCCATCCGTATTTCGTTCTTGCTCTTTTTCTGGCTTACCATGCGTCTTATCGTTGTAAGAGTGGTGTTTTTGGTGTAGTAGAAAGGTAATTTACTGATGCAGAAGAAATCATTTTTCACATTAGTGTCCCTTTAATCTGTTGTGGGAGTGTCAAGGCGAGAAACTCCATTCGTGGGGCAGTTATTATCTTGAAATCTGTGTCTTGGCATTAGCGCCCTTGAACTGCCATGCATGATGGTTGTATTGTAGAACATTGTTGATAGTCAGTGGTCGACTAATACAAGTTCCCAGTTTGCATATAATCTGATAAGATCAGTGAAGTTCATTTGTGCTATCTTGGTTAATGTTGCCACATTAGGTGCTATTTTGCATTAAAGTAACAGTTAAAGCTTTCTTTTTTATGTGTGTGTGCGATTTTATATGCATTGGAGTTCTCAGTGTCACGGGATTGTGGCATAGCATTGCTAGTTTTTTTTACCATTCGGCCACAGCTGGAATGGTGGTCTGTTGGTTCCATAAGGTGGGCCTTCACACTTTCAGCTTATCACCCAGACCAACTGACGGATGAGGCCGTGATTTCGAGGTACAGCCAGGCAGACATCGTTGCCGAGATTACTCACCGGGACGGCAGGGTTGGAGTGCAGCTGCGGAAGAACGAGGTGCCCAAGCTGGAGCTGGAGAAGCTGCTGGAAGATGTCAGGTGGGTGGTATTCTCCCCGTGCATATCCACCACGAGCAATGACCGCTGAAAGTTTAGTAGTTTCACCACAGTTCTTGCATCTTCAGAACCGTAAAAAGTGTGCAGCTGCAGAATGGTGTAAGCATTCTCGAGCCTTGCAGTCGGATTTTTCAAGCATACAGAATATTGACTCCATGCAAGAACTGTCCACTGGAACGTGAGATGTAGCATCAAGTATTATTGTCTAGCATATTTGAAAGCACCTATCAAGCCGCAAGTGGTCATAATTGGCGCACTCCGTAATCTGATCATTCTATTGGCACATAAAATCCCAGAATTTAATTAAGCTTAATCGCTAGAAAGTTCATGAAGTATCCTCCTACCACTTCTCCAGTGCCATGGAATAAAATTATGTAACTTTGTTACATTTATCAACACTCTGTTATTATTTCTGACTGAAGGAATTGACAGGCTTCACTGCAGGATGGCATGAATAAGTTCAGCTGTGAAAGTCATTCCTTGGTCGGTAATGAGGACTACTGTTAAAGGATCAAATTTTGTACGGGCTGTGATCATTCTGGAGCAATGGTGTTCTGTTGCTGGACATGTGGTCACGAGTTTGGTTTTTATCTGTTGCAGCCACGGTCTAATGACGGAATCCAAAAATTCTCGTGTATTTAGATTTAAGTGCACGTTAGGAAACACCAGGTGGCTGAAATTAATTTGGGGTCCCACAGTATGGCATGTCTTGTAGCTCATGCCTGATTTGGGACATTAACCTTGTAATGCCCAACCTGTCATTTTTTGCTACTCAGTTTGATACCTTGAAATTGACTTATGTGTGGGAAACCTAATACATGGCCTGTAGTAGTGTTTTTTATATGCTGGAGTGAGTTTTCAGTTGTATAGATAATTCAGCAAAGCCATTGCTAATTAAATACTATAATAATTAGGTGTTTTGGTTATTTATTGTTTATTATTCTGTATGAAAGTACTCTTCACGGCAAGAAATCATGGTGGACAAGTTGCTATAATTTTCCTTTATGTGGAAGTGTGTTAAAGCATCACAGGTTTAAACCACATAATTTGTTTGCTTCTTGGCTGCGATAGCCACATGCCGGTGTGAGTCAAAAAGCAAGTACACTCGTGTGCATGTAGATTTAGGTGCACATTGCGGAATTCCATGTGGTCAAATTACAGGTTGAAACATCCGTAGACCTCTTCGGCACTTTCCAACATATCAAATGACTCGGTGTTCAAGCCAGCCATGCATTTCCCATTAAGTTTTGAGTCAATGAAACTTGCCTTTGAACTGAGAGTTTGGCTTTTTTAATCTTGCCACGTCTCTCACACCTTCTTATGCTTTTTTCGTTTTGTTTCTTTTTGCTACCCAGAAATGGCATCTACCCCTTGACGGCATTTGTCATGTCGCACCAGCCGGTCGTGAGGCCCCGAGCGTCATCACCCGAGGTGTCCGAGTCTGTCCAGTCCGCATCACCAGAACCGTTCGACGCTGAGACGCGCCGCATTATAAACATGATGTGCAACATCAAGCAGCAAGACGAATCTCAAAACTTTGTCGTAAGTCCTGTTAACATCAGTCATCAGTTTGTCTGCTTTCATTTTTATTCAACTTGTATATCTGCCAACCCTTTCCAATGTTTCGCATGGTTTATGAATTCGGTATTGGTCTACGATTTTGCTAATGCTTCGTCGGTTTTACGAAAAGTAAATTCTGTTTTGAAAAAAATTTTGCTCTTCAGTCTCCGACCATAACCTTTGAGAGTCTTCTGATCGTGAAAGTACACCAGTGACTACATATTAGATCCTTCTGAGAAAAGGCCTTATCTGTTAACTCTAAAGACATCTCTAAGGCACACTGAGAGCAGCAGGGTATGAGTCATGTTTGGCTGTGTGTAGAGCACCATGGCTGTATTGTTTACGGTGGAGTTCTCAAGATATGAATGCACACCCGGGGTCTTAAGCACCAGATCTATTGCCTTTCTTTGCAGATGACACTCTTGCTGCGTATGGACGACAAAATGAATCGCCAATTGACTTGTGAGCTCAGCATAAAGGACACGCCATCCGTGCTGGCCACAGAGCTGGTTCACTATGGCTTCATCAACAAGGTACTGTACCTTGGATTTGCACATTTTGCTGCTAAAGGAAGCTGACTGTTGACAGAATAAACTGTATTAACACTAATTGCAGTTAAAAGTAGATACCCCCCCCCTTATGACAAGTGTGGAAGGACTTTGAAAACATACTACTTCTAATACAATTTGTTGTTTGTTTGTCTTGCTAAAACTTTGCGAAATGTGCACCCACTTTTTGTTGATTCCGTGTTATGAAGTCAAGTGTACATTAGGTATGGGTGCACATTATTTTCCAACAAGAACAACAATAGCACGGGTGATGGTCCACACACCTACTGGCCACTTCATCAGTTTGTCCTGTGACCTGCCGCAGTAGCTCAGCGGCTATGGCGTTGCACTGCTGAGCTCTAGGATGCAGTTTAATCTCTGCCTCAGCGGCCGCATTTTGATGGGGGGCAAAATGGAAAAATGGTAGTGTACTTGGATTTAGGTGCACCTTAAGGAACCCTAGGTGATCAAAACTAATTCGAGGTCCCCTGCTATGGTGTGCCTCATAATTAAATCGTGGCTTTACCACATATAATGAAAGTTTCAATCTAGCATGACGGCGCTTTGGCTAGGATTGGCAAGTTTTGAATAAAAGAAGTTCATTATTAGGTGTGCTTACTGTATTTTAGTGGGACTGTGATCAACAGGAGAGAGTCCTGCAAGCTATACTTTGGTCATGCAACTGGCTCTTGCTTTTTTTTTTTTTCTTTCTTCAGGATGACAGAAATATGGTGGAGGTTCTGATCCAGGACACGCTAAGCCGCAGTCACATTCCAGGCATCTCCAATCAAGGTCAAGGAGCCCCAATCTCCGTCGGTGCCGCGTGACCTCCCACCTCGAGACCATCCTCTTTAGTCATGGTGCCGTCTCTTTAGAATGGACTCCGGGGGGCGAGAGAGATGGGGCTGGTGTTGTCTGTGCCTGTGTGGGGTGTGCTTGTCCAAGGAACTGCTAGCTTCTCGAGGAACTGCTAGCTTTCTTTCTAGTGTGTGCATGTGCGAAAGTGGTTGCTCGTGCAGCAATTGCAATGTTGACCGCTCCCACTTGCCTTGCGAATAAAGGTGGGGTTTCTCAAGGTCAGTCGAAAGCCATCTGTGAGTTCGGCCTTTCCCAATTTTTTCTTTCTTTTTTTGGCTCCGGAAGGAGCAAGCCGGGGCCAAGTGCTCGCGTACTGTACAGAAGTTTGTATATCGTGGAGTGAGGTGGAAACTTGAGCTGAAGAGAGAGGATCAGGGGAAGGGTTCTAGTGCAATAGGTTGTATCATGCTAGAGCTTTTCTTAGCATCATTTGTACTAGCCATATTTTGTGTTACGCTGCTCTGACAACCCCGTCTGTGCTACCAGGTGCTTGGCGCATCAGCACAAGCAACAGCTGCCGAAAGAAACTTGTGTGACGTGCACTGGTTTAAGGCTACCAGAACTTGCTTTAAATGAGCTCTTGTGCTGAGCTTTCGCAATGCAGCACAGTCCTTATGCAGTATACTAGTCCTTGTTAGCAGCCCGCAGTAGTGCTGGCATGAGACGAAATCTATTGGCAGATGAAGCGACTTCCAGGGGGACATGTCTGTCCACTGCTTTGAAAATGTTGTGGAACACTGTTCCTGAGAAGGCATGCACTGCACCGGCGCTACAGTCGCTAATTAATCGAAAGAGCACATTTAGTCTTTGCTGCCCCCCCCCCCCCCTCTCTCTCCCCAGTACTGTACAAAGGTTGTCAGGATAACCGCAAGAAAGCTATTGTCATTTTGCATGATAGCATAAGGGATAGCACATGCCTTGGAAAGCTGAACGTGCATTCCCGCTTCCTTTTTACAATGCTGTTTGTATGAAAAGCAAAAGAAGGCCTTTTAAAAAAACATCCTTTTCTCTGCTCTGCACTTGGGCTAGTTGCCATCCTTCATTGTGCCACTTTTTTTAGCCATGGCGTGTCTTAAACTGATGTCACACTGTCACATTGTCACACTGTCACATTTTCGATCACAGGGCTCAGTTGCCATCGAAAGTAGCCATGTGACACTAATGTTATCGCAAAATTATTTTTAACAACAGTGGGCGCAGTAGCTTACAGCAAGGTTTGCTTGGTGGAGAAGTTTGCGAGAACAAGAGGTGGTCACCCACATGACAGTTGGAGTATGCCTTAGTGAGCTGTTAATTATGCATTAGCCTTCATTGAGCATTCTCTAGTGGTGCTTTATGGTTGCCAGGAACAAAAAGGGTAGGATTTCAGCTGATTACCAGGCATGTATTTTTGCTTTTTAACAGATATACAACTGAAAGGTGTGGCCTTTCTTTTTTTTCTGCCTAGTTTAAGGTGTCTCGCTTCAATTTTGTTGTTTCTGTGAATAGAATTTGTCTGCCACTGGGGACTATGAATAAAAATTTAAGCCTTCACACTGTGGTTGTATGTTCATTTTTTTTGTTCTCTTACTGTACAAGTTTCAAACAATGATGAGCAACTATGGTTGTGAATGCCATCTGTCCAGAGTTCACAGTTTTCGCTACTTTGTTGCATCTCTCTCGAGCGCAGGTTTCACTGTCGTGCTGCCCTGCAGTCTTTTTGTTTGTGCTGTTTGTCCTACAGTTCGGTATTCCTCATACTAGCGTGGCCTGGAGCTCGCGCATCTGGCAACCATCCTTTGAGACTTGCCCTCGCATACTCCTTCAATCACAGCAGCCGCCACCGTATTGCACTTAAACATTACACAGAACCTTGCGGTGACGCCGCTGACGACTCCAAAATTCGTCTGGAGTGTCCATATAATTGCTGTTGCAATAATAATTATGTAATTATGGTGATGCACGATTGTGAGGGCACAGCTGCTTGACACACCTTTCTCGCAGTCACTTAGTGGTATATCGACTAGTGCGCAAGGTGCATTTTATTGCGACTAGTCAGCGCCGACATGAGAAAAGAATTGAAAAGTGGACACAGAAGTCATCGTATGCACAAATTGCACAACACAGACGCTATACAACCTATACATGCGAGGACAATTGAAATAGTATCATTGTTTCTGTTCCATCTGGACTTGAGCTGCTCAGTTGTGCGTGCTTTTAATCAACTACCTACTTGCTTGGCTAGCAATGTCAATTGTAGAGATATATCGTGTTGGTCTAGTACAGCCACCCAATTCTTTATTAACATCTCATGAGCACCGAACAGATAGTGTGCCAGTGTCTTGCTTGGAACAGCCTAGAGGACCATATGCTGCGTCTAGCAACTTGTTTAGCAGATCAAATGCTATAACAAGTAATGTGTTTAGCAGACGAAATGAATAATGATACCAAGGACAGCTTGGGGGGGGGGGGGGGTGCTAACGCTTCATTCATATACACTATTCACTGTGAATTAGGATCAAGTTTGTGCCTATCTTCACCTTATATAATAAAATGGAAAAGTTGAAAAAAATACTTGTCTTAGTATAACACATTTAATGCAACGAGTCTGAATATAGTAAATTGTACAGAATTGCCTCATTGCACCAGAGCAGTAAGTTACTGCTCCAAACAGCGATTTTTCCTGCTCCGGGAAAGATGCTCCAAAAGACCGATTGGCCCTTCCATCACTGACATAGTTTAGCATATATGTTGAGGGTGCCACTTAAGAAGTATTTTGCAAATCGCGTGCTTAACCGCTAGCATTATTTGCTTGTTACTGGGGGCCTTTCATATAACCCTGCACGATCGGAAGAGCAGGAGCGCGATTTCGTAGCGATGCCATCTGCTCGATGCTGTAGAGAGGACACGCGAAGGGGGTCCTTGTGTTGTAGTAGGTTGTGCAGTTTCGCACCCGTTCGTACTCTCATTCCGCTTAGAGCTCGGTAGATCTAATTGCCTTGGAAAAAGAAAAAAGAAAATGGCACAGCTTCGCCCGAAAAGCTAAGCATTTATAGCGGCAGCGACAGATATGCCAAGCTATAATTTAGACATCTTCAATATGGCTAGCACTTACATTTCTAGCCATTGTGCAGACAATTTCTTTAAAGATTGGTCAGAATTTCGAAGGCATTCAGTATCCAGGGAAGCCTGAATGAATTGGAAGGGGGGGGGGGGGCGACACGGCCAAGTTCTGTGGTTCAAATCTGGCGCCACATCGATCGCAAGCTGCGACTTGCAAACCGCAAAGGGGGGCGCGTAATTTAAAATCAACATAAAGAGGGGGGGAGAGTAAAAATAAATTATATTCTGGTAAAAAACATAACTGTGCATTAAAGTTTTTTAAAAGTGAAAATAGGTAAGCATGAAAAAAGATAGCTTCATTTAAGCGCCGCGCCAGTAGCGAAAGTGGCGCCACATGCAACGGTGCCGTTACGATGCCGCTTCGCCTTCGCGCCCTTTTTGCCGATTTTGAAACTTTCGACAGCGGTAGCGGCGATTCATTCGTGCTGTTCGCTTGCTTTAACAAGGGGAAGACGGGCGATACGAGTTTTCGAGTCGAGAACTTCGGATCGTGTTTGCCAGAACGGCAAACACCGCTTTATTTCGGTTCGGTAAGTGATTTTCTTATATGATTGAAGGGTTCCTACTTCGCAGGAGATAATGTTTCATTAATCATCGCATTGTCGCGTTCATGCAGTTGTTGACGGAGCCTGTTGCAGATTGAAAGTTTTTTTTTTTTAAAAGATTTTTAGCAGCATTTTTTTCCCCTTTTGCCTCTTTGGAATTTGAATGTGGTACTGTCTTTCAGGCTACGATGGCCGGGAGCTGTAATTCTGTTACCGCCTCGGTATACGGTTCCGATACTGTAACCAACACTATGCACTGTAATTAAACATGATCGCGGGCTGCAACTACAGACGAAAAATAAACGAAACCACAAAAATATCGCACAAAAGTGGCCTCAACACCGTACGTTGACCTTCCGAATCGGGAAAAAAAGGGAACTGCTGATGGCCCATCATTTAGCTCGTGGAAGTGTGTCCACTCCACTATTAGACATCAAGGCAATGCAATCAACACCAACGGCAGGCAGTAAACAAGTGCGTTCGCCGAAGGTAACGACCGCCTGCAGCTGAGCTCTCTTTTGCACACAGATGACTGTAAAGAGCAGAAGATTGTGATGAAACAGGGTTTAAAACAAGACCATAAGCAGCTCATAAGCATCCATGGGCAACATTTCACGAAAATTGAACACTTAAAGCGGTTGAAAAATCTGATGGGCACTGCATGCTGTTTTGAGTGCAAAAGAATTATCACTTTTACATATCAGCTGAATGAAACTTGCAATTTTAATGTTCCTGTGTGAAATGTAAAAAAGCCCATCCGCAAATCATGATGAACTTTAAATTACTTTTGCGTGTATTGTTTTGGTTGAATGAGTACAATTTATTTTTAAAAATATTTCAAGTAAGATAGCTTAACCGTCAGTTGGCCTTCTCTTTTTACTGAATGGTTTCTGCGCTGCGCTATCACATGTGACTGTCAAGACAGCTGTGTCGCTTGCAGTGTTGTCGCATAGTGTGTAATCACTTATATGGTCTGGATCGTTTTCCATTTTTGTCGTTCCGAGCATATGAAACTTTCTTTCGGAGCACCTGTCTTCACTCAGAGGTTGCATTTGAAATTCTGTGTAGAGAGAGAGAGAGAGAGATGCAAATGAGAGAAAGGCAGGGAGGTTAACCAGACTTAAGACGTCCGGTTTGCTACCCTGCACTAGGGGAAGGGAAAAGGGGGAGTAAAGATGGAAACCTCCTCAACCTCGACCAACTCCCGCACCCAACGGCAAGGTCCAATATCTGGGGGACAGCAATTGGGATTGTCCTTCAGATCCAAAAACTTCTGTGTAAGCTATCACTGTTCCTATGGCATGATGAAGCGATTCATCGCTGTCAGTGACTGTGAGTTTGAAGTAAGGTGCAGATAGAAAGCACCGACAATAAATTTGAGACAAGAAACAAAGCTACAACCAGCGTTAGATACAGGACCTTTTTCTGAGCCTCCTTCGGGTTCACCAGACCACATCGAATCGCGTCACACCTAATTAAGGAGCGCAGAAGCACATCTACCACGTTCCCGAGGCGCGGCACGTCCAAACAAGTTGGCGTCCCCCACCTCGTGTGCCGCATGTGGAGCTGTTGTCCCACTGCTTGACTCTTCCCGAAAGTGTAGTGGGATCCTGGCACTGTTCCAGGTAACGTGGGTCCCGAGCAAAGCTGCTTTGCGGCTCTGAAAGGTCGTTCGAGAACAAACCGCCTGCCCCCGCTGTGCGCTTGCAAGCCGCGAGGCAAGACGGCTGTAATGCACCGTGAAGCCCTGGCAGCAACCCCCCCATCCGCCTTTGTGACGGCAGTTGCAGACCAGGAAGGCAATACACCAGAGAAGTACTCCCTCGGACAGGTGGAGACAATGGAGCGACCCTCTGCGCCGGGTGGGACGTACATTCGCACGGGCGCCTACCATTGGCCGGAAATGACGCCACCTGAGCGGGCTCGCCGATTGGCCGAAAATGACGGCACCTGAGCGGGCTCGACGATTAGCTGAACGGGACGAGACTTCGAGACACCGAAGGGGTTAAAAACCAGAGACCGGGAGCAGAAAGAGAGCATTCGTTCATTCATCTCTTTCGAGCTTCTTGCCACGGGCCGCAGCGTCCGAGTTGCTGCCGGCCCGTAATGACTTTATTACTGTTAATTTCTTTGTACTCTCACAGCAAATAATGTAAATGAATCTCCAGTTTTCGTCTCTAAGTCCTCCTCAACCTCGGCCAACTCCCGCACCCAACGTTAAGGTCCAATATCTGGGGGACAGCAATTGGGATCCAACACCAGGTGCATATATTTGTTGTACAGTGAGCTATCACATTTAAACTGTTTCCTTTACATAAGACTGCAGCTTAAGGCTGTTAATAGCTAATGTGCTATTATTTCAGTGTTCTAATTTAAGTAGTTGTTTGTTACCTGCATCAGCTGATCAATATTTTCTGGATTTCATAGGTGGCTGGGAACGGCCCAAAGTGAGCTAATATGCTGTCACACTCTTTTAAAACAGTGGCAAACCGTCGTCATGCGACCATTTCAAAATGGCGTCGTACTTCATACCTCCGGAGCGTTTGCTGTTCTTGAAGAGTCTTTTCATCGGCGGAAGCGATGAGGTGTGTAACAGACATGGACAAAGTGTATGGAGTCTGAGCATTTCACTCTTAAAAAGTCCGCAGTACAGTTAATTTTACTGCTTACCCCACTTTACTCATGAAACTTCACTGCCAACTGAAGTGAAACTTGACAATAGGTAGTTGCATCGAAACAAACGTTTTATTTCAGTTTAATAAAGAATTAGGTTTTCACCGTTCCACTATAAAAGACGAGTGAAAACGTAAAAAAGATATGCGCTTATACATTTTTTTTGTGTGGTTACCGCCTTATTTAGGTAGCGGATAGTTTGAAGTACGAACTATTAGCAGCCTCGCGGAGGAACAGTAGCTGGCGGTTATGAGGGCGTGGGCGGGGCTTCACTGCAGACCTAAGTTGTAACGCGGCGGCGGAGCTCGGCGCGGCGAGCCACGTGATACGTTGCCGAGGCTACGGCGCAGCGGCGGTCAAATGAAGGTCAAATTTGCGGCGACGGCGAAACTCGGCTCGACGAGGTTAGTAAAGGTTTCGCTTTAAAAACGAATGCAGAGTGGCGACGACGCCATGCTGCATTGTGGAAGCTGCAGGACTCCTTAGCGAATAATTGGAAGGCCGAATGGCCCTGGAAATGTGTTCATCCGCGCCGCGTCATTTGCTCAGCGGGTGATGTATTCGCGGGAAACGGCGTGCATGCGCAGATGGCCTAACATGGTCACGTATCGCTGTAATGTAACACGCAAAAACAAAGCTCTCTAACCGTGCCCATTATTCAGGCACTTACGCCCTGAACTATATTCCGTTGCGCAAGGCTATTGTTGCCCGTGTACGCCTCGTATCTCCGGCAGTGCTTCAAACGACTTGTGAGATGGAGTATAGAACACTCTAGGGCATTATATTCTAGCCAAGGTTGACGACTGGGCGTGTTGGTATAGCATATTGGAGGTTGGATTGCGCAACATTTTGACGAGACACATAGAAGAGACACACACAAGCGCTCTGTGGTGTGTGTCTCTTCTGTGTGTCTCGTCAAAATGTCGCGCAATCCAACCTCTAATATTATATTCTAGTTGCTGTGCTAGAAGTTTTATATGCTAGTTCTAGATGCTGTACGAAGGTCCACCTAGTAAGACTCGAGAACTTTTCCTACGCCACCATCGCTCAAATGCAAGAAAAATTCTCTGAAATCCATTACGTCGCGCTAACACACCGGCGCTGAGGCTTGGGTGCGAATTTAATAAAAGGGAATTAATAAATGAACAAGCATAGCATTTTAAAAGAATGCCTTACCAGACCTAAACTGCCTGAGCGTGGCAATTCAGCGTCTCTTTAAAGGCAAGGCCGCGATACAAGCACAGAACACGTATATAAACTTATACAAGTGCTTTCAGTCACTACGCCGCAGTACAAGCATGCGTTCTGCGGTGCATGCTTTACAGAGCTTAAACTGGTTTTGTAACTTCGTGCCAGCAGCTGGTATTTGCTCTTCTTTCGTTCTCTGTTTCTTGCTCGCGCTGCCACACGGCATTTTATAATCGTTAAGAATGCGTAATTGAAAGTCCTGTTTCGTTCAGAAGGAGCGGAAGTAAACTCCAGGACGGTACGTAACGTAGGCCGCTTGTTGCATAACTCTGTAAACGTGCGTGTGGGTGAAGCCGGACTCGCACGACGGGTCACCGATTCGGTGCGCAGACGACCGTGACGTTTCAGATCTGCAACGAATCACGCCGCCATCGCAGCTCGTCTGCACCTGTTTTCGTTTGGGGCGTGATTTGACAGCACCGAGTTACGTCATGCTCACCTGCTGACTGAATCGGCTATCCGCCCCGTCGTGTGAATTGCGCTTAAACAGTTGCAAGGGCCGTATTCTCGGACGATCGCTTTGGGCGATATCGCTTTCAATGCGCGCTTATTGGCTGGTTGAGCACTGCGTCACGCGAAGGCGATAGTATCGTCGCCGAAAGTGATCGTCCGAGAATATGTCCTCTGGACGAGGAATTATGAACGACTGAGGAGGACGGCGCGCTGACTCACAACCGTTTGATTTCATTACCCGAAAAAAAAAAAAAAACAGGAAAAGGACATTTAGATAAGCTGGCTAGCGGCGTTGTCGTGTCGTTCTTGCTTTGTCTGTCGTGTCGTTCTTGCGTAGAGAGGAGGCCGAAGCTCGCAGACAACGGCTTGCCACACGTGTACTACGTCCCACTACGTCACGCTACGTCGTTATGTCTAGCAAGGAGTCTGACCCGCCTATCGTATAATGCATTGCCAAGTGTGCAGCAGGCTTTCGCCTTCACGAGTTACAGGAGTGTAACGTGCTGCCGAACAGTTCTTTCTTTAGCTTACTGCAGGAACTTTAGCGATGCACCTCGTACTTCGCTGTGAGGAAGATATACAGGAATGCGGGAGCGCTTTCTGGAAGCTGCTCGCACTTGCTCGCCCCTGCACACATTTGCTGTAAGCCTTCGATCTGAGTATTCACAATGTTCGGTTGTTCTTCAAGGCGGAAGCCCAAAATAAGAAACGAGAAAGAGTAGTCGATGGGAGTTTGGCGTGTACAAACAGATCGAATGAAATCGAACTTGTGCGAAGCCGTACAAAGGCAGGCCTGCCCTTTGTGAGCGAGCGGCGTATATATATATATATATATATATATATAGGTCGGCGTCTTTGGCTGCGCTGTAGCAGTGACGAGGAACGTGGTGTGCGTCACCGTGATCTCTCACACACAAAAAATCGTTTTGCTCTGTTTAGCCTTTCTTAATTAATACGCCTCTTTGTTTGCCCTTCGATCGAGCACATCCTTTTTAAAGCAACAGGAGCAATTGTGCTATGAGTGCTTCAACTTTTACGGAGTGTCAAAATGTCATTCGCTTCCTGCATCTCTACGGCCAACACGCGTAAAGCACGTACGCGAACGTAGAGGCGAACACGCACATGTGCTTGTTTCATTAAACTGAAACGTAACGCGGTTTGTTCGACAGCACAGACAGGCTGATGTATTAGGACTGCCTTAGCTTAAGCAATTAACCTATATGAGAGACACCATCGGTCATGGAGGAAGAAAAAAGAGACTGAAGGCCCTGCCCAGTCCGCGCGCTAGGAGAAAAGTGTAAAGGAAACCACGTGTGTGTGTGTGTGTGTGTTTTTTTTTTGTACCGGCCGGGGTGGTGGCGTGTGCCAACGCAAACGATGCGAGATAGCCGGGAACATCTTTGAAATGCTTTGCATAGAACAGATTCCCACAGTGCGTGATAGCTGCTTTCATCTTTTCTTTTCCTCTTTTTTCTGTTATATATATATTGCTACTCGAAGATGATGATGTCGATCTTTGGATTTAATGGCTCGCACCCATAAGCGTCCTCTGGTTATTCTGAGGAAGACGACGTGCCATATGGCACGTCGTCGTCAAGCATATGCTTAACGTTGGCTGACTTCCGTGTTTTCCAGCGCTTGCTACCCCTTCTAACTTCACCTATTAAATAGCTTTCCTCCTGTGTTTCCACGTAACATTTATTTGGTGGAGGTGCGGGGTACTTCTGACGACAGAGCTTCGCAGTGGGCGCCACCCCAAATCTGCCGCCATGCCGCCAGGTCGCCGCCAGCTATACGCCTGCGCACGCTACCCAGTTTATCACCCTCTCACAGCCCTGTGATCCCGGGACCTTTTCCGGGCCAAACAGTGTTGACGTGGATGAGTGGCTCAGCACGTACGTGCGTGTCAGTGAACAGAATGGCTGGGATCCAACTATAATGGAGGCCAACGTCATATTTTACCTCGGCGGAACCCGTCGCGTTTGGTTTCGGACCCAAGGGGAAACGTGAAGGCCCCTTGCGGGCTGCGTTGCGATCGCGGACCGCACAGGGGTCCGAAAAAGGGAGCAGCAACGGCCCGCGTCCCAGGCGCTCACTCGTCGCCGGAGCGGAGCGAGAGCGCACACGTTGGCACCCGAAACCTGGTGGACTATGCCCGGGCAGGACGAGGCCAAGGAAACTCTCGTGGAGGTCCGAAGTGATTCTGACGTGCGAATCGATCGTCCGACCTGGGTATAGAGGCGAAAGACCAATAGAACCATCTAGTAGCTGGTTCCATCCGAAGTTTCCCTCAGGATAGCTGGCGCTCGATGGGAGAGCAGACACGCCTGGTAAAACGAATGATTAGATGCACTGGGGTTGAAATGTCCTCAACCTATTTTTAAACTTGCAACGGGTGTACGGGAGGCCTTCTGGGTTGAGGCCTCCCGCTGCGATGAGAGTGCCAAGTGGGCCACTTTTGGTAAGCAGAACTGGCGCTGTGGGATGAACCAAACGCCGGAGTAAGGTACCCGAGTCGGGACGCTCATGAGAACCCACCTCGCCACCTGGGACACGTTCAAGCAACAGCTCCGCGACCTTTTCGGCAGCCCGTTTGGTCGACAGCTTGCCGCCAAGAAATAGCCGGCGGTACTTATACCCAAACGTCAACTGAGCCTTACCTGTCTTACATAAAGGACGTGCTGGCCTTGTGTCTTCAAGCTAACCAGAAGGTGTCCAAGGCTGACAGGATCGCCCACATATGAAGAGTATCGCTGACGACGCGTTCCATCGGCTCGTCGTCACCAACGTGACCACCGTTGACAGCGTGATCAAAGAGTGCCGTCGTCTGCAGGAAGCGAAATGCCGGCGCCTCTCGCCGCAGTTCAAGCATCTGCCGAATACCGCTGCAACATCGCCCTGCGAGTCAACTTCTTGTCAAGCATCCACATCGGACGACGGGATGCGCATCATCCGCGGAGGACTCCAGGCCGCGTATCCGGCTTCTTATAGACCCATGGCATCCGGGACCTCGACGCTGGCTGTTTCATTAATCCAGGCCGTTGTTCGCGAGGAATTTGCGAACCTTGTCCTCTTCCCTACGGTGCTTCCACGTAACATTATAGACGCTACAAGTCACTGCTGTGAGTCTATCTTAAGATATTGAAGGAAGGAGAGAACTGGCATGACGCGACAATTCGCGCCATCGGCCTTGGCAGAACGGCACGCTTGGCTTCTTTTCATAAGAGGTCATTTCATAAAAAAAAAAGAAAAGTTTGTAAGTGATCAAACCGATGAAACGCACGTCACCTTACCTCTAATGGTGCGAAATTCCACTTCTGCGCTGTTGCTTGTGACGTGCACCTACAGCGGGAACTTGTTGATGTGCGACAACCGAGCTTCTTTCCTCTTAGTATTTTTCTTTTCTCTTGCGTTTGCGTTAAAACGACGTATGTGAACGCTTTCGTGATCTTGCAACAGAAAAAAATAACTTCGATTTCACCCATTTTTCTTCCTTTCTTTCTTTCTTTCTTTCTTATTTGTTAAAAAAGAGATACAATGGAACCTTGATGTAAGGAACATGGATATATCGAGCTACCGTATGTAACGACATAAGCTTAAACTTCTCAATTTTATTACCATATCATCGTGTACGCCTATAACGAATATTGTATATAACGAAGGTATTTTCTTTTCGGGGACGCGGCTTCGTTATAACGAGGTTAGGCTGTTTTAGTGAACGCTTCTGTGTGTGTGCGTGTGTGCTTGTCCTCATATGTGTATGTCTGTGTCTCTGTGTGCATGTCTTTGTGTGTGCACGCGCTTGTGTGTCAGTTTCTCTCTCTTTCTGTCTGTTTCTGTGTGTGTGTGTTTGGTGTCTGTCTTTGAGTGTGTGCGTGTGTGCTTGTGCTCAATTCCTATACGAAAAGACACGAGCAAACGCAAGTTCGTATGCATGCACGTGCTCAATCAAGCGTTGCAGTGCACTTTACGTACGGGCACCTTACGTCAGTCGGCACCGGCGCTTGGAGCCTCATAATGAACTGCCGCTGCTCTTCGACAACCGACTGTTCTCGCTCGCAAAATGGGTTAACGAGGCGACCCGAGGAGGTGGCAGGTCGTCCATCATGCCGCGGGATTCCTTGACATCCAGCGTAACATGGCCCACGTCTGCCGCTGTCTCGTATAACGTGCCGCAATGGGCAAGCTATATAGCTGCTTCGGTTCCATTCTTGAAAGCAGCGCAGAAGACACGGACGGGTGAGCAGACGACTCGAGCGCTTATGTCGTCTGCTCGGTCACTCGTACGCATCTTTTGTGCAGTGTTCAAGTACAGTGGCCCGAGTTTTTGCCTTAAGGACTTAAAAAGGAAAAGGCCATTGCGCTCGCCACGCTGCTTTGCTCTTGCTTACATTTTTTTTTTCAGCGAGATCACATATTGTGGTCTACGTTGGTCACTATAACACTTCGCGCTAATTACTTGCTGTCCTATCACGAAAAAAATAATGTGGATGTCACGAACCTTGAAAATCGGTGTATGCGAACCATTGTCTGGTCCCACGCTGGCGCTAAACTTGTCGATATTTGAGCATTTCAGTTGCGGTAAAAAGCGCTGTAGCTGCCGCGAGCGAGGAGTGTCAATGGTGAAAATTAATTACGATGCGCTTTTAGAGGCGGTAGCACATTTCTAAGCGTCATGTGAACGTTTCCGTTGTCTCGAAGCGATATAGCTGCCATAGGCTTAGAAGAATGGTAAAGGTGAGCAGCGATCGCGAGCCATTTAAATCTCCCGTGCAATGTCGTCGTTTCTCTTATTGCCACCTGGTGCCGCCACATACAACAGTCACCTGGAAATAGACAGACGACTGGAAAACAGTAAAATAGGTTTTGATTTAACTTACACCCCCGTAACGGGCACACGGTGCAGCAGAGAAGCCCAGGGTTGATGTATACGTGCTGACCTCATAGCACTACTAACCGAAAATACAGGGGATTGCTTACAATGAATTGCGAGTACATGTGGCAATGAAGCGGCGTATTAACCGTTAACCCTTTCTGATCCAATGATTCCTGCACTCTTAGAAACAGTTTGCACTTTTCACCCGCCATGGTTGCTCAGTGGCTATGGTGTTGGGCTGCTAAGCACGAGGTCGCGGGATCGAATCCCGGCCAAGGCGGCGGCATTTCGACGAGGGCGAAATGCGACAACACCCGTGTGCCTATAGATTTAGGTGCACATTAAAGAACCCCAGCTGGTCGAAATTTACGGAATCCTCCACTACGGCGTGCCTCATAATCAGAAAGTGCTTTTGGCACGTAAAACCCCATAATTTAAACAGTTTGCACCATTTGGGGCGTATCTTTGTCGCGCTACTATAATAAGACGGCGCATGATGTGGCTCGTGGGCCTACGGACTGGGTCACGGCCGATAATAGGGTCGGCACCTTAGCGTCTCCCGAGAACTTAGGATGGAGAGGAAGGAAAACGGGAGGATCGTATGACCCGATTAAACGACATCACACAACACCACAAACAACACTACAAGTGCGTCTTCCCACCACCTCACCAAAAGGTCAGCAACAAAGCAGTCCGTCGAATGGCGGCAGTTACAGATTAGAACTTACCCGAACCCCGCGATCTCACGCCTCATTTACCCAGACATGTGCAAGACAGATAAATGCAAGAGCTGTGGTTCTGGAGACCACTGTGGAACATGCGCTATGTGGGAATGTCGAGGCATAAAAAAACAATAACGGGGATGCAGGCTCTCGTGATCGCTTCCGCGCGCACTGCGAGGCTGTGTTGCTCAACTCTGCCCTTGACGGTCAACTTTGGGCTGTCCAGTGGCCGGGGAAGCCGCCAGGACTCAGGAACTCCGGGCCGTCACCTAGGCGGGACCTTTTGCCCGTCCCACAAACTCGCAGGACCGTTCAATAAAGTTCTTTGACTGAATGAAAGATACGTCCCAAAGGGCGCAAGCTGTTTCTAGAGGAGCGTGTATCGTAACGCTTTACAACAAATATCTGACATGCGGAAAAACAATCAAACTGGTCTTACAAATCTGAGCGTCAACGAATCTCACCGCATGACAGCTCAATCTTATGCCGCATATAAAAGTGGTTTCTCCCTGATATGTTGCAAATGTCTGTGTGTCGCATCAAGCTGAGGTTAGGTGTGTCGTCTTTGAAGAATGCTGCTTAATACATATCCCTTGCTTTTTGGAGCAGAAAGGTGGTCTTTATATATTTTGCTGCCATACTTCGTTATGATTGTGAATTTAACGAGTTCGAAGAACCATACACTGCCCCAACACCCTGATTTGCTGGCGGTTGATGAGAAACTTCTTGTATACTGCCAAAAACTGCACTGAGAATGTTTTTCTTTATTTCTACCTGTCGTTTCTCATTCATGAGTACGAAATATTTATTTCTCACTTCAGTGATCGAGAGAAAAGAAAAACCCAGGAACTCGATTTCCTTTAATAGTGATCATATAAAGCCAACAGACAATGAAGTCAAGGAAAGTACAGGGGAATTTAGCCGTGGTTGAAAGTGAAATGTAGAAGATATAATGAAGAAAACAGAAATGAAAGTGGACGTAAAGCTAACTTGCCGCCGGTGGCAGCCGAACCCACAACCTTTTTCCCTCGTTCTTGTCTGTCAAACGCGAATTACACCTTTATTTTTTTTAAATTGTTATTTCCCTTGAATTATTCCTTGAATTATTTCTTGAATTACTGTGAGCCAGACTTCCTGCTGTTTGTTTTTCTTTATTATTTATTTCTTGTGCACGCGTACTAATAGCATAGTTTCTTTCCAAGAACCACTGACAATTGTAATTATCAGCTGACTCGCGTTCCTTACTCCTATAACTGACGTGATGAACCGTGTTTATTTCCGCATTTCTAAAGTGCTTTGTTATTCCTGTTATATTGCTACTATAGTATAGGTACGTGTTGAGGCAAGTGTACAATTCCGATGTACTTTTTAATGCGTTAGCATTACGAGTGTCAAATTGGAAAAAAAAAAACACGTATGTGTGTGTATATATATATATATACACGTACTCCTCAAAGAGGCAGTACGTGTGTCGAGTGAGCTCTTGATCAACACTTTGCAATGTGGTGAACGCGGTTTAAATCATGGATCCGTGACCCTCAAAGAGGCGCGACGCAATGCTAACGCATTTATTTCGCACGTTAATTGCCGCTAAATCGGCACTGAATTTTTGTTTACGCCCACGTGTTCCACTCCTGCTATACAGTAACCCCACAAACGAGGCTGTATAATAAATAAATAAATAAATAAATACTCCGAGTGTACTGCTTGCACTTGAGGCCTCAGTTACCGATTCCGGAAGATAGTCCACCTTCTTACGCTTATGCACGTGTGAAAGACGCTTGCCATAGGCATTATGAAGAAGGAACCGGCTTATTTTTATTCCTTTTAAGGAATAAAAGCAAAGCGGTGTCGGTTTGATTTCACTTACTTCGGGCAGGATATAATAGAGCGCTCCCACGCTTAGAGCGTGCGCTCGAAAGCAGTGGTACAAAAGGCATGACTGTTTAAACTAATTGGAGTGCCCGCCATCATCATGAGCGCTTCCACCAAGGCCATGAGACAAGGTGGTTTCGACATGAATAACAAAGAGCTCACCATGGAGTACAGCGGATTCGTATGCAGGAAGATGGTTGTATGCAGACGACTATGTTGACCTGATGCCTTGACACTACTGCCCACAAAATCGGCGAATTGTTCGTAGAGTATACAGCTGAAGATGGCGGCGCTCGTGATCGATAGAAATAACGTCCCTCTATCTTCGGCAGGCGCCCTGTCGGGAACATTGGGCAATGGAGGTTGCGGCTGAAGTCGCCTACTCAGAGCTTCCCTTCCGCTTTCTTCTCGTAAAGGAGTGGTGAAGCGTTTTTTTTTACCTCGTAAAGTACGAGTATGACACTTAGCGATAATGAAGGCTGGGAAAAAAATTATCTGGTTCATATGTCTGGTCGAAATCTCCTGTAGTGTGGCGACAAAGAAGATCGTTCAGGCTGTCTACGTGTATACTTTAACCCGTACACGCCCGCCGCGGTGGCTTACCGGCTATAATGTTGCACTGCTAAGCACGAGGTCGCGGGATCGAATTCCGGCCGCGGCGGCCGCATTTCGATTGGGGCTAAATGCTAAAGACGCCTGCGTCTCGTGCATTAGGAGCACGTTAACGATCCCCTGGCAGTCAAAGTTTATCCGGAGTACCCCACTACGGCATGGTGAGCGTTATTTGCGTACCACTTGGAACGAGGACGACAGATACAAGAGCAACTTAGCTCAAACCAGTACCCTCCCAGACGTGACTAATAATCAAATCGTGGTTTTGGTACGTAAAACGCCAGAATTCAACCCGCGCACACTGCCTCCGAGATCGGGCTGCACTCGGTGGAGATTTCGGAGGTCATGACCCGATTGTCTATCCCAGATCCGCCCCGACAAAAACAGGTGCCGTTTGCCACCGCGCAGCTGTCGATCAGAAATCGCTCGGGTCTGACGGCGCGTCCGCGATGAAACAATGTAGCCCGCCGCTCAGCAACGGACGAACGAGCGGCGACGAAAGACTAAACGAACAAAATATACAAGCCCGTAGGAAGAAGTGGCGGCCCGAACGCGTAATGAGGATGCCATGTCGACGAACTTTCAGGCGGACAGGCAGATGCGCCTACAGACGGCAGACGGGCGTCGTCTGCTAACGTCGCGGAGCTTCCTACGAAATTTACCAGAGGAAACTGTGGCGCTGTGATCGCTCAGCTGCCATGGAAATGATCGGCATACGGCACATGGACTCGCCGCTAACCTTCGTTGCTTGTGAAATTCACACGTTCTCGCGGCGTTCACATTTTTATGCTTTAACTTTCCGAGTTACCGTGAAATTGTGCTTTTCAAAACACACGAAGCCATAAGCTTCTCATGGCACGCATAATCACTGTGAATTTTGTTGCAATTATAACACAAGATTATCTCGCAGTCGCAATGCCTCTTGAAGCCAGAAGGACGCAGTGCAAGCAAATTATCCATGCACTACTCGTTATCCGCATGATACACTTGCATCCAGCTTCCGTTGGCACCACCGCCAGATTTTTCTTCAGTAATTTTTGTAAGGGTATTATTCCAGACATCGTCAAATCCTGTGTAATGGCGGCATTCTGAGCCAAGCAGCCCCCTTGGTCACTCAGAGCTGACAAGATGGCCAACTCGACAAAAATACGGTAGAATTTGACCATGTCCAGAACAGCACCGTGCACAGGGAACGCTTCTCGTCTGGCTGTTTTCGTTGGTTGTGGGGATGATTCGAAATCAGAAAGACAAAAAGCATGGAGTAAGTCCGGTATGTGGTGGCTAATTATTTTCCTCGGAGCGCTATCATGCACTTTTTCGGGGTAAAAATGGTTTATTATTAGCTGTCAAAATTGAAGCCGAACCCCCTTTTTCGCACATTTTCGCGGCCCCTAGGGACCAAGAAGATGCTTCGAATGGTCCGTGGGGCGAACGCGCGGAGGGAAGAGGACGAGAACAGATAGGAGCTACACATTAAGGAATGAACGGGAAAGGAAGCGTGCTGCGGCCGCTTTGAAGGAGCTTGAGCTCAAAAAACAAAGTTTTGGCTGACGCCGAGATGCAGGTGTTCCTCATACAAACCAAAAGAAACTCTTTAAAGCAGTGAAGCACAACACTGAGGCGTCGTACGCGGGCTGAGAGTATGTCAGGACAGTTGAGGTTGACTTACGAGCTGTTGCGAGAGGATCTCAATTATGACAAAATTTGGGTCTCATACCACTGATCTTGCTATCAGTTGATAGAAATAGCTCATATTCGAAAATACTTGCTTCTGTATGCATCTCCTTTATTCGTATTTCAGAATGTCCGACTTGATTTGCAATTTTTTTCGAAGACATTTTATTTGCTCTGCCATTTACTAACATCTCCCTTCTATTCTCTTTTTGAATAAAGTAAACACTACTCCTTAGTACTCAAACTGGATTAAGTCCTTTTTTTTTTATTTTTTCACATGCTTACTAGAGAGTGACAGCATCGGGCGACATTGTTTCCCGTCTTGACATAAAACATAGTTCTGCGTCGCTCAGGGAAATTTGCAAAGGCACTCAGGTAAAACCTGGAAAACTTAGGTAATTTGGAAATGTCAACTTGGTAGACTCCCTGTAAACGCCTCACACGCACATAAACGCTCGTGCAGGCGTTTTTTTTTTTCCTGGTCTGGCCATTTGGCCATTTGACCACGGCCAAAATGGCCATGGTCTGACCATTTTGAGCTGACAAGCACAGAGCATACATTGCGCGATAACAATCGTGTGTGCAAAGGGTTACACCGCTACGCGCCGCGGAAAGATCTGAAATTTCAAACCAAAGGCCGTTTTTCCTTCTCCTCGCGGCGGCCGCGCTCCCAGCCGGAGGATGACGTACTCGTGCGCCTGCGCCTACGTGTCCGCAATGTGACGTTGCTCGTGGTGACACGTGACTTCGAGAATTATGCAAGACAGCATCTTTTATCTGTGCGATCTATTGCTTGAATTGACGAATTGAAGTTTAGAGAAATAATAAAACACACAAACGGAATGTCTGCGTGTTTTTGTTTTACTTAGCACCGACGCAAGAGACATGTACTTCCGCTTCGTCTGCTTGTTCCCACGGTCGTGCGGTCACGTGCGCAGGTACCGAAAATATTCCATTTTCTGCCTTGTTCCAGCGCGTGATCATGCTCTGCGATCCGCTTGTTCTACCTCAGTATTCGTGTAGCACTGAATTATACCGCTAGTCATGTTTCCTTGTGCACAGCGCGCAAAACCTTGCCCTGCGCGAACTAAAGCCCCTCCATACACGTTTCCGCCGAAGAAAGCGGCGGTCGCGCGTGGATGCAGGGGCTTTAGCGCGAACGAGACAACAGCTCGCGCGCGACGCCGTCGGCGGAAGTGCGTAGCGCCGAAAAGAAAAAGCGAGGAGAACAAAAAATGAAGGTGGGGCCTGTGACGTAGGCGTCACGCGATCCTCGAGGTCCAGTATGGGAGAACGCAGGGAAGGAATTTCGCTCGCGGAGGCTAGACGGGCCGAGTGTAGAGAGCGTCTTGCCTGGCAGTGGAGCCCGCCTGCTGAAATCATGGGTTCGCGGCAGTGAAATTTCTGCGGCAGAACGCTCCCTAGAGGACACGCAACAACTTCCAGCGTATAACCAAAATGTGCTATGGGGCCTGGTGAAGGGCCCTTTAAGGAAGAGTTATTTCGGAAACTATTTTTTTTTCTGGTTATTTCCGGTTGTAACGAAGTAAACTTGGAATTATCAATTTTATGACCACATCAGCGTCTGCGCTTATAACAAATATTGTATACACGAGAACACCGTGAATTCAAAGCGCGCCGCCATATTGATGAGCGCCGGTCGCGCCATCTATCCCAAGCGCCGCGAAGTAGCAGGCCTGGGCTGCCACGCCGGGAGATGCGACCCGGCGCGAAAGCGAAACTTGGGCTTTTTAGCTGGGCGGAAGGCGTGTTTCGCGTTTTTTCTAGCCTGTCATTTTCGCTGTCTCGATTCAATCAAACTTCAAGACCTCATGCAAGTCCGCAATGGCCACACTGAGTGATGTGCAGACTGCAGAAGCGAATACACCGGGTAACCACGTAAGCACGTAACCTGTGAAGGATTTTACAGCACTGTGTTGGTGCCACATTTTATTAAAGCACGCAGAACATTGTCCTCTGCACTTTCAGTTTGGCCTTGTTTGTCATGGTCACTACTGGGTTGGCCGCGTTTGGCAACCAACTGGCGAGGTCGTTTGACTGCCTGATTAGCAGACGCCTGCCCTTCACCATCTGCACATTGAAAACAATATATATGTTATAGTAAGAAGGGCTGTAGTTCTTTCCCATGCCATCACTGTTGCGAAGACATAAAGTCCTCTCAAAATGAAATAGAAAATGCACCAGGCCAATTGTATCGTGCAACCCCTTAAGAGTACAACATTAAGAACACAAGCCTACAGTACTCGAACAAGCAGCATGTGATGCTAAACCTGCACTCATTGGAAAATGAGGAACTACAGTAGTTATAATGTTCAACTACATGTGCAGTCAAAGCCCATATAACAGGGCGAGCATGACGGATGCAGGTTTTGTGCAGTTGCACAAACCATGACAGGGCACATAAAATTACCATCCCTACTTAAAGCTGCATCATCAGGGAAGCCTTTGGTACAAGACAACAACCGCACCTGCATTCCAAAAAATTAGCCCCACCAACTGCAGCTACCTGGTATCAGACCTGTTTCGCTTGTGCGAGGCCATATCGGATTGTTAGCGCTCCCTTAGAAAACAGTAAAAGAAACTGGTGAGAACGAGCAAAATTTTGTTACAAAATACAACAATAATTAAGCACCTTATTTTCCTCGCCTTATGAACGGAAAAATTTTGCGCTTTGCCCTGCATAACAGCCCGCACGCAGTTTAGAGCTCAGGATGCTCAAATGAATTCGTTACGAATGACACCTGCAACACCAGCTCGTAAAGACAGGCGCGCTGCAAGAACGCCTTCGGCGACGAGCAGTCGTTGTTTACGTTTTTGTCGACGCATGCTACGCGACGAGCAGACTTCGTTTTACTTTCATTAGCAATAATGCTCACCAGCAGGGCAACATACTATCGTTTACAACTTGTCGTTCACGCTTAATGGTCATGCCGTGCAGCAGCTGCAAGTATCGCTAACCGCAAACTCAACTGTTCCGCTTAACCGTCGGGAGCTCTGCCTGAATGAAAACATGAAAATGCTTGCCTTCTTGTTATAGCCAAGGCGAAGCACCGGCGCGGGATTCTGCTCTGTGGGCTTGACCAGAAAGTGCTCGGAGTGAACCTGCGTGTTACACATATTACGTTCGTAGGGCGCAAATTTGAACGTGGCACCAAAATATACACAGATACAATACTCACTCGTGCATTTTCACTGGGTTGGTAGTTCTTCCTATTCACTGCAGCTATCCACCGGTGGCGCAGCTTGTCATTCTTCGTTGCGGATGGAAATCGGTGCAGGCTGAAAACACCGCACCGGCACGATTCCCTACGTGTATTGTGCTCTTCGCAAACAGCGCTAAGCAACCTGCTCCTTTTCCGCTGGTTATTTTGGCATCCAAACACGACGCAACGATGCCCAGATGACTTCTTGTACTTTGGATTCGCGTGAACGGCCACATTTCCGCACTTTGGAGTCCTAGAGCTAGCGCTAGCCATGTCTGCTGGTCGCCGGCGAACACGCTTTGGCAGCCCAGAACAAAATGGCGCTGGTCGACCGGGCAATCCGGGTGCGAGAGTATGCGTTCGATTAGCCTGGGTGCGAGGCAAGCGTGTTCTGGTCTATATGACGAAGGGTTTTTCTTTCCAGGGTGCGCGCCTTCGTTATAATGAGGTTCGACCGTTGAAATGTCGTCTGAGCGCTGAAGAATGCTTGATGAAATTGCAACTGGATTTCCCGTATGATTGTTGCGCAAGCGCAAACAGTGGCCAGCAAGTAGCAGAAATCGACGAGAGCAATCAGGCGAGCACGTCTCAACGCCCCTGCAGCTCGCTTGTCGTGACGCTATACGCCCTGCAGTTAAAAACATCGATTCACGCAGTACACCACACCACGTCTTACACCGCATATCCCCATCCCCCCCCCCGCCCCCCTTCCTGCACCGCTGTGACAGTGGCTAGTGCACCGCCATTAAACACACCCCGCTCAAACGAGCACTCATCACGCACACCGGTGGCGTGCTGTCACCAACGATCGCTCTCGGCACGGGGTTTTGTCTCTACGGTCGGTAAGCCGCGGGAGCCCGCCGGGCGTTGATTGTTTGTGTATCTTTCTAGACTCGTAAATAATAATAATAATAATAAAAACAACAACCGCGTCGCTATCGATACCGTTTTTTAAGTGTCTCTCGACACGCGAGTGACTCTGGTCTTTGGGCGCGAATGTGTACGCGTCTATTTACGGATGCAACGCGCGCCTCAAGGCACTCCCCGCACGCACGCACGCACGCCCGTCCCAATCGACCGCAACGAAGGCTGTGTACACACACGCCGCGCGGACCCAACTTATGTGCTGTCCGCACGACGGCAGCTGCGTGGGTTCTCTATTGTGCATGCAAATTGAGTCGCGGTTGCTTTGTTTCCCATACGTCGCCACAGTATGGGGTCTCTGGTGCACCTGTGGACCTGCGAATGCCGGGCCTCGCGACCACTAGAGCATGTGTATATATATACATATATACTGGACGGGGCGCCGAATGTTTCAGACGTCGAGCGCTAATGAAAGATTCAGCAGGCGAATAGCTGTGGCGGGGTGGTATATGGGGAGTCACGCCACGATTGCATGCACCGTATACGTTGCCGTCATTACACGCGACGGTGTTAAGAAGGGCGACAGCTCTGTGCGGAGGGACAGAGCGACCAGACGCCTCACTTACGTATACACTCTTCTGATTAGGGTGGCCTTGCCGGCCTCCGCTGTCTCGGCTTTCTCTGCCGCTGCTACCGTCGAGGGTCTCTGCTCAAGTCACAAGTGCGGCGTGGAATTGTGGACGTAACGCAGCAAGACTATAGCATCGGACACTCGGCAGAGAGAGAGAGAGAGAGAACGGAGAAAGCGTTTTCCTCGGTGTGAATTCGCGAGTGACGCTCATGTCTCAATTAACTTGCTAAGTAAAGAATTGTTCTCTCCGAGGAAGAAGAGCACGCGTACGCGGTGGCCGCCTTCGCCTGATGGACGTCGTCGCACCTTTTTCGGGTGTACGCTGTAGAGTTTCCTGAATTTCCCACTTAACTCGAGGCGTGAGCGGGGTAAGGTTTCTTGGCGAGCTTAACCGGCAAATGCTCCTTCTGAGCGACGCGCTATATATGACCCAGACTGGTGAATCAATTCACGAGGTGCCGATCGACCGGGGTGTCGCTAAGGAACGACAGCGGAAGGCTCAGGAATCATCTTCATACACGCTTATTATCCATCTTGGTCCTTGCCCAGAACGGTCTCGTAAAAGTCTCGCTGTAGTATTCTGATAGTATATCCCTGTCTCACGCTAGATAGTTCAACTGTGGTCAGACGGCTGCCCTCTTCTCTTTTAATGAATGAATGAATGAATGAATGAATGAATGAATGAATGAATGAATCAATAAATCAATCAATCAAGCAAGCAAGCAAGCAATCGATTTCAAACATATTTCTTTGCCCAGCACAGTGCAACCCCCCCCCCCCCCGTCCCGCTTTAAATAAAAAAATTACCGACGATTACGTTACTTCCTAATGCGAAATTTGAGCGCAGCAAATAAGCTGTTTCACCGTTTGCGAGCCTTTGTTTGCGTTTGGCCTCGGCCTCGGCCGCGCGAACGGTAGAGTCTTCTCTGCGACGGCGATGAGCTTCTGCTTCAGCCTCGCTTACTGCTGGTTGCTCTCGACGGCGGCGATGAGCCTCCGCTTCGGCGGTGCGAACGGCAGGGTCTTCTCGGCGGCGGCGATGAGCTTCTGCTTCAGCCTCGCTTACTGCTGGTTGCTCTCGACGGCGGCGATGAGCCTCCGCTTCGGCGGCGCGAACTGCAGGGTCTTCTCGGCGGCGGCGATGAGCTTCTGCTTCAGCCTCGCTTACTGCTGGTTGCTCTCGACGGCGGCGATGAGCCTCCGCTTCGGCGGCGCGAACGGCAGGGTCTTCTCGGCGGCGGCGCTTAGCCTCTGCTTCGGCGACGCGTACTCCTGGATCATCTCGACGGCGGCGACGGTAAGCTTCTGCTTCGGCGGCACGCACCTCTGGATTCTGACGGCGACGGCGCTGGGCCTCTGCTCTGGCAGCTCGTTTAGCAGCAGCAGCAGCAGACGGAGGACTTCCATCGGTCGTCTCGCTCATGGCTCAGAAAGAACTGGCAGATAATTTCGCAGTGGCGAACGGCAGCGGCAATTTCGGCTCGGGCGGTGCACATATACAGATCCGCCGCCACCGATCTGGCTCTCTGATTGCCACCGCACAGGGCGAACGGCAGCGGCAATTTCGGCTCGGGCGGTGCACATATACAGATCCGCCGCCACCGATCTGGCTCTCTGATTGCCACCGCACAGGGGTTGCATTGGAGGAGGAGCGAAGAAAGGAATTAAGTTCGAGCCGGCGCTTTGACAACCGGAGACTCGCAGGAAGAGGGGGGAGGGGGGCGGCGTGTACACCCAGCGGCAAACGATGGGGGCAGAAGCGCGCGCAGCAAGCGGACAACACGATAAAGGGAGGAGGGAAGAGATAGCAGCGACTGACTGATGCCGCTGACGCCGATAGTGAGTCAACCCCACTGCGGAGTTGGTTTCAAGGACAACGCCGCCGATGCCGACACAAACAATATGATACCCTCGCTTCCGCAGCGCTAAGAACCAGGTCTAGCCGTGGGAAGGTGGTCACGTATTCGTCGACGTGCCGGGGCCTACGTGAAATAACCGGCGCGTCGGCAACTGAAGAGCACCCTATCCGCCACACAAGAACAGGGGGGGGGGGGGGGACCCTTTCCTCCTCTTTCTGCATGGCGGCGACGGTGTTCTATGCAGTCACGTTATCTTGACTCTCTAGCGGCGTCAGCGGCATCCAGCGGTATCAGTCGGTCGCTGCTAGCGCTGGGGGGATGAAAGGGGGGCGGAGCTGGTTACGAGGCCGACGACAACGCCGACGACGACGCGAAACCCAGAAACGGACGCCAAAGAGCTGCGCTCTAAAAAGGGGGGCGGGGTTGTCACTCTTGTCGTCGCGTGAAATTCAGAGCGGCGAAACTATGACGCCCCGTCTTTCTTTCTCGGTGTGTCTTCAGGCGGACATGGAAAACATTGCCTTCCGTTTGTTTGTAAAGTTCATAAGATAGACAGCGTGTATAAGTTCTATGGAATGTTTAAAAATAGCCTCTTGCGGATAACGTACGTAAGTCTAGCCTTCGTGCTGGATTATTCAGAGAGGCAGACATTACTTGCACGAGAAACCGAAACACATGTTCAACTAATTAACAATAAAATGCACAAATTATATTTTGAAATAATTACTTGCCGTCGCATACTGCAAAGTACCAAATGTAGCCGGTGAGTATGCAAGGCGCATCCTCTTGGAATGAACTTCGAGAATGACACAAGTTTGGCGATATGCGCCATCGAACTTGCCGTAAAAATGCACTGTTGTCCCACTTACTTTTAAACAAAACTCTCTTTTGCGCATTAAAGCACAAAAGTAACTGGGACGCCCGTGTATTTCGTCCCACACTTTGGGAAATAATATCTCGAAACTGGCGTCATCCTGGACGTTCAATTCAAGTGAGTATACGTCTTGCAAGCTCACCGGCTACAATTCCTAAAATTGCAATACGTGTCGTAAGTTAACGAATTAGGTAATTATGGAACTTTTGCTGATTAGTTCAATATGTGTTTCGATTTCTCGCGCTAGTAATGTCGGACTCTTCGAAATAATCCAGCTCAAGAAGGAGAGTGATGCTATCTGTCACAGGTGATTTTTTTTTTTTAAGTGCGTAAAACTTAAAAACGATAACCCTGTACGCCGTGAGATCCCGGTGAGGATGTCACCTTCAGTGAGCTTTGATCGATAAGTGAGAAGTATATACCCCAGACATCACGAAAGAACTTCGTTACGCGCGGGCATGCGCCCTTCCCTATAAATACAGTGGGCGCCACGCTGCACGATAGAAAAGGGAGAGGGGCGGGCTTGGCGCAGCGGGGGAGGTATTCCCTGAAGTGGTCGATCTAGGATACGTTGCACGGCTTGAGCGACCCACCTAAAATAAGGCGTAGCCGCAGCAGCGGAATCGGCGACGTTTCGTGCTCGTTTCGACGGCAACAACGACATGCAAGCGCGCGTCCTTATACCACGTGCTAGCGGGGGCCGCTTCGTGCAGGTGCAGCCCATAAAATGGCGCCGAGGCACGTCGCACGAGTTTGCTCTATCAGCTGATAAGCGCTTGCAACACGCGCGCAGGGAACAGCTCCTCCCCCCCCCCCCCTTGCCCCCGCCCCCTTGGAGATCACTAGGGTTGAGGTTTGGGCGAGTTGGTATTGCATTCTAGAACTGGTACAGCGCAACATACAAAGGAAGAAACAAGCCGAGCCGGCCAGATAAAGGAGCACTCTGTTCCTTTATCTGGCCGGCTCGGCTTGTTTCTTCGTTTGTACGTTGCGCTGTACCAGTTATAGACCTTGGAGTTAGGTTTGAGCTCTCAGCGCGACGTCGCATAACATGTAGTTTGGCGCGGTTCGGCGTTGGTGGGACAGCGGCGTGTTGCGTGTGCGTGTCGTTTGTGTCGGTCGGGCGTGCATGCGTTTGTGTGTGCGTGCGTGTGTGTAACGCGGCGAAGTCAGGCATGCGCGTGATCCGCGTGCCAAGCGTCTGCGCGCTCGCTCCCGTACTCCTTCGCGGCATTCTCGACACGTTGCTCTCTCGCCTTCTGTGTACACGTCTGATACGGAAGGCTGCTTGCTACCAGCGGTGACGAAAAGGAACGACAAACTAAAGACCTGCATGCACACATATATCTGTGGACTGTATACGCGCGCAAATCAATGAGGGAGCGTTCGCGTGACGTCACAGGCGCCACGTTGTTGGTCCTATTCGCAGCTTGCGCGACGCTGCTGGAAATAAGAGCATCGATATGACACACGGCTTCTCGTCGTTTTCGACTGCGAAAGGTTACGATGGCTGCGATGACGTCAGAGCAATGGAAAACCAATTTCGACGATGTAGAGTGCTCGCGAATTGCTCGTCCTGTATGCCCTGAGGCATTAACTGTCGCACTAAAAAAAAAATAATAGAGAGAGATATGTATAATGAAATGCATTACTATAGCTGATGCTTTTTATGAGACCCTTATGGTCTAAATTTGCACTTTCCTTCAAGAGGAATAATTAAGTCGAGACCAATTCCGAGAGAGATAGAAGCACCGATTAAACTGTAGCGGTTCTCCTGGCGGCACGCCTATCGCTTGCTACGATAAAAGCGACAAATGGAATGATTAGTTCAGGGCCATATCCTACTCGCACATCACGCGCGCGCACTCAGGCGGTCTCATAGAAAGTGCGAAACGCGGAAATGCTTTCACTATATAATCAGCCGCTACACCGACTTGAATGACGTTTGTTGAAGATATATAGGAAACAGCACCTATAGCTATGTTGTAAGGAACCCGACGAAGTCGGGCCAGGTCGCCTTGTCAGGCCGCAAACCGGTCGTCGGGTTCGTGTAATGTGTCAAACTCTATAGCGTGTCGTGCCGACCGAGCGCGTCGAGTCAAGTTCGGTCAGCCAGCCTGCGGCGGGTGCGAACTGCCATGCCCAGCGAGGCCGCTTGACAATGCTGCATGCGTAAACGCGGTCGCTCGCGCCGCGTTTATGTAAACGAAGCTGTTGACTTCTAGAAGAAGGATTTCTATTTCGGGTCCCAATTTCTAGCACTGTTACCGAAAATCGTGACATAAACGTAAATAAAGCAGCACTGAGGCGGCATGCTGCACGCCAACTCTCCAACTATGCGCCAAAAGTATATGTCATAATTACGCACGTGGTAAACATATATTGACGCACATATACATTCTTACGCCTTTCTCTTCTCGACCCCCCCCCCCCCCCCCCCCCCCCACGAGCGTGTTTCATCGGCTAACCACTGTTAACAAATTTATCGCTCGGTGCAGGACGAGCATTGGTATCTGAACTTTGCAGAATGCCGTCACCGACTCCCATAGCGAAATAGCCCATATCTAATCCTGCACGTGACTCGAATGGTGGCGCACATTATTGAGCCCGAGCATTATCGATTACGCAGGAATGTAGGATAAGTCATGCCTAAGTATCCGGCGTACTTTACTCTCAGATCAGATTTCGATGGCAGACCAGCTGTGCTCACCAGCTGTGTCATCGTGCTTTGGGCGTCACTTGTTTTTCTGGGCACATTAAGTTCGCCCAGTAAAGAGTTAAATATTCCGTTGTGACACACAGTTTTGATACCTGTCGTGGTGCTTCGCCGTCACGCAACACGTGACAATTACATCGTAATTCCCCAAACTTGTGCCTTAATCGCACACATTTTTAGATGGACGTATATACCTACGTACTCGAAATGTGCCGCAGCAGGTTAATGTGTTTTCACACTGCTGAAAAAAAAGAAAAGAAAGAGAGAGCGAGAGAGGGAGAGAGAGAGAGAGGGCGCTACGTTTTAAAACTCCGGCTGGAGCAGGAAAACATTTCACTGCGGCGTTTTGAGTCCATGTTTCTCGGAACTGGTGCTTGCCACATTTTCCAGCTAATGTTTATGCTTTGAAGTCTGGCTGACTTCAGTACAACGTGAATCCTAAAACCTCATTAATGTTTAAAAAAAAAGGTAACTTGTGAAGTGATTCATTGACGATTGTACTGGTGATCATCGTACAAGTTTTGATGTCAGTCATTTCTAGATGCAACTTGGTTAGCTGATCATACTTCGCTAAGCCCTTATGAGCTCTAAATATAGGGATATCACTCTGAACATCGCGGTTCCTTGTAATATCACGGTTTGTCGTAACGGTTCATTGCATGCGCGCTCGTGTTGTCCTCCCGTTTTGAGCTATGTTTGAAGACAACCATCATCATCATCATCAGCCTGGTTACGCCCACTGCAGGGCAAAGGCCTCTACCATACTTCTCCAACAACCCCGGTCATGTACTAATTGTGGCCATGTCGTCCCTGCAAACTTCTTAATCTCATCCGCCCACCTAACTTTCTTCCGCCCCCTGCCAACCATCGTCTGCAAAATCGTCTGCAAAGGCGTCCGCCTGGGCCCAGTTAATTGCTGACAGGTAAAGGTGGACTATATACGTTGTGTTCCAAAAGGAGCGAGAGGTTGAACTTAGCGAGCTTCGAAAACAATAACCGTATGCGCCCCCACAAAAATCCCAGATACCAAAAGACACCTTGAAATGCGTGACGTAACACTGACCCACAGGTGCTGCAGAGTTTCGGTGCTCGATTAAAAAAATCCAAGCTTGGCCTTCATTTTCTCTTCAACAGTAATCAGCCCCTTACCGCAATACTATAACGAAAATGGAGTTTTGAGATATTTTATCAGCCTGAACTGACTTAGTGCTTCTCGTAGGTGTTCCTTTAAAGGAAATCAATTCCGCGCGAGATCAATGGCAGCTTTTGTTGAGGGACAAGACAAACCCCAAAGGATGTAAACTTGTGTATTTGTCGTTATTGCTTTTTTTAGAATGCGCTAAGCGATTTACACTCTTAAAGGTGCTTTCTGTCTGTAACTCACTCAATGCGCGTCACAGACCTATTTGCAATGTTTTCGTTCTATAACTCACAGCTTTACACCCTTGCGGGCATAAGGTGTAGACTGATTTACCCCCTTAATGGTATAAATTGGTTTACAGTGCGCGGTGTCCAGTGGATGCTGGTGCTTTTCCTTCACCCAAAACACGTACACATTGTGGCGCTATAGCAGTCTAAAAAGTTTACACCCTTTGGGGTGTATATTTGCCACAAAACGATAATCGTAATCTGTCTTGCCCGCGTTTCCTTTCTTGAAAACGCCGCACCCGCTACATTCTTGTCGGCAATGCTATGTCATGCTGATATCGCGCATGCCGTTCGTCAGTGGGAAGTACGGGGCTCGCAGCGTTAAAGAAATGAAATGCGGACAAGACCGATGACGTTTATTGTTGTGTGGCAAGATACGACTCAAAGGGTGTAAACTTTTCTGAGAGTGTATAGGTTGTTCCACACCGCTGGCTATTACCAATAGCGCAGGAACGCCACGCCTGCGACGACGCCTTTTTTACAGTTTATCGGAAAGCAGCCGCGAGTTGTTTATTCGTTTTTACCCGGCGAAGGTAAGGAATTCCGGCGCGACACGTAATGCGATATATAGGTTCAGCGCTCCGCTAGCAAATTCCAAGATCATCCCGTTAAAGAGACGCTGTCCAAGCACAAAGCTCTGACGCGAACAGAGAAGTGTTGGGAGCCAAGCTGACGTCACTACGTCCAACGAAACGTGCCAAGGTTTCGCGAACGGCCATCGCACCGCATAATCATATCACCATATCGAAGTTTCGGCACATTTGTTTTGTTCTTTCTTTGTTTAATATCTCTGATGACGTCGGGCGCGCAACTTTTCACGCATTTAGGTGTCGATAATCATCGGACGATAGCATCTCATAATGATACCGCACTGCACACATCGAGTGACGTTCGAGGAGCTGCAGGCTTTGTCACTTGTGTTAATTTTATTCCTATATCTTTTTTACGCTGCTTTGGAGTCTGTTTCTTGCGTGAGGTCTTCAGGCTGTCTTACATCGCAGCGAATATGGCAAGAAAGTAAAGGTCAAGGGGAAGCCTTTGCTTAACCTCGGTAGAGCCTTGATCTTGCTATTGCAACAGCAAAAAATGGCCTTAAATGACGGCACACTTGTCACCATCCGATTCACAAGGCCAGAATGCCATTTTTTTCTCACTGATGTTATGCGGAAAGCGGCAGCAAGACGTTGGGCACAACGAGAAAATCACTACAAACGTCTTTAATGTAGGCTTGATCCCCTTTGGAGATCACGCATGCCGCATGGCATCCAACGTAGCCATGCTAGCCTGCCGGACAGGTTATATGTGTTGCATTTACACGACAATATTTGCATCGCATCCGACGCTTGGACCCGCCAGACTGTGATGCGCGTTGGAATGTAACCGGCTCAGACAGTGGAGAACATGTACTCGTTGCCTGTCCCGAATATGACGGTGAACGCAATAACACTGTGAAACTCTTCACTTCACGCCAATTAACAACATGCGCCGCTGAGTGACAACGTGTCACTGGGCCATTGGTCGTACACGATATCAACGGAGCGTGCCGTCAAGGCTCTCCCATAATTTTTTAACCAACACTGCGTTGATTTCACAAAAGTTATGAGAGCAAGTGTAAGCTTTGTCAGTTGATGCACTCGGGATCTGTGCCTCTGTAAAGGGTCGACCGTCCAGTTGGCTGAGTACGCTCCGAGGAAGGAGACGTTGGACGTCAAAGTGGGTGCATGCAGTCGCAGAGCTAGGGGCTCGATGAAGCGCTTTTCATCACAGTTACACCATGGTCGCATATAGGGGAGTCAGCCATTCCAATGGAGAAGGAGTATGAATTTGTGAAAGCTACACCCCCTGTCGTATGCAGCACAGCACTATACCTACACCGATTTTCTCTTATATGTGGGTATTCTTGGTCCCTCTGCATCATTCCTTCTAATTGAATTAGAACTGTAAGGATCATTTACGTTCGAAATAGAGTTGGAGGAAAGAAGAGAAATTAAAGGCCAAGTGCTACGAAATTTCATATTAGATAAATTGTCTGTAAATGAGTATAATATATATATATACTGTTTCACCAATCTCGCCAGTGCTGCAGACCTAGTAATTGTCTAGTTTTCTTATTATCAGGTTTAAATAGCACGCAGAGAGACGACACGTGCACTTGGTGGTGTAAGAGTTGGGGTCGGGCATGAAATAGATGGTAGCTGGCCCATGCCGTCGTCCAACTCATCCACGTTGAGGACGTTGTTGAAGGGAGAGGCTTGTTCTCATCGAGAACGAGGAATATGGGATTTATTTACAGTATCTACATGAAGAATGGAGAACGTTACAGTTCATCAGTCTAGCATTACTGAAAGAGAATGCACACTGAGCAGCCGTAAAACGGCTGCTTAAAAACACTTTGTCCTGCCTAGATCCCTAGGTGAGGGAAAACGGCCGTTCAACCTTCGACCAATGGGAGCGTCCAAAGTCATCGTCGTCGACCCGCCTTTGAGGGGGAGGGTTCACACACTCACTTCCGCACAGGTTTCACTGAACACACCGAGGTGACAGGGTTCTCGCAGACAGGGGTCTTGACCCGAGCAGGCGCCTCTTGATCCCAGGCATTGATCGCCTCTTGATCCTCTTGAGCAGGTGCCTCAGACCCCGCAGTCAGTGGCCGCCGCGTCTGTCCATTGACTGTGACGACTTCTGGGGCCCGTCAGATCGCACCGCAAAACACCCTGTTCCAGGAGTTCTTTTGGTCCAAACAAACCGTGAAGGTGACGGCGAATCAACTAACAATACTCTGTCCGCCGACCATCACTAGACATGCCGGCGCCGTCGAGCTGTTGATGAGGCGCATTGTTGTCTGTACAAAGCGAGTCGTCGCAGCGGGCTGGGAGGGTTCGGAGGTCGCTTCTCCGAACATCGCCAGCCCCGCAGGCCGATCGTAGGAATAGCTAGCGGATACGACGTAAGTCCCACCCCATCGCCTCCGATATTTCTTAGCGCCTCGCGGGCTGCCATCACGAGAAGTAGCGCGGTCTCTGTCATACGTCATTTCCGGCGAGGGGTAATGGCGGTGTTTTCTTTAGTTTCGGTATCGGAAAAACTTCTGCGAGATTTCCGTGACGCATCCACTCGCATCTCAAACGTAAAATTTCGCTCGGAGGTTCTTCTGTATCTACACAAACTGAAAGTATACGCTTTTTTTTTTACACGGTCAGTAATTCCGTTGCGGTAGCCCCTTTAAAAGAAAGTAAATTATCGCTATGTCATCGATGCTTTCAGTACAGAGCGTCGTAGTTTTATTGCAGAAGTTCGCAGCATTTCGGTTTCAAATTCAGGTACTCGCGCCTGCATATATAGCTAGCGGTCTGAGCAATTGTAATCTAAAACGGCAACCGCTCGAAACCCAGTAACTGCGATGTCATTCAGTTACAGGGCTTTAAATGCAAGTTGAATGCGAGTGCGGTGACTCTAAAAGGAGTTCCACCCTTTGGAGCTTATCTTGTCCCGAAACGATAATCGTCATGCATCGACCTTGCGAACCTTTCCATTCTTTATGGTGCTGCGCGCCGGGCACTTGCATGCAGGTCACGAAGGCCATGCGCGTTATCATTGCGACATAGCATTATTTGCAGGAAAGCAGCGAGGGCGTATTTTTAAAGAAAGGAAGCGCAAGCAAGATAAATTATTATTATTGTTTGGGGATAAGACATGACCCAAATGGTGCAAACATATTTTTGAGTATGTGTATCAACGTGTCATTTCACGTATCAATCACCCTTGTTATCTAGAGTGGCATGCCGTATGGCCTGCTGAACATTTCCAGCATTGATCTAAACTCGTGTCTCCGTTCCTCAATCCCCTCCCCACGTGTAGGGTAGCAAACTGGAAAGATCTAGTTAACATCCCTGCCTTTCTCTCTCTCTCAGCAGTAAATGAAGAACCGCTCTCTATTTTCTGTCAGTGCATATTTTATTAGTCTGTGTTTCAGTGCCATTAAACTCTTCGCCGATACGCAATGTGAAACTCCGTTCGTGACACCCTATTACACGTTAACTACTTTTCCGCTCCGTAAGATACCAGGATTAACCCACTCAGCCCGCCTGAACCACGCGGAGAGCCAATCAGCTGGCCAAGCAGTGGTTCAATATGATATCCCTTCTCTACCTCACCTTACTAGTTGTCCAAACGCCATCTCGCACCTTTCTCGTGGTGTGGACTTTGTGCGCTCGTTTTGCTGTCCTTTAACCTTACACTAACGATTCGACTGCGCCAGAAGCTGCCAGATTCGGCTGAAGTTAGAAGAGCTGCTTATGTAATGAAAACAGTGGTACATGAACAGCTCATAACAAGCAGGCGTGAGTCACGATCTTTACAAAGCTCGTTCCAGGAAGGTACTCAAACGGAAAAAATAATAACCAGCAAGAATCTGTGCCAATACATCTGTGCATCAAAGCAAGGAGTGAGCAAATGGCTTGTATTTGAGCACAAGGGTGAATAGTTTCTCCGATTAACATTATAACCTCATCAGTCATTGCCTCCAGTTACGTTTAAATTATGTTCTTGCATCCTGTTGCTCTGCCAGACCACTAAGTCAGCGCAGCATTTGCTTTGTTCAAGTCACTTTCACCTCAGTTTAAGTACTCATCATATAGTCATAACTTATGCCTCCTGCACCGCAACGCACTGCTGTTTTCGTATGTTACCGGCAGAGGACAAGGTGGAGGGTATGCTCTATGCGCACAACTGAAAAATGAACGCGCACGTACAAAGGAAAAAAAAAAAGAAAGCGTGTTCAATTAAACAAGAAGATCGGGCATCCCACTGTCTTCCGAAACACCGGCTTCGGTCAAGTGGTCATTTTTGCGGCGTTCTGCGCAGCCGTCGACATGTCCAATGACCCTGCAGGGAATACAGGGAACGAAGGAGCAATAAAGTGACGTAAAAGAAGCTATTTTCTAGCCTAAGCTTCGCGTGACTTCGTTTTCCTCCACCCAGCCGCCGGTCGCCCATTAGTCGAGGGAAACTGACATCGACACCTGTAGAGAGTGGGAGGGGAGGTGTGATACAAACTTGCCAGCCGAGCCCGACGCGAACCATTGCCTACACGTGCTACGTGAACCCCTGCGAGAGACGTGACGAGGCGAGGGTAAAGGGAGCCACGAAAGTGAACGCGTTCACACACACGCACACACACAAAATGTGTGAGGTAGGGCTCGAGGGGCAGCCCGGCAGGCTTGGCAGGCTGCCCGCCGAATTCGGTTTCGCCGAACGATTTTGCGATGATTTCGCCGCAGACCGGCAGACCAGGGGTGAGAAGGGTAGACTGCAAGAAAGGAGGAAGTGTGAGCGAGAGAACAAGCGTACCCACGACGGCGGGTAGGACGACGTTTTCTCTCTGCTTCTCCCCACTCTCTCGACTCTCAGAATAGCCGAGCCAAGCCAAACCGGCGCGGCACGACGAGAGAGGAAGTAGCGGGCGGGCGGCGGCGGTGAGGGAGGGTCCACCGCTCGGTTGGGCCGGCGCGCGCGATGGACAAACACTCGTTTGTGCACCACCGCTCCCAGCGAGACGCGACGCTTCCGTCCCGTGTGCCCGTCCGGCGTGTTTGCGCGCGTACGCGTTCGTATTCGATTGAAACTCGACTTGGCTGCTTTGACAGTGCCATCGCTCCGTTTCGACGGCACGTGACCGGCCAGCGCCGAAAGAAACTTTCGTGCCTCCGGTTCGTCCCTCGACTCGAACTTCTCGCGCCGCGTGTCTCGTCTCGTCTCTGAGGAAGAAGCGAGCGTGTGTGCGTGAGCGTGCCTTGTCCTGCCCACGGTGGTGTTACGTTCGTAGCCGAAAGTGTCGCGGCAGCGGTGACTATTTCGTCGCTTCGTACGTTGTGGCCGCGCCCACTCTTGATGTGAAGATCGACTCGAGGGAATCGCCGTGTTCGAGTGTTTGAAAGTGACGCGCAGCAGAAGTGCCGAGGTTCGAGGCGGGGAGCTGTCTGCTTCTCCTTGCCGGCCCGACGTTGCAACCTCCACCGAAGCCAGCAAGTGGTCGCCAATTGGGAGCGGCAGCTAAACGAGCCGAGTGATTGGTGGTGATGGATCGCGTGCTCGAGCCGTCAGCACAGCGGAAGCCGTACTCTTCGCGCTAGATCGTCGTCTCATCCCGATGCTGTGAGTACGTGGACGCTGCTCAGTCGCTTTCTCTAACTTCCGAATCGAACCGGTGCAGTACTTGCGTTCGTCGTGGTCTGCAATCAACCAGTCTAGCGACCACGGCACCGATCTATTTTTGTATGGCGAAGGGCATCATCTCGATTTACGATTAGCACCTTTCTTGCTCGACCTGGAGCAGTTTGACGCTATCTTATCAGTCTCAGTCAACAGTGTGTGGTAGTTCCCGGCAGAACGCGCGCCGAATGACGTCATGTGCAGTTAGGGTCGTTTGCGCGCAGCTTAAGCGCTCAAGGAACGGAGCGAATGTGCTTTTTGATAAGGCAGTGATGTTTGTTGATTACATATTCGCTGCATCAAACATTGGTACATATCCACTAAGCATTTCACCCCTCCGTGCGTCGCTACCGGTTCGTTTACTTCGACCTTTCGTTTTGACAGACGAATAAAAAATTTCAGTGTGCCCTAAAATCTACCACACTTAAGCAGGCGCTTTAAAGATATTGGAAAAAGAAGAAAAACTCCTGCTAGTGTTTCAGTGAGCCAAGGTAACTCTCAAAGCCGACGCCACACAGCCAAATGGCAGTGGCTGTGACATTGCGCTGCTAACATTGAGATCGCGGGTTCGATCCCTACCTCGGCGGGCGCATTTCCGAAAAATCCGGCGTGCCTCGTAATACAGGTCGCGGCTATGGCACGCGTAAAACCGAAGCATTTAATTACGAAATTTTAAGTCGGCGCCAACATCCGGGTTTGCCACCAGTTGCGCATGCGCTATAGCAGCAAACCTGCGCGTGAAAAACGAGCACCAACCGATGAGTGGGCGGATTTCCTGCTGAAACAAAGAAAAGATTGTTATCTGTATTCCTTACACAGAAGCCTGGGCGATTCGCGGACGTGTGACGGTTTATCGCTTTAGTGCAGGATGTCTCGGAAGCAACCCCGGAATTGCGGTTGTTCGCTGTACCTCCGTCGAGCGTTTTTTCTTTCTCTTTTTTTTCGAGAAGTCGTCGTATCTCCCGTCCTGGAAAGTCACATGCGCGCTGATGAGCTCATTTCTTATATATATATATATTCCTTCTATTTTTTTCTTTACTGATTGTCGCAATCCTCTACTGATATTAGAGAGTTTTGGCCACGTCACATTTCGCTGTTTGGATGTCCACTAAGACGTGACAAAACCTGTTTGCCTGGATAAAACAGCGACTGTGGATGAAGGACAAATTAATTTTTCTTGGAAGGACATGCCCTTAGTCAGCTTCACAGATGAGTCATTTTGCTTTACATACAGCAGCCGCTGCTCGGTATTCATTTCATATAGGAGGCTATCGTTTTACCGCAGCTTGCATTTCACATGTTTTGCACATTTCAAATAAACGCGCGCATCGTGTACGGAATGCCGTGACGATCGTCTTCGGTTGAACGCGGTAGAGCTACGCGGTGCAGGGACGCCGCAAATTAAAAGAAAGAAAGAAAAAAGATTGTTCTTCCTCCTGGCCTTTCCGTGCCTCTCTGCACATCGCGATGTCAAAGGCGCGCTCTGGGTGAGTTCAACTGGGCAAACAATAGGCCTATTCGATTCAGCCAAGTTTCTCTGCGCCTTCTGCACCTATTCACGGTGCACTGCACCTAGACCCTCGATTCCCCGAGGTGCGGCAGCGCACCCTGCACCCCCGTGCTCGATTGAACGGGGTGCAAGGCAAGATGCCGCCGCGGTGCACTGCACCCTTGAACCTTGCAGCGAGTGGGTGCAGCTCGGCACCCCCTGCACCTTTTCGTTTGTGGTGCCGTGCACCTTTTTTCTGAATCGAACAAACCTAATGTCGACTGGTCAAGGTATGAGAACCTACGACTTCCGGTTCTTCTGCTAGCGTGCCTCCATGCAGCTCTTGCAGTTGCAGTCAGTTGCGTTGATTGCGTGTGTGCACACGTGTTCCATGTCTCGGTTTGCGATTCGCAGTGCCACATCACTTACGACGGCTTACGTGTGGAAACGCGAACGCATTATACCGTTTGTAGACCTCGCAACGTCATGAACACGCTCATTTTATGCACTCGGGACGTGGCGCCACTTGCTCCCCATTGGCTGCGCCGTCACGTGTCCGATGACGTATGTACTAGGCCACACGTTTAGTCCGCCAGAAGGCTGCGACGTGACGTGTGCAGTGACGCATGCGCTAGGCACGCCTTTAGATAGCCAGGATCAACGTTACTGGATTAGATAATTAATCTATAATTACGTTGACTAGAACCGTGGAGCCGCCGTGGCGCCGGGGAAGAGTGCTCGTCTCTCACCCCGGAGGTCCGGGTTCGATTCCCATACAGACCGAAATGTACTAAATTTGATTTCAAAGCCGTTAATTTACTTTGTTTGCAGGAACCTTCCCGAGAAATTTGACGTCAGTCCGAGCATTTTTTTTTTACGTGTTTTTACTCTCTGCGCTGTCGGTCATTTTGGTGCCTTCTTACGGTCACGCCTACCCAGTTCCCATGAAGGGACTGGGTAAAGCTGGCGAACGAACTCTCCTCAGGCTCTTTACAAACACCCTGCTGTGCCCGGCGGTTCTCAAGCACTTTGACCCTTCTTTTGACGGCCGCTGCTCTTTCTGTGGGGAGGTGGCCGACACCTTCCACGTGGTTTGGGCATGCAGGCAAAATCCTTCTCTCCCCCCCATCACCTCTTCCCGAGAGGACTGGGAGGCGGCCCTACTCGGCTGCCAGGAACTATCGGCCCAACAAGCCCTAGTTCGGCGGACCTGCGTAGCGGTCAATACCAACGGGGTCCCGGAATGAGAGGCTCGATGCGCCCAGTATTGCAAGGGGCGCAACCAACTAGAGGTCTCTCCCCGAGCACCTCTCTGTATATATAGCCCAATAAATGCTTTTCACCACCACCACGCCTACTGCGACAGATTTTCGCTCAATGGGGCGTATATTGCTTTCGCAATAACACACACACTTAATGCAAGCACCTATTCCGCACTGACACGATGTTGCGGCTCTCTCGTTCTGGGAGGCGCCGGTGATGCAAACGGCAATGGCGCTTCTCAGCGAAACTCGGCGGTATACGGGTTGCAGGTCTGGTAAGGCGCCGGCGGGCAGGGACGGCTTCGTCCGCTTGCTTGTAATTTCTCTTTTCTGTTTAGCTTTCTTATTTCTATTACGATGTGCATTACAGGTTCAGAAGGACATTGCCTAAGGGAGCACACACAGAAATCGTGATCGCACGAACTGACGATTTCTGTAAGAACAAATTATACAACAATAATTATACGAAAAACTTGGGCGGTGGGCTTTCGGGCCTCGAAGCACGTATTCTAAACAAAACGAGCAGTGAACCGCACTTCCTTCACAACACGGGGTCCATCGCGTCACTGCTTCACAGGAGCACGGGGCCGGCACAGCTGCGACAGCGAGTAGGCGAAAAATGCGGGATCGTGGTAACTGGATGCGGACGGCGTTTTCGAAACAAGAGAAAAAGAAAAAAGCAATCACCGCCCAAGCACTCCGCACGGATGTTTAACCAGCGAAGCTGAAACGTGCGACCCCGGTGTTTATCACTGGGTTAATCCCGACGGTTCATTAAACGATGGCTTGGTAGGCTGCCGAATACTCGGTACGCACTTGGTGCTTGCGCTCGGCTGCACGAGCCTGTTCTCGTGCCCGGGCTGCAGCATCCGCACGACGTAGACGAGCTCGTTCCGGTCCTGCTCGCGGCGTTGCTGATCGAAAGCTGCCTATTCCTCTGGAGTACGTATGACGCGTGGTATACCTACTTCGGAGCCGGAGAGAAACTGCTGCGCGCGCGCTCGGCTGCGACTTCTGCTTCTATTAAATTAGCTTCTTTCTTCCTTCCTTTCGTTCTTTCCTTTTTCTAGTTATTGCACCAGAGCGCTCCCTGGGCGTCCCTGTACAACATCCAGCATATAACCAGGGTTTCCGACCAGGCCTTGTGGGAGGAGCTCTTCAATAAATAAACGCCTTAATGAGCCGTGCCGCAGCCTTCTTTTCTTTATTCGTAGGATTTGCCGCAAATCACGTGGTAGTAAAAGATGTCCAGAAGGGCCATCAAACAAACGCACACGGCCCCGAGTGGTGCAGGTACTGGAGCAATGCTGACTTTTACTCAGCGGCCATGTACTCCTCTGGAACGTTAGGCTTCAGTTTGACCACCTTGTGCCTCTTGCGCCTAATACCCTGAACGTACCAGGGCGCACACACACCAGGTTGCACCCACATGCCCACCAGGTTTCAGCAGGTGAAGTCGTAACTGGCATTATGCTAACATTATATACATGTCGCTCTTAATTCGTGTACACCAATGCTATTACACCATACACCAAGGCTATTACAGTCTGCTTCAGCATTCGTGGCGCGAATCGTTTCGACGACAGACGGCAACGTTTGCAACGTGCGCAGTCTGCGTGACTACAGCAAACGCGTAGCTTTCGATTTTGACGCCGCGTTGACGGCACTGCAAGTGGGCACCCTCGGCACCGAGGCAGGAAACCCATCGATCTGCGAGTTCCGATCGATCACCTGGTGGCACAATTGGTTTGCCACAAGTGAATGTTTTACGAGAATACGTGTGTCCGCTGTCTTCCTCCTTTTTCTTTTTTTTTTTTTTGCTTTTCCGTAGAAGTGTGCATCGCGCAGAAAATATTAAGTGGGCTGCATTATACGGAAACTTGCTTTTTCTTTCTCGCTATATTTCCGTCGTCGCCTTCATTAATTTTGATGTATTTGTCGCGTGTCACAAAGCAATGGCATATTCGACTGGTCACTTTCGAGCGTTCTCGCCGTGCTGTTTGCATTATGGTCGAAATCGAAAGCTCGGAGCGCATTCCCTCATGGTTTATTCAGAGCGCCGACCCGCCGTGATTTGTCAGTGGCTATGGTGTTGGGCTGCTATAAGCACGAGGTCGCGGGATCGAATCCCAGCCAGGGCGGCCGCATTTAGACGTGGGCGAAATGCCGAAAACACCCGTGTACTTAAATTTAGGTGCACGTTAAAGAACCCCAGGTGTTCGAAATTTCCGGAGTCCTCCGCTACGGCGTGCCTCATAACCAGAAAGTAGTTTTGGCACGTAAATTTAGTTATTCAGAGCGCCGCGCTCTCACATTCGAGCTGGGAGCGCGCGACCGAGATCCGACAGAATGTTCTGGTCACCGCGACTCGTTCGATTGTTCTGGAATTAGCCGAACGTTCGATTGCTGCAGGCTTAAACCGAGTTGGAACGCGATATGCAAACTGTACTCAAATGTACCGTGTGTCGCGGTTTTTTGTATATTTTTGTTCAACGTCGAAAAATATGTCGATTATCGATAATTATCGCGAATAATTTTTCCGTTTACGTATTACACTTCGCGCTTTACCGGACACATGCGTGGTAGTAGCGCGACACTATTGTATAGCGACAACTTGTGACGCTTTGTTCAACCACGTGTTGAAAGCGCTTCTTTTCTTTTTTGTATTGCACGAGTGTGGTCGTCGAAGGAAAACGAACAGAACGGCCTATGTTAACGACTACACTTCTCTCGGATCTTGATACCAACAGCTAAGCAGTCTATCGTATGGCCGTCGCGCGATATCGTCTCTGTGTGCTGTGGTTAAACACACAGCGCCCGGGGATGGCGCCACCAGCGCCTCCGCTACCGTCTTCGCCTCGTGTATTCTCTAAGCGGCGATGCGCGTACGTGTGACGCAGGTATAACCAGCAGCGCTGGTGGCGCCGCCTTGTGACACTGAGCGTAGCGACAGTCCAAAATTATTATCGCGGTGACTGGCTATATGGGCTACTTTGTTGCTGGCACAAAAACGTTTGTGCGCTGTGTGGTTCCTGCGCTTCGCTTTGATAAGTAAATCGTGCGCTCCGAGGCGCATATTTGTTGCGTTGAGGGTATTTATATACCGTTTGTCCTTTTACTGCGAAATACCATGGAGAATGGAGCAGTTCACGGGCGAAACTATGTAGGGGCAAAGTAACAGATGGCCGATTGCCGTGTGTGTGTGTGTGTGTGTGTGTGTGTGTGTGTGTGTGTGTGTGTGTGTGTGTGTGTGTGTGTGTGTGTGTGTGTGTGTGTGTGTGTGTGTGTGTGTGTGTGTGTGTGTGTTATTCGACTAGACACTGGCAGCAGCCACGCTCAGCAAAGTTCGGGAGGGTTAGCAAAAAAAAAGTAACTTTAAGAAATATGAAACGTTAACTGACGTTTTTCGCCGGTACAAGTACTTACGCTACGCTAGTCGCATGGTTCGCTGCCACAGTTCCTGTTTCGATTCACTTTAGGTGACCACTGAAGAATTCAGTGCGAGATCCGCCCACGAAACCACGGCATACACCTGCCCTGTGTGCGTCCCCGGTCCCTGAAAGACGTGTTCCAGAGAGACTGCCGATAACGAAAGCATTTCGCCCGGCTTCCCGGTGCTCGGTGCTGTCCAAATTTACGCCCCAGCGATGGTTGCCTCCGAGTAACAGAAACATGTCCCGAAGGCTGTGCTTTTTACTAGCTGTGTGCGCCGGAAGCAATTGCGGAGGCGGAAACACGTCATAGACGCCATGCTTTATACACCATATCTATGCACAAAATTCTCGTCGTATTGAACGGTGTACGTGCCACTGCATTCGTGGTTATCACGAAAGTCTGTTCGTCAAACTCGACTGGCAAGGTGCAACTCCTGAGACGCCACTTCTTTGTTAATTGGCAGCTTTCTCTAGTGTACTGATTGGTACGATGCACCATTATAAAATTTTCAGTGCTTCACATTAACCGTAATATGTTTTTGCCTTTCCGTCATGTGTTGTTGTTGTTGTCGTCCCAAATGCCCTGTGAAGGGTTTATTGGCCCAGTCGAGCTGTCCATAACAGCGTTTAGCCAATGAATCCCTCCGGAACTGTTGTTTGTGGGAAATAAATTATTTGATTTGATTACCTCATTTCCTCCTTAATTTATTACAGACCTTGCCCTAGTATTTCAAACATCATATTCATGACGCAGCGAAAAGGCAAAAAAAAAAAAAAATGGAGCAACGAAGTAATGTGTACGTTTCCGTGTCACATTTCCGGGTTGCCGCGGGCAAAACATATTCGCGAGCCTCGCATGGCTCGAGCTACAGAGGCGCGGCGGCTCTATCCTTGCTCTTGTTTGTATGTCGTGGCAGCGTATGTCGCGGCTTCGCTTTTGACAGCAGGTTGCAGTGCTCGCTCCCAGAGCACAGCTGCATGCGTTCTCAAGGTATAGGCGCAGTACAGGCTGCATGCGTCAGCGCTTCCTAAACACCGTGCTGGACACGAATCGCGCCGCCGTTTGGTACTGGTTTTCTGCAGGGCGGTCACGTGACCTGTCGGTTGGAATAACAACCGTCCACGTTTCCGAGAACTGCGTTGTTCGCTGCGGTGTATATGCGTGGTTGCACCATGCGCTTGGTGGCGGAGCCAATAGGGAGTTTTTTTAAAGATTAGGGGGACGTAAGCGTTGGGGCTCCTAAGCGCTATAGAGTGGCCCCAGCGCTTGCGTCTCCGTCATCTAAAAACTCTCTAATAGCTATCTCAAGCCACCAGTGGCCGTATGCCGCTGCAGTACGAGTGAATGAACGAATCGGAGAAGAAGAATGAATGAATGAACGCTCGGGGGATGAAATAGCGGATTATATAAGTAATTGACAGATGAAAGAAAAGCGAATGAAGTAATCAGCGGCATTAATTAATGAGTGGACGTATGAATTGAAATAGCGAAGGAACGAAATAGCGAAGTTAACGGAGGAACGTAATAATAAGCGAACAATTTAAACGATGAATGAATTAATGAGTGAATGAATGAATGAATGAACAAATCATTAATTGGATGAACGACTGAAGTAACGTGATGATAAATTAATTAATGGGCTAAAGAATAAATGAAATAACGCATACGCGATAATATAATGAATTAGTTAAAGAACTGATGGCTGAAATAACAAGCGAATGCAGAAACAAAGGAGTAAGTGAGCCGATAGACCAATCAACGAAATAGCGAGAGTGTGCCAACGAATGAGTGAACGGAGGAATGAACTAGCGAGTGAACGGAATAGCTGATTAATGGACCATCGATGAAGTAAGCAAATTAGAAACATGAATGATTGAGTGGACGGATGAATCAATGTAAGAGCGATTTTTCAACGAATAAGTGAACGAAGGAATTAATTGAACGAGCCAGTAAATAGAATAGGAAGCAAATGAACTAGTGGAAGAACCGATGAAGTGGATGAGCAAATGTAAGTCGGTGACTAAATGTGTGCAGCTTGTAAATCAACTGTTTTGTTTTTTATTTGCCATACGGCGAACGAGAAAGCGAGGATTAAGATGTGGGAGGGTGAAGGATCTCATGGCGAGGAGGAGCTATTGCTGAAACGTACAATTTACTAATATATTTCAACATTCCTATTTATAGTAAAGTGAAACTACGAATCATTGTTTTCTTGTAGAAGCATTCCTTCTAAACTTGCATTTTAGTTAATTTCGCGGTAATGATTTGGTTATTACGACATCAAGTAAAGTGCAAAGTTTCGTTTTATGAATTTCGCACCAGAACCCTAGCTTTCCGGATTTCGCACCGAACGCCGATACGTCAGAGTGTAAAGTCAGGGGTATCGAAGTATTTGCTCATATTTGAGCCGTTTTGTCTGAGTGTAAACGTTCTTGGAACTTGCCAAGTTCAGTCTTGGGCTCTTCTAGAGCGCAACGCAGGCGGTCTTCACCGAGCAAAGGCCGTGGAAATCTGTGACGTCACGACAAGCTCGGGCGGAAACTTCAAGGCGGCGTCGCCACCAGTGGCCTGCCGTTGTTTACCAATACTGTTGTTTTTGCGATAAGAGTGGCCTTTATGGTATTGTAAACGGGTCATTTGCTGGAACAGCTGGGAAATAGAAAACTTATCTTTAATGTTCCTTTAAATTAGCCGTCTAAGTGAGTTGTAAACTTGCTGCATCGCGGTAGCTTGTCTCAAAACTTTACTTCCACATGAGATGTCGCGCAAACACAGGCAAGAATAGCCAAAAAGCCACAACTCATGTCGAGAAAGAAGTGCTACGAAGTATACAAGGCAGGAGAAAAAAGAAAGAAAGAATTGTTAATGAACCCGCAAAGTGGAGGGAGATTTCATGAAAGTATATATATAACTTGGTCTTCTATACCTGACAGTGGCACAAAACTACAAAGGAAACGCGTACGTTTTTCTTCCCAGAAAGAAAGCCTCGTAGTTGAAGAAAATTCGTTCTGCTAGGTGATGGGCCAGCAGAAAATAGGTCCTGCTCGATTTCACGTAGTCCTTAAATGATAAGACACTAGTCGCCAAATGCGAGAGTGAACAAGTTGACTCTTTATCGGGTGAACTCGGCCGGCGCCAAGAGATATAACAGGCAACGTTTCAAGAAGCACAACGTTATCGGCGAACATGGTCGTTGGCCGTCGAAATCTGATGTATGCGGGTCAAGTGCGCCGACTATGTGTACATGGCTCGTATCGTACTTTCCAGCGCAATTACTGGTGGCCGCGTACGTTCCAGAATGTATGCACCACCGTTCGCGTCGCGCGCGTAATTTGATTAAACGAGGTCATTTCGCAATGGAGCAGAATTCGCAGCGCTTCCTGAAGGAAGCATGTAGCCATCTCCAGAGCTGCTGCTGTCGCGTACGCCATTTCCGATAGCGTCACCGCGTTCTGCGTCGCGCGCCGTACAGTCGGGAACCGTAATTACTTCCTCTCTCCTTTGACGAGGGGATGCACGTTGAACGCAGATGTTCGTGCTCCTCGCCGACTGACAGCTCGCGCGGCCGAACCGCGGCTGGCGAGAAATTTTGCGCGACCGAATTTAGGGGCTCGCTCGCGTGGCTTCGGTCTTGACAGGGTTGTATCACGCCCGCTTGCAGCTGCGCTTCCGTCGCCTGGTTCCCTGCGCGAAAATTACCAGACGTAACTCTGACGCTGCGATGGTCCAGCTTGTGTCTTCAGCCGTTCTTGTGGCGCTATTTGTTAGGCTGAGGCTCTGTTCCAATACTCGCCTTGGACGGCTAAATAGGCATGCTAAGTGGACAGCGGCCATCTTACGTCTCGTTGCAGTTCTGACGAAGCCGGTGAAAGAGACAGCTTCGCGAAGACAGCATCGAAGTCCAAAACTACGCAGTCTGTTTTGCTGTCCAAACAACATGGCGGCTGAGCAGAAGGCTTGTCAAGTCGACGACAAGGTCATCTTCTCCTAGCAGAACAGTCACGCCTTACGCGCCTAATTAAAGCGACGCTGTGTTTCTTTTACACGTTCGCGCACGCAAAGACAGCGATAATATGTGCTTTTTTTAGCTTTTTCCTTGTCAACGCGAGGTGGCGTCATGTCGCAGAGGTGTCCTCCAGGCGTAACGAAACTTGGAGCGCAGCAGAAGACGATGGACGAAGACAGGGTCACGCAAACACACTTCGTCTATCGTATTTTGCTGCGCTGTAAGTTTGGATGAAGTAATTCTGTGCCACCTAGCCCACCTATCCATCCGATTGAAGGTCGCATCAGCTGGCACTCCAAAATCGTCTGCTCAGAAAGCGGCCGGTCATCGAGGCGTGCCAACGCCGTTACGAGCGACTGTCTCTGGGATCTGTAGCTAGGACAATGACAGAGGGTATGCTCGATTGTTTCCTCGCTGCCGCAACTATCACAGGCACCACTGTCAGTCATTCCGATGCGGCAAGCAAATGCATTCGTGAAAGACACTCCTAGCCATAGTCGGCAGAGAACAGCAGACGGACAGACGGACGGACGGACGGATAGATATGCTGTGCGAGTGAAAAGAACTCTACCCGTAGGTGTTACCCACGTTCCCAACGTACATGGCTACTCACGAATATTAGGCCGGTTAAGCTTATTAAATGAAATTTATTGAACGGATACGATGTTTCGCCAGTTGATAGCATATAGTACGAAAAACGCATGCCTCTTGATGGTAAGAAGTCTAGATGGATAGACAGTGTAGCGCATACAGTCATGCTTCATTCGGACTTATATTTGTTTGCAGTTTATTAAAGTTCTGCAACGTAGACAGCGAGCGACTGCAGCTGATGTTCCAGGTGAGATTATTAGAGATAAGCGAAGTTGGACGGGCGCTATCTATCAGAGTCCTGGCCAATCCCCCACAGTGGGTATATGAGCCACCGAGTTCAGAAAACAACATCAACATCCTTTTTCATTGTTTGCATGAGTAACGAATTTGGGATTTTGGGATAGCCGGCTCTGACGTAGCCAACCTTTCCATGTTTCTACACCTAAAAAAGAAAAAAAAAGACAACAGAATGACAATACGAAACAGAACAACAATGCATAGCTCAAATAACCTTGGTTACCTTTTACAGTAACCAAACGGGCGCGAAGGGTAGCTTTAAAAATGCAGTCGGAGACGGCGGAGCCTTTGCCGATTTGCTGAAATTAGGAAATTTGCAGGCAGTAGATGTAGTCTGCCTATACGCAAGACGTGTCAAATCGGAGATTGCTGGCAAAGGCCTTCGAATTGCAGTGTACGGGAAATAGGCTAAAATGATGAAACTAAAATGCTGCTGTTCAAGCCTTTTCTTTTTTCTTATCCCATAGGCGTTTTGACCAACAGGGCGGCGGGGGCAACTGACGACTACGGCTTCCTCCATGGACTGAGGAGGCCAACCACAGTAAATGCAACAACCGCTTCAACAAACCTTTATTCAATTAATAAATCGCGTAGGCGTAATAACAAATCCTTCTTTATTTTATTTTTTGCGGCAAACTTCTCCGACTCTATGGCGCATCGGGGACAAAAGAAAAAAAAAACACAGATAGAGATGTTTTGCATCGCTACATGAACACATTTGCCGTGAGGTTTGGGCGAGGAAACCACGATTGGGGGCAACAGGTGGGTGTCGCGGAGTTTGGGATAAAATTCCCTTGAACGACGCACCTGGTTAGAGCAGCGTAGAAGCTCGCTTTGTGTAGCTCCGTTACAACAAGAAACACGAATTTTCGGGCCTACAGGAAAGCGCGGAAAATAAACGTAGAGTTGAAGGAATTGAGAATTACCTATTCACCACTTGGCCGGCGTGTCATTGCGATGAAAACGTCGACGTTTGCGTCGACACCAGAACTGTATAGTGCAAGAGGTGAGCTAAAATCGCGTAGCTCTGTTGAAACTTAAAACCTTAAAAATGAGTATTTTGCTGAACCACAGAAATAGTTTTTAGGCACGTATAGGTACAGTGCTTATGAATATATCAGGTGTTTTATAGTAAAAGAATTAAAAAAAGAAACGATTCCTGTGGCATACAGCACAAATGTGCTCATTCCAGCTGCAGATTACTCGAAGAGGTGGACATTACTTGCACAACAAATCAACATGCGTAAATAGAAAATAAAAAACAGTCGCTAATCAACTTCCTAATTACTTGAAGGCACGTATTGCGATTTACAATATGAAGACCGAGTTTTGAAAGCACATCTGCTTGGAACGAATTGGGAAACTAGCACCGATCTTTGAGGTAAGCACCGTTAGAGTTGGGGTAAAAATGCGCGGTTGTTCAGCGCTTATTTCGTTAACAAAACGGCTTTTATCAAGCCGGTGTTTCCAGCTGGAGAGTGCTATCAAAGTTAAGGCCGCAGACTGGCGTACGCGTTTCCTTTAGCGGTCGACCGCTCTGTACTTTGCTGCACGAGCTGATTTTATTGCAAGTCCATCGGAAAGAAACTCATATGATCCAAATCCAATGATCCCATATGAACATATGGGGTTATACCATATAGAAACACGTACGTTTCCATTTATAATATATGGAGCATGTCCTGTGGAACATGCCCCATATATGATGTGATATGCAGAATCGCATATATATAGCAGCATGTTTCTGCATATAATGCGGACCATGTCCCATGGAACCTGTTCTTATATGGTGTGATATATATGGGTTATAAAAGCCCGTATGTTTCTACATATAATACCGAGCATGTCCCACAGAATCTGCCCCATATATGATATGATATATGGGATCTCACATAAAGGCCCGTATATTTTCGTATATAATATGGAGAATGTCACATGGAACATGCCCCATAAGTGATGCGATATATGGGAATATACGGGCTTTTCTTTCGGATCCCGCTATGTGTTGATATACTGGCTACGGGGATCATATGGAACATGCCTCAAGTAATATATGGGGACATTAATAAGGGGAAAATGAGACATGCCATGACATGTCATATGGAAACATGCCAGTTTTTATACGGAACGATCCCATATGTGTTCGTATGGGCCTACTGATACGAGGCGCATGAGCTTCTCTTTTTTTTTTTTTCCGATAGGGAAGCAAGCATGTCAAAGTACGAGGACCGTGGAGAAGAAGAGCGGGATGAAGAGCGTTGTCTATCAAGTGAAAGGTTTAATTCAGCCGAGAGTCAAAATTTCGGCTGATTCCTTTAGTCGACATAGACAGCGCTCGTCCTGTCTCCTTATATATGTATAGTCGTTTGCCGCGCTGCTTATACACTGCATCACTTCCAGCCATTGCCGGCTTCACCGTCTGTAGACAGTTCGCGTTTATACCTTTGGCAATGTTGCACAGATTTACGGCAGGAGCGGGCACAGTATGTGCGCACGCAGACCCTCGGAATTGAGTCGCACCTGGTGGCACCTGTTGCACATGCATGCCGCGCGGTGCTCTATGGGCGAAAAATAAACAACTAAATAAAGCAACGGGCAACGTCATGCGCAGGCGCGACGCCGGAGTGTATGTGCATTCGGTTGTGCTTGCGACGAGCTCTCCCTCTGCACATTGGAAATCCCGAGTGCATGCAGTCGCGGTGCACGCATGACGAGGCGCGCGGACCAAGGTTGAAGCGCTGGCCCACAATTTGGCCTCAAGGTTGCCTACTGCGAGCGCAGTGAGGCGCGTTAAAGAAACGGCGCACCGCCGCGTCACTCACGCGTTACGACGCCTCACTGCTCGCGAGGCCCCTGCCGTCGTCTTCCAGGTGAATATGATCTTCCTCGCAGTATACCGCCAACCCGTGGTGCAATGCTTTCCTTTCTTTTTCCTTCTTTTTTTTTCTTTGTTGTCGCTTCGTATAAAGCAACTGCACCTCCGCCCTGGTACGTGCATGCTTTCCATACGTCGAGAGGGTACGTGAGTGTCTCGTCCGACGCTTTCGGGTCGCACGAATGTCAGTGAGTGTCTTGCAAGTCTACTATATAGCCCATAATTAAAGCAGTAGAAGGACGTGACGTCTCCAGCTTTCGGCAAACTCTTTCTGAGAAGGAAGGTGAGGACGGTACTATAGCTACGGGCGGATCTAGCCTCGCTATGAGACATGCCGGCAACTGTTCCGCCCGATGGGTCTCATTTGAACTCGTGCGCATGCGGGATAAATGTATGCCACAGAGCTACATGTGGCGTAAGCGTGTCACTTATCACTAACACTGTGAAGAGGAAACGAGCAATCGCATACTTAGTGCTGGGCCGGTTGGTTCGTACATAATGTGGCGTAATAGGACGCGAAGCATTGCGAAGTAAAGCCTGTACAGGAAAGGGCGTCCATACACTCGTTATGGCGTAATGGGTCTCGGAGCATCCGAGCTCTCCTTCCTGTCCTGGTCTTACTTCACAATGTTTCGCGTCCTGTTTCACCATAGTTAGGAAATGAACAAAGGCAGGACGTCTGCACTAGTCTGGACGTCTGCACCAGTCTTACTATAATAAGCCACCCGATTGTTAGCTATTAGCGAGTATTTCTATACCTCACCCTTCGTTGTATAAATTGGTCTCTCTGAAAACTCGCTTTCTAACATCTTAGTGTCCCCGCTAGTTTAGACCAAGTCCTCCTTGGCCTCTTTCTCGTCTGGTTGCATTCATGCGAAGCTTGCAACAAGGCACCTACACAGAAACCTTGTCATGGTATTGACTTCGCCTTGACTGTCGCGAAGGGTAAAGGCGACGTCGCATGCATGCATGTAGCCACGAAGCTACGTATAGGGAAATCTGCGTGGGGATGTACTCGGAAGAAAAGCTTCGGGCAGTCGAAGAAAGAACGTTTTAAAAATTCGTCACGATGGTCTAAATGCACTCGCACTGCCATGCGTGCTAATCACTACACTGGCACGTGACAGCGCTATTTTTTATATTATTTGTGGCTATTGTAAGAACCGGAAAGGAAGAGGGGAATTCTGGCAGTCCGCACCGTTATAGCTGTAGCCCAGGTCTGACACCTGAACATCGACCAGCAGTAAGTGGGGTAAAATGAATTGATCGACAACTGTAAACTTGCGAACACTTAACAGTTATGAATTAAATTAGTTTGCGGAAAATTGCAAGGTGAAATAGGCGCCATGAAGGGAAACGAACAAATGAATGGATGGATTAAACATTGGCTCTAGACGAGTCACTACATATATATGCTAAGGAAGGCCCATCTTGAGATTCCGCCTCATCTTTAACTTCAGCTGGGATTCCGTCCACTGGTGAACTTTTCTAGGCACTTGGTCCAAATGGAGTACTGGCATCTACCGGAATGTAGAGCGAAGTTTGAAAGGCCACTACAATTAGGAAACTGCAACCATCGAAGTACAGCGTGTGACCATACTAAAGGGAACGCCAGATTTGCGTTTAAGGCCGGTGATATCTCTCAGATCTGCAGCGTGATAAAGAAAGTTCGGAGGAAACGATTCTTCAACGCGCGGGCTATATTACGAAGAGCAGTGAGTGAATTTATAACGTTAAGCGTTCGTAAGAATCGATGTTTGAACGTGTAGACCAAGTGTTTCATAGCAAGACACTGACTTGAGCGAGTTGGGATTGACGAATCCATGGCCGGCTTTCAGCGCAGAATTGCGCAAAGAAACACAAAAAAAAAAAAAACCCTACAGCGTGCGCGTTTTCAAAGTGAAAGTGTTCCCTTTCACATTGGCTCGAATCGCACCTCCGTCGTGCTGTTTTGAGCGCAGCGCAATTTGCTGCATTGATTTAACTAGGGCTGGGTTCACGAAGTTTCGTGCAGGTAATATACAGGTTGTTTCAGCGAACAATTTCAAAATGTTTTCTAGAATTGCCTGTGGCAGATCGTACAACCCTAGTCCACGAGCTGGTCTACCCGAAGAGGCGGACATTAGTTACTTGCACGATAAATTGAAATGCATAATCGAATAATTAAAATAAATTGACTAATTAAGTTATTTGACTAATTACCTTATGGCACATATTGCAATTTACAAATTCTAGCGGGTGAGACTGCAAGGCATATCCACTTGGAAAGAATTGTGTGGCCGGATGGTACCATTTACGATGCGCCGTCGACATTGCAGTAAGAATGCACTGTCGTTCCACTTACTTTCTCAACCAAACATCGTTTCATGCGTTGGAGCGCGAAAAGTTACTGAAACGCCAGTGCATTTCTCCGCAAAGTTCCGCGATACCCTGGCGCCCCAAGAAGCGCTCGTACAGCAAGTTCGTTGAGCACCCATGGCTAGTAGAGTCCTAAAATGAGAACACCACCCACATCAACCTCAAGAGCAAGGACCTCGATGGTTGAAGTAAACGTTCTCTCTCTCTCTCTCTCTCTCTCTCTGGAATTAATATCTCCAAACTGGTGTCATCCTAAGAATTCGTTTCAAGTGGATCCGCCTTGCGAACTCGCTAGCTAGAATTTGTAAATTGCACTATGTGGCTTAAGGTAAATAGATGAAAAACGTATTATTGAATTTTCGTTAATTTGTCGATTATGCATTTCAATTTCTTGTGCACGTAATGTCCTCCTCTTCGAGTAGACCAGCCATCATGAACTAGAATTGTGCTATCTTCCACAGGCAGTTCTTAATATATATATACAATGCTAACTATTACACATTTCTATTCCACTCCTGTAATATCCCTGTGCAAGGACTGACGGTATATGTAAATAAATAAATAAATAAATAAATATTTTGAAACCGTTTGCTGAAACACCCGGTATATAGCAGTTGCCTACATTTGGGGAAAGAGCAGTGTGCTCAGCGTAATGTGCTACAGAGAATGCTGGATTCATTTGTCACTCCTGTCTGGCCCAGCTAAGGAAGAGCTCAGATTGATTGTTTTCTGGGAGCCTAATTATTTCTCTTTCTTTTTTTCTCTTTCTGCGAGTTCCGCTCCGTCGCGCAAAAAAAAAAAAAAGCTTGCGACATGCGCGGTGCGAAGCACAGGCCGTTGCATGCAGCAGAATGCCGTGTACGTTTGCCTCTGTGCAGTTTGTTGGGGTCTCGGTGCTGGCGCCCGTTATTGCGAATGGGTCGCAAGCCCCAAGGGTAGCGTTGGCCTGGCGGCCTGGGGCACTGGAAGCATCCGAAGGTCCCGGCAAAGCAAGAGAAGACTGGTAACAGAACAACTTGTTTATTCTAACATAGCAAAAGAGCGGCCGGTCAGGTCGACCGAAGTGGAGAGACGGGAGAGCACGTAACTCAACAGTACAAATCGGAGCCTCTCTCCTGGCGTCCGGGGGCAGCTGCTCTTATACTCTCGGCGTCGCGGGCCAGAAGGAAGGTCACGGGATGAGCCCACGCGACGGCGGAGCATGAGCCCACGACGGCGCGCACGGTCGAGCCGAGAGACATGGTGAGCCGAGTGTAGTGACGCATCGCCAACCCGCCGACGGACAGACCTGCTGGCTCCTCACTTGGGGAGCTCCGCTCCCCGGCTGCCGCGCTTTGACAAGCGTGGGCACACACACACACACGCACATACGAAGACACGTGGCACTGAAACACGCCTGGACACGCTTGGCGGGGAGGCGTTGCGGCGGCGTCGAACGGGCCAAAATGTCCGCCGCTTTGAACGAAGCCCCGGCGTCCGTGGCCTCCGCGCCGGCATTACCGCGCGTTGTAGGCGAAACGTAACAGACCGCCCCGCCGGGGGAAGGAGATCCCGATGGTCAGGGGACTGCATCCGCTGTCCGGAGGGATGTCGCTCGATGATGCTCATAACCGAAGTCGGGCGTCCTTTGGCATTTCTTGAGCGCAGCGCACAGAGAAGGCCTCGTTCTCACGTGCACGTTCACACAGGACACTGCAAAGTGACTTCGGGAGAGTTGACATTTTTGTTCTCGTTTCCGGCAAGCGTTAGAACTACGCCGAAAGTCAACCGCTCAGTCAGCAAGCACGGCACAACCCTCACTAAGCCCTGCCAGGCTCTTTCCCCTTTTATACTGCTGCCTAGTTCCTTACAGTAGTTTAGCAGCACTCAGAACGCGTCCATAAATCGGAAAATTGCACTAGAAAGCACATCATCACTTTGAAACACTACACAAAAGCAATAGGTTAAAAATCCTGCCTCAGGAAGAAAAACATCAGTAACAAGCAATTTTGAGGCTGATTCCCACGTTAGGGGCTTCGACTTAAGCCATCGGCGTTACCCTTGAGACTCCCCTTTTTGTAACGCACCTCAAAGGAATATTGTTGCAAAGCGAGGCTCCAGCGCAGGAGGCGGCCATTTTTGGGAGAGATGGTCTGCAGCCATTGGAGAGGGCAGTGATCCGTTTCAATGATAAACCTCGAGCCGGCTAGGTAACATGACAATTTCTGAACGGCCCACACGATACACGCACACTCTTTCTCGGTGGCGCTATACGCCTGCTCACGACTCGTCAGCTTACGACTAGCATACAGGACGGGGTGTTCTACTTCTCCATTTTCCCGTTGGCACAGTACAACGCCCATGCCTCGCTCACTAGCATCACACTGAACAACGAACCCTTTTGTGTAGTCGGGCGATCGTAGCACAGGCTGGCTTGTTAGGGCGCTCTTTAGGGCGCTAAAAGCTCTTTCCATTGTCTCGTCCCAGACGACTGTTTGCGGCTCTGTCTTTCTTAGAGCATCCGTTAGGGGAGCCGCGATATCAGAGTACCTGGGGATGTACCTCTGATAGTAGCCGGCGACACCTAAGAACGACCGAATATCGGTCTTCGTGCGCGGTTGCGGGAAGTCTCGCACAGCGGCCACCTTTATTTCAGAGGGGCGGCGACGACCCCGACCAATCACGTGTCCGAGGTAGACAACCTCGGCCTGTGCTAACTGGCACTTGGGAGCCTTGACTGTCAAGCCCGCATCGCGCAGGCGGGTTAGCACTGCCCGCAAGTGGGCCATATGCTCAGGCCAGGATGCGGAGAATATCGCTACGTCGTCTAGATACGGTAAAGCGAATTCTTGCTGTCCGCGCAACACTTTATCCATGAGGCTTGAAAAGCAGTATGGCGCGTTCTTCAAACCAAAACTCAAAACTTTAGGACGGAATGTCCCCATTGGTGAAATGAATGCCGCATACCTACTAGCCTCTTCTGTAAGTGGAACCTGCCAATAACCCCTGACAAGATCTAGGGTGGAAATAAACTGAGCGCTACTCACTCTCTCAAGGCGCTCCTCGATGTTAGGGATCGGATAAATTTGATCCTTAGTGATGGAATTAAGCCTGCGGTAGTCGACGCAAGGACGAGGTTCCTTGCCCGGTACCTCAACTAAAATCAAAGGGGAGGTATAATCACTCTCACCCGCTTCAATAACACCGAGCTGTAGCATTTTCTTTACCTCAGCCTCCATAATATCGCTCTGGCGGGGTGACACCCGGTACGCCTTGGATCGTACTGGCTCTGGGGAGGTAAGTTCTATGTCATGAGTAAGGACAGAAGTCCTACCAGGCCTCTCAGAGAACAGACCTTGAAACTCTTGTAAGAGCTGGTGTAGTTCGGTTTTCTGCTCAGGCGACAGCGATGCTTTACTTATTAAGTCACTAATGACTTGATCGGTGTCTTTCCTGTTCGTCACTGAGCCTAGTCCCGGAAGCTCGACCGGAAGCTCTTCTAACTTTCCCGCATCGGGAATTTCCTCTCCAGTATCTGGTGCCTTTAACGCTACAGGCTCAATTTTATCCCGTTCGGGCGTGCTCTGAATACCAGCTTGCTGCGCCTGTGCCCCTTTTTCATCGTTCAACAACGTTGGCCCCGCAACTACCGCCTTTGCAGCGAGCTCCCGAACCTTCGATCTGGTTAAGGCCTGAACGCTAGCCTCACCAAACAAAAGCCCCTTCTCGCGCAGGAGGTGATCGGACCTGTTCGAAAATAAGTACGGGTACTGGGGGGGCAGCATAGATGACACTGCGGCCTCCGTCTCAAGTGCTCCGAAAGGTCCTTCAATAAGCACTTTTGCTACCGGCAGACACACGCTATGAGCTTCCACTGCTTGCTTGATCCATGCGCACTCGCCCGTGAACATATCGGGTTCTACGTAAGAGGGGTGAACTACATCCATTGTAGCTGCGGAATCGCGAAGCACTCGGCACTCTTTCCCGTTCACGAGGAGGTCTCGCATGTAAGGCTCGAGAAGCTTCATGTTCTCGTCAGTGCTGCATAAAGACAAAAACACGACTTTTGTTTTTGTTTCTGGACACTGCGCCGAAAAGTGACCCGGCTTCTGGCACGTATAACAAACGCGCGCTTGCCTCGTCTCGAACCGCTTTCTGCGTTCGGCTTCGGTTGCCGCCGTCTCCTTACGTTCGGTCGGACTGCTTTCACTCGCATCCGCACTACGTGTATCCCTCTTTGCTCTCATGGGTGTGAACTTCGGCCTCTCAAACTTGGAGCCAAATTCACCCTTTTGACCGTCCTTAGCTCCGCGAGCCCGACGCGTCACAAACTCCTCGGCTAACTCAGCGGCTCGAGCCACCGTACTAACGTCTGGCCTATCCAAGACCCAGTACCGCACGTTCTCAGGTAACCGACTATAAAACTGTTCTAGCCCGAAACACTGCAGAACTTTCTCATGGTCACCAAACGCTTTCTCTTCTTTGAGCCACTCCTGCATGTTTGACATAAGCCTGTACGCAAACTCTGTATATGACTCACTTCTGCCTTTCTCATTTTCCCGAAACTTCCGACGGAACGCCTCCGCTGACAGCCTGTACTTTTTTAGCAGACTCGATTTCACTTTGTCGAAATCCTCTGCCTCCTCTCTCTCCAAGCGAGCGACTACGTCGGCCGCCTCGCCGGGTAGCAAAGTGAGCAAGCGCTGTGGCCACGTTTCCCGAGAGAACCCCTGCTTCTCGCACGTTCGCTCAAAGTTAACCAGGAACAAACCAATGTCCTCTCCAAGCTTAAACGGCCGCATCAGGTCAGTCATTTTGAACAATACTCGTTCTCCTGCACCGTGTGCCTGACTTCCATTACGAGCGCGTTCCATCTCTAACTCGAGACGCTTCATTTCCAAAGCGTGTTGACGGTCGCGCTCTTCTTTTTCTTTCTCTTTTTGTTCTTTAAGTTCACGCTCCTGTCTCTCTTTTTGCTCTCTCCCTCTCCTCAATGGTCTCAAGGCATTCCGACAGCTCGTCATCCTCAGCTTCTAACTCAAGAATAGCCCTTAGCAGTTCTGGTTTTCTGAGTTTGTCTGAGACATCCAGACCCAACTCTCTTGCAAGCTCCAGCAATTTCGGTTTGCGCAACGACTTCAAATCCATGGCTGCTCTGAATGCTGCTTTCTCTACTGCCTACTATTGTCTTGCCGCAAACTAACCCGGCAGCAACGACAACCACAATTACCAGCTCTGTTTCTGACACTAACAAAAGCCTGGCAAAACTCAGAAGAAGAAAGTCCCGCACTCACCAAACCTCGCAGCCAAGAATTCAGCGCAGTCGTTCCGCTGCAGGCAACCAGTCATCACACAGGGCTCGTTGCACTGCTCCCGGATGGTCGTTGTGCTGCTCAGCATACAGTCAACCGCATCTCTTCGCTGCTGGCCTCCGTTGTCGCGATCTCACCGCTGGCAACCAGTTGTTGGGGTCTCGGTGCTGGCGCCCGTTATTGCGAATGGGTCGCAAGCCCCAAGGGTAGCGTTGGCCTGGCGGCCTGGGGCACTGGAAGCATCCGAAGGTCCCGGCAAAGCAAGAGAAGACTGGTAACAGAACAACTTGTTTATTCTAACATAGCAAAAGAGCGGCCGGTCAGGTCGACCGAAGTGGAGAGACGGGAGAGCACGTAACTCAACAGTACAAATCGGAGCCTCTCTCCTGGCGTCCGGGGGCAGCTGCTCTTATACTCTCGGCGTCGCGGGCCAGAAGGAAGGTCACGGGATGAGCCCACGCGACGGCGGAGCATGAGCCCACGACGGCGCGCACGGTCGAGCCGAGAGACATGGTGAGCCGAGTGTAGTGACGCATCGCCAACCCGCCGACGGACAGACCTGCTGGCTCCTCACTTGGGGAGCTCCGCTCCCCGGCTGCCGCGCTTTGACAAGCGTGGGCACACACACACACACGCACATACGAAGACACGTGGCACTGAAACACGCCTGGACACGCTTGGCGGGGAGGCGTTGCGGCGTCGTCGAACGGGCCAAAATGTCCGCCGCTTTGAACGAAGCCCCGGCGTCCGTGGCCTCCGCGCCGGCATTACCGCGCGTTGTAGGCGAAACGTAACAAGTTACACAGCTCGGCCTACCGCGAGACAGCTGTACATGCAGAGGCTCAACTCGGGAAGCTTGTCGTTCTTAACAACGGCCTTTCGTTGGCCGGCCAAACCACTTTCGCTAACAATTAGAGGCGTTCCGAATAGTAAACATAAAAAAAGAAACAATCGACAACAAATATTCCAAACAATAACGCGAGTTTAGAATATTGGAGTGAATAAATGATGCTTTCTTGCATGTCAAGACGAAAACGGGGTTGGGGGGCGGGGATGAATAGAAATGAACACGGAGAGGTAACGTGCGAAAAGCTTTCTTCAATCGCACGCATTACATTTGCAAGTCCGTTCGATTGGAAACGTTGTAAGTTTGTTCGAAGTTCGTCGCACTTCCAGGTTGGTACTGCATACAACTAGCACTTCAAGTGGCTGGTGAATCGCATCCGTCGGCGTTTTCCCATGGCGAGCTGGCTCCGATGCTCGTAGCAAACGATTCCGCTATAGTATAGTATACATACAAACATTCGAAGAAATCGAATGTAAAAAAAAAAAAAAAATATCGAGGATAGACTTGGAACGACAACACACGGCGCTACACCGGCTTGGTCAATATGTTCGCGATCGCGTTCGGCGATCGCGAACAGAAGGCAATAAAGGCAAGTCAAGGCAGGTCAAGTTTATTTACAACATGCTCAAAGTACAGTGTTCGTTTAAAAGACGTTTAAATAGTCCCGATCTCCTTAACCAGTCGACTCCTGTGCGGAGACCCCTTCAAACGGGGGCTTGGCTGTTAGCTTCACCGTGGGAGCCGGTGACCCATTCCGTCTTTCTTTCTTTTTCTTTCTTTCTTTCTCCTAGACGGAATCCTCGAGATGAGCACATAGTGATAACGCGTTAACTCGAGGCAACTCATCGAGTGTTATCAAGGGTGTTACCCCGCAGGGATATATCTGCAGAAACGCCTGCGTAGGCACGAAATGCAGGGACAGCAGGGCACCCCTCTATATCGAGTGTCAGATGCCCCGCAGCCGAAGGCGCTCCTCGAGAAGTACGTCTAGAGTCTCGTAGAAGAATTGTCCTTGGGATCGCGAAGCGTCTGCAATTTCGGAGAGGCTGTGAGCAGGACCACACCGTACACCTGCATACCCGGCGTCCGTCCCGAGGATGAAGCGAGTCCGATGCAGCTCAGCAGCGGGGATGAGACGCGAACCGGTTCAGTCATTGTGACGGCGCAAAATTCCGTATGGCTAGTCCTGCTTCGCCTCTGGCTTCCTGTTCAGATGAATCGGTGGCGTCGCTCTTGCGTGCACTCTGCCTGCTACGGACTGACTGACTGATGGAAGTAACCCGCAATGAGACTGAAAGTTGTGCTAGTTAGTTTGACTACATTGGTGGAAAGTTTTGAGCACACTGAACGAAGACAACAAGAAAATGGCATTGCGCTGGTCTTTGTGTCCTTTTCTTGTTGTCTTCGTTCAGTGCGCGCAAGACTTTCCACAATGGAGTAACCCGACTGACTGGGCGGACTGACTGATTCGCAGACTGAGTGACTGGCTTTGCTGGCTGACTGACAAACTGACTAGCCGGGCTGACTGAGAGTTCTAGCTGACTGGTTTACTGACTGAACAAGTTATATAGTTTAACGTCCCCTCTCCCGCAAAAAAAAAAAGAAAGAAAAGAAAAACGACTCAGCAGCTATGAGATGCCGCGTACTGGAGGGCTACCTATTAATTTAGACGACATTGGCCTTCTTTAACGTTGGGAGAGTTGGAGTCGGGCGTATAAAAAAAAAGGGGGGGGGGGGGGGTAGTTGCACTCGTTGTCTTCCGCGACATCCACGCCGAGGACGATGTTGAAGAGAGGAGGATGTTCTTATCGAGAACGAAGAGTGCTGGGTTTATTTACAATGATTTTTACTTCTATTATGACATCCCGGTCATGACGCTCTGATGCTCTGTCATCCGCCGTTAAAAGCTTTAAAAAACGTGAATATTTAAGGAAGGGCGACAGCTAAAGAAACCCACAAAATTAAACTGATTTCCTATAAAGCGTGTGTAATACCGATACTGCAGTATGCGTCAGCTGTTTTGTACCCGCACACACGTGAACGTAGTGAAACTTGAATCGATACTGAGAAAGGCTGCGAGATTCATATTTAACACGCCAACCAACGCGACAGTACGCACGCCCGTGTGTAAATGTTACAGGCTATGCGCGGGTCCCTTGGAAAAGTCGAATATTCTCTCGCCTACGTATACTCTTTATTAGCTCAAGAAGCGGTGCCCTCGTAGGGACACACGTCGAGGAAAACATTGGTCGCTAAGATGGACAACGCTATAGGTTGACGTTGGCCGCGCGTGTGGTATACTGGAGAGCCGAAATTTGGGCCAGTTTGCACAGGCCCATCCAGATGTCTTAGGTATTGGCACAAAAGAATGATGGACAACGGCAGTAACTCGCCAGTGAACTAAAGCCTCTAAATATTAAAAAAAAAAAAAAAACGAAAACGCACAATTAACTCCAAACAGTAACCACCGCCCCCAATTCACGCGTACGAAAAGGAAAAAAAAAAAAAAAGCACGACGCAATGACGCAGAGAGGAACGCTGATTACGCGCCGTCCAAGAGGTATCGCAGCTGACGAATAGGTGACACAATTACCCGAGTTCCTGGAACATATGGCATGCTTCCATAATTGCTCACGTAACATTACTCCTGCTGTGGAACGATATATCTACATTGCGCAACAGTGGCACGCTGCCGCAGCTCCCACAATGATAAGCCGAGTGGCCTGGCTGCCTTGTTGGCTTCATCTTCAAGTTCACCGGTGCAGTGCATCGTTGATACGCGTCAAAGTCTAGGGTTGCATTTGCCAATTCACGCCGTATATACGTGGGATGACGTGGTTCCGTACTTTTTTTTTTTTTCGTTCAGGCATACTTCGATCTTTTTCGGCGCGTATAAGCGGCCGGTGCTGTCTCTCGCGGGCTGCAGGGGCGTGGCACATCATCCGGCCGCTGCCGCTATCTGAAATTTTCTTCCGTTCGAGAAAAAAAGGCGGCGAGGAAGGAAGGCCTTGCATCACCGGATGCTGAAGTTGTTGAGAAGGCGGTGTCCCCGGAAAAAAAGAAAGTCCCTGAAAAAAATAAAAGGATAAAAACGGTGAAGGCAGAGGACGAAATCATTCCGCCGTGCTAGAAAACGCGCAGTGCGATATACATATGCGCGGGGCAGAGACACACGCCGTTGGCGCCCGTGGTCGTGCGTCTGTTGCATGTAGACGGAATACGCAGTACCAGCTGCGTTATACTGCAATCGGCGCCAGTAAAAAAAAAAAAAAAAAAAAACACAGGAAAGGTTTGAAGGACTGAGAGACACTGATGCAGGCATGCGTGCAGTAAAGGTGTGCTTCACCTCCGGGTGCGCACCGTTGCATGTATAAACGGTGTACAGGGGGCGCTTTAATCGAGCCGCCTGCGGAACCGAGGCTGTATAGAGGACACCGCGTGTTACCAAGAGGAGGTGCCCGACGCGATTGGGACAAACCAGAAAACAACCCTTACAAAAATAGTCGCGATTCTGCGCCTTTCTATTGAATTGTTGTTGCGTGCTGTTGACTTTCTGTTGAGGTATGGTTGAGTTTATCATGCGTGATTTTTTTGCGAGGTAATTCGTGGTGCGAACGAGCTGTAGGAAATCTCGCAGTCCGGCTGTGCAGGAGAAATTGATTAGGTTGCAAATAAATTTTTGGTAGGAATGTTGCGTTTATGTATTTGCTGTACTATATGCTAGAAGTACAGTACACAGCAAGAACGGTTGCGGGACACGCGATTCCCGAAAAGGTTAAATTCCCGCGAAGCTTTCGCACATATCCTCGAAAAATGTTTCAGTGCGCATGATAGCCTTTGCGATCTACATAACGATCCATTAAATTTACAGTGTCACGCCTTAAGAGAGCAGGGTAGTGGGGGAGGGGGGCGTGCAGTATATAATGTAAGTGTCCATTAAGGGAACTGTCCATTTCAGCGCACGCTGAATGAATAGAGCTTCGGCGGCGACTATTGACGCCTGCCCTACGGGCTTCGAGCTCTGCTCAATCAGCGCTCGCTGAAATGGACGTTGTGGAACAGGCTTCCTAACGGCATAGCTTCGTGCTCTGATGGGTTGAATTTCGCGAACAATTAACCCGCCACCTGCTTTCAGACGAAACGCGCCCATCGTGGCGTGTTGTTAACTTGCTTTCGTACTACCGTATTTACGCTACTTTTATTGGCTCTATTCCTTTCTTTTTTCTCTTTACCAGTTACATTTTATTGTATTGTAGCTGGAAACTCGATGCACGCCCCCTTTATATAATGCTTCGGGACCTTAAGGTGCAATAAATGAAATGAAAAAGCATCAACGGCGAATATTTCAGCAGCCCGCCGTTTGAATATGTCAGTTGCCTGTATACATCAACAAGCGATTACGGGCTTGAATCGAAAAAAAAAAGTCTAAGGCTATATGTTTGAATAGTTAAAGCATGCGCAATATTACAGGCACTCGGAAGGCGAGTGTATTAAGCTGTATTTGTAAACTTCGGTTCTGCAATAGCAAACGGGTCACTACCTTATCGAAAAAAAGAAAAAGGATTCCATAAGCTTCATATGCAATAATCCAATATGAGTATATGGGATCTCTATGCGTTCATTTAATGATATGGGACATGCCCCGCATGATACATACCATATAACGGGTTTCTATATGGAACCCTTCTACGGGGTGTTCATACGGGGATATGAGACATGCACCATACCATATGAGAACATACGTTTTTGTATGTGGACTTCACGTACGTTCATATGGGATTATTGAATGCGGGGCATATGTGTTTTTTGCAAAAGAGTATATCACCGTGGAAATAGGCTTGGCCAACAAGAATGAACGCAAAAAAAAAAAGACGGCTGGCGATGCCGTTCTTCCATCGGCTCACCGTTTCTTCGGTGATTTTGACAGCGTCTGCACGTTGTTAGATATGGAGCTGTTTCCTGCGCCTACTTCGAGTTCCCCGGACCACATCGAATCGCAGCACATTCCAGAGGATCGCTCGAGCCAACAAGTTCACGTGCCAACAAGTTCGTACGCCGCGGTAGCTATTCAATGCTTGAGTTTTCCAGAAAACGAAGGGATCGCCCGGCATTGTTGCAAGGAAAGTGGGTCCCGAAACAAGACGGCTGTGATGTACCGGGAAGGCCTGGCAGCGTCGCACCGGTCGCCTTTGAAGAAGGCATTTGCCACCACAGCGGGGCCGTACCACCGGGAGCAGGTGGGCCCTCGGACAATGGAGCCCAATCATCCCCCCTTCGCCGCCTTTGAAGAGAGCATTGCACCACAGCAAGGCAAGACCGCGGGGAGCCGCCGGGTGTGACCTCACCGCACGGGTGCCTACCATTGGCCGAAGGTGGCGTCATCGGAGCGGACTCTCCCATTGGCTGAACTTGACGCGACTTCCAGTCCTCGAAGGGTTTAAAAGAAGCATTCCAGAGAGACCAGAGCATTCCCGGATTCACCTCTCTCGAACTTCTTGCCGCGGGCCGCAGCGTCCGAGTTGCTGCCGGCCCGTAATGACTGTACGACAGTTACTTGACTCTCACCTCTCTGTATATAATGTAAAATAAATCCTCCCAAGTTGGTTTTCATCCCGAAGTCCGTCCTCCAACTCTGACAACGTGTGTATCGGTGTAAGTGCTTGTAAGAATTAAAAAAAAAAGGTGAGAAAGAAAACAAAAAGGACACTATACTTGGTATGTTAAAAGAACCAGACTGAACCTATATATATAGCAAGTCTTCACAATTATTTTTAATCTACGGTGAAATGGCCCGAGCGCTATAAAAAAAAAAATACTTAGGGAAACGATGACGTCACATGACGTCGCTGAGGTTTCGGCGCGAAATTCGAGGAAGAGCAGATATGCCCATCGTTTTTCGCCAAGTAATATATGATGGGTCTTTTTTTTTTTATTATTCGCAAGCCAAGTGACCCCAAGGAGAGCTCGCCCATTGTGCACTGCTAATCTTTCCGCGAAGCTTTCGTTCGCTCGGCGTCGCGTGGAAGGCGATCAGAGGCGCGGGGATTGGAGCAGCACGCCCCCCTCTCCCCCCTTATTCTCATTCTCTGGACATAGCTGACACCGCCCAACACAACCTTCGCTGCATAGCGAGGATAGAGTTAGCGAGACGGAGTCTAAAGTTTAAAAAAATGATGGAAGGCGACTCAACGTCTTTTATAGTTGAAGTCTATGAAAGACAGCGTCTTCCTTGGCGTGTTAGGGGGTGAGAATAGGGCGTATGAACCGTACGATCCTGCTTGGATTACTTACAAGGACTTCAATTCTTGATCCGGCCTTGTATACGTCCTGCGTTTAATCGTCAGACACAAGCAGTTAATTAGGCATGCGTCACGACTATCTGGGTTAAGTGTAACAGCGGCTATGCGCGGTTGCATCTAAATATCCCCCTAACCATTTTTTTTTTTTTTTATGCTGGGCCGTCGGGTGTATAATGCGCTTCCCGACACGGCCGACAGCTTTTGTGTACTGACGTCGGCTTGCGACCCACAGATGCGCAAACAGGAAGACAGTGGGCTCGAACGCAGGAAATGCGCGGAGCTGGCGCACAGCGTGAAGGTGTTGAAAGAGAGAGAGATGGCGTTCCACTAACGGCTACAGTGACCCCCACCGGCAACGCCTCGTAATGAAGCTGGCGCACAGCGTGAAGATGTTGGAAGAGAGAGAGAGAGAGAGATCAGTGTAGGGCACCCTGCGACGGCGTTCCACTAACGGGTATACAGTGACACCGACCGGCGACGCCTTGTAACAAGCCGCCTGCGCCTTTCAATATTCATGACGGCGCGCCGAACGCGCAACCGAATGTTCGCCGGTGAAATGCTCTGCAAGTCTTATTCCCGCGCGCAATAATAACGTTCCGTTCGGTGTCGACAATACGCGGCTGTGTCGAAAGGGGATATTCCGCGTACCGGTGAGGCAACGGATGCCGGGGAGTTGTGCGGAAGCATTTCTAATTCTGCTGTAGGCTGAGCCCGCCAGGGTGTAGGTTTATAGAGCGTCATATACGCGCTCTATTTATAGCCCCGGACTTAGTGGCAAAATTGTACGCAAAAAAACTGTACGAAACTTACTTCAGACACTGATTCGCGCGTAGAGTTTTCTGCTAACGCATTTCGATGGAGGGAAATGAAAAAAAAAAAAAAAAAAAAAAAACGCCCGTGTGTATCTTGCATTGGGTATACGTTAAAGAACCACAAGTGGTCAAAATTAGAGATCGAGTATAGGGGCGCTAACGGAGCCCCAACGCTTGTGTCCCCCTAACTTAAAGCTATCTATTAATTAGGCGTCCCTCGTTACAGTGAGCCTCATAACCAGATTGTGGTTCTGGCACGTCATACCCCAGAATTTTCTTTTTTTTTTTCAGTTTTCCACAAAAATCATTCGATCTCTGGCGCTACGATTATTCAGCTAACACAAGAATGATGAGTATATAGGATGTCCCACGCAGTTTGAGCCAAACTCACAAAATATGCAAATGCCACGTAGCTGGACGGAACCAAGGTAATGTTGTTTGCCGTCGCTTGGAGATACTCGGATAACTTTCTGCGTTCCGCCTAATTACGTAGTATAAGTTAATTAATGAACTTCCAAAATATTATAATTCGTTGAGAAGTGTCAACGAGAAAATTGTAGAGGAATATGAAAAACTCCTGATACAGCTTTATGTTGCACAATATATGCTACATAAAAGTGTCTTTTCCAAGCATGAAAGAAGCGCCCGAATACACGAAAAGTTGCCACGCGACTGGCCGCTCGAGGTACTTTGCGCTCTCACGCCCGAAAAAACATTTATTATGTAGCGCGCATATTGAACAACAGAAACCTGTGTCGGCAGTTCTTCATGTTGCTTTGGAATTTTCTAAATTGACACTTTTCATCAAATTATAACAGTTTTGAGAAGTTGATTGATTAATGAAGACTAATTATGTAATTAAGCGGGACGCAAAAAGTTATCTGAGTATCTCCCAAATAAGGGCAAACAACGTGACCTTGGTTCAGTCCAGCCACGTGGTATACGTATAGGTAGCATAGGTATTATAGCTACGTGTAGATTAGTGTTCCTATACCGCTTCATCACTGATAACGTCGGGATCGATACCACAGCCGATAATTGCATCGCACTCGTAACGGCGAGAATCGGCTGACATCCGGCGAAATTGCTACATGTGGTTGTGGGGGAGGGGGGTGCGAGGTATGAGAGAGGGATGAGAGAGGTATGACAGGTTTCGTCATTCACGTAGTGGGGACGAATTGTGCGTGACGTGAGTGGTGGAGCGCGCTGAGCGGCCTGCTAGCTCTATTGCGACTGGTTCTTCTATTTATGTATTTTATGTATTCCGACTCGGCAGCAGTGCACCGTATTTCCGCTAAGAAATACGGCTGCCTTATGAAGGCTTCGCCTATGTACCGTGCAGTGCAGCGCAGTCAAGGCGCCAACATTTGGTTCCCTTTTCTTCAAGTCGAACGTCGATAGTGCACGGAGAGAGTTGTTCCGTTTTACTCCGACCTCTGGTGAGTTGACGTGATAACGTTGTCCATTTACACATCGGCGTCTCCGTGTGTTCTGCACATCAGCTCGTGCTTGGTCAATGGATGCCGATCAGGGGATGCAGGTAGCTTGCGTGCGCATACTCAAGGACCCAAATCCTGCTGGGCTTTTTTAGGACCCCGTATTGTGCATACTTCTTGCGTCCTGGACAGCATCCGTTTCGAGACACGCACAGTCAAAGTTGCTGTAAAAATACAATGATGCTTCACTTGCCCTTTCGAAGATAGCCGGTTTTATGCACTGAAGCGCAAGAACAACTCGAGCGTGAAGTACAGTCGAACGCTTTTATAACGAAGTGCATAGGACCTCCGAAACAATTCGTTGTACAGGTCAGTTCCTTGTAGAGGTTGCGCCCCGCACAGCTCACAATAGCAGCGGGACAAAATTATTTTTTCGTTATACGCGTCATTTCGTTGTAGAGGGGCTCAACTGTACCTCGCTGCACACTTCGGAAATGAATATCTCGAAAATAGCCCCCATCCTGAGAACGTGTTCGAATTGTCTGGTTCGATCACGCCGGCTTCAAGTTGTTGAATCGCGACGTACGCAGTGAGGTGATTAGTTCAAAACTTAATCGGTGATATCTTTAATTAGAGCATTACGTATTTTAATTTATCATGCAAGTAATGTCCGTCTGCCTCTTCGAATAATCCAGGTCAAGAATTCACTGGGATTGAAACCACCAGAAAACAACCCGCGGTTCGCTAAGGTCACTTAACAGGCCGAGAAATAAAAACAAGCGATTGTACGCGGCCTCAAAACGCGCGCGCACTCCGAAATCTTCGAGAAAATTTCTTAAATTTTTTAAAGTTGCTGTTCTGCAGGACGCGCTGCCCTAGATAAATCACTGCTGAGAACCATATATATATATGATTTGGGAATCAGTTGTGTCCTGATCAATATACACTACGGAAGACCATTCAAACGTGCCTGAGGTAGCTGTTCTTGACTACCCTTCTTTTTTTTGCAGCCAATCGGCAACGCAGTCGACGGCGCCGCATCTATTATAAATAATCTGAAAGGGTTCACATCGGCAGACGTTGACGAGATCGATTCAAGGATACCTAGAAAAAAAAATGGCCGTCTCAAGTAAAATATTATATATTCCGGCAATTGCTATCAACAGCAAAGCTTCCCCCTTGACTGGAAAATCGCGAAGGTTGTTCCCATCTTTAAAAGTGGCAATATAAATTCACCCGTGCGTTACAGACCCATTTCACTAACTTCCATTTGCTGTCAGATGCTAGAGCATATCATGGCATCTCATGTTTACGACTATTTTAACACTATTTTTCCTCCCAAACTAACATCCATTTAGGAAGGTTTAGCGTGCGAAAAAAAGTATTCGAGTTCGCGACTGAATTACATTTTAACCTAATAATAATAATATATGGGGTTTTACGTGCCAAAACCACTTTCTGATTATGAGGCACGCCGTAGTGGGGGACTCCGGAAATTTTGACCACCTGGGGTTCTTTAACGTGCACCTAAATCTAAGTACACGGGTGTTTTCGCATTTCGCCCCCATCGAAATGCGGCCGCCGTGGCCGGGATTCGATCCCGCGACCTCGTGCTCAGCAGCCTAACACCATAGCCACTGAGCAACCACGGCGGGTACATTTTAACCTGGACATAAAAGAAACTTGCAAACTGACTGCAACTTTTTAGTTTTTTTTCAAAAGCATTTGGTCGCGTAGCTCACTGCCGACTAATTTATCAACTGTGTATTTTGTTCCTAGATTTACTAACGCTATCTTGGGTCCGGAACTTTCTTACCAATCGACAGTTGTTCCACGTTGTTAATAATTTTTCTACTCCCTCTCTTACGTTTACCCTGGTGTGCCGCGGGGCAGTGTCCTCGGGCCACTGTTTCTTTTTTTTTTTTTCTGGTGTACACTAACGACTTACCAAATAGCCTATCTTCTCGCGTGTGGATTTTTGCTCCCGCTTGTATAATTTTACCGGGTGATCACTTGTACCGATGAGCACATGGAAAGTCAAAATGACCTTGACCTTATATTAGCGATTGGTGCAGCACGCGGCTAATGTAGCTTAATCTAAATAAATTAAAGTCATGTTTTCACTGGCAAACATTTCAATTAAGACTTTTCGTTCTAATTAAGAAGAGCCCTATGTCTGAAGTTGCTTTTTTTTTCGAGATAGAAAGAGAGAGAGAGAGAAATGCAAAGGAAAGACAGGTACCTCTTTCAAATACATAGGCGTAACCGTGACATCAAGCCTTTCTTGTACTACACACACCAACGAAATTTGCGGCAACGCCTCCCGGTCCTTGGGCTATTTACGCGGAAACCCGCGTATAAGGCGCCGACTTATGTACGCACATTAGCCCGTCTAACATTTGTTCGCCGTGAACTTGAATCTGATTCTTCAGTATAGTCCCCTCATTACATTTGTGCAACCATTATGCCGCTATAATCAGAACAGAGCCGCTCCGACTCGACTGACGAGATTACTACAACGCAAGCGTAACGCAAAACGAAAACAATTTATCAATTGTCTGATGAATTGTGACGTAGCACTCTTATCGATAAGAGTGCCACATCGCCGTCGTGATGTAGCACTCTCAACGCCGTTTCACAGGCGTGTACGTTCACGGACCAAGGACATCACCGATAGCTCTGCAATTCTCCCAATTCACGCGGCGAAGATTGTACAATCACGTTCCTTTCACGCGCCTCTATCGTGAAATACATGCGCCTTTAGTTTGTACCGACCCTTCCACGTGCCATCCTCTTCTGCAACAATCTTCCCGACGTCCCGGTAGCTGCAGTTAACACCAACAAAAACGTCATTACACAAACGCGCATTTCTTACTTTAATTAACATTTTGTCTGCGTTGCTTCTTGTTTGCATTCTTTGTCTCTTTCGCTCTGTGGATTTTTCCGACTTTGTGTACGCTTGATTCTTCACTGTATACTTATTAACAGTGTTCCATTGATATGTATACAATTGTATGCTATGTATAAAATATATCATGCAAAATTTTGAAGCTCCCCTTACCCACTGTTCGTTTTTCGTGCCTGCAAGGTATTTTGAATGAATATTTAAAAATTGCTCGATGGTTTCAGAGGAAAAAAAAAAGAGAAATATGTGTGCATCCAACGCACGTCTTGGAATATTCTGCGTGAAGCGAGGCTTTCGTGGAAGCGGTTAACACAGATGCCATAAATTGGCGTCGATGCCATAGATGCGCGCTCACCTGCTCTCGCGCACCCGTGTTAGCGCAGTTTGACACACGCGGTGATCACGTGTGAAAGAGCTGCTCGGCGATGGCACGACGGAAGTGTACGTGCGATTGTGGCCTCAATAAAGACCCCCCCCCCAAAAAAAAAACAAAAGAAGACATAAAAAATAAATGCGATTGTGGCCTAATATGGTTTGAGCATCCGGCTGCTGTGCTAAGAGACCGAGGCTCTTATCCCACCATCGGGTGCGGGCTTTTTTTTTTTTTGCTTTTTTTTTAAGTAGGAGCTATTCGGCTAGACAGCAGGAGCACCAAGCAGCCACGGTCAGGAAATTTCGGGAGAGTTCGCGATGGAAGCTTCGCTTTAAAACACCTCACCTATTGAACATCTTGAAGGGGCAGCGCAATGTGACGAAGACAGAAGGCAGGAACACACAGGACAGGTCTTCGTCATATTGCGCTGCCCCTTCAAGATGTTCAACCAGTACCAACTCGCCCAAATGTCGATCCTTCTACACCTCAACTGTGTCTATTCCTTAACGTAGCAACGAAAGGCGCCTGTGTCCTTGCGCATGTCCTTATAGTGAACGTGCAGCGGTGAAGCAACGCGTACGTGGGGGAGAGGGGATGGGGTGAGGGAGACGATCACGTGTGGCGCGGCGCTGCGTGGTACAACACTAGATGTACAGCAGCAGGAGTCCCATGCCGGCGTCGTCTGTTACGTCTGCGTGGCTCCGGCGCGTCGCGGACGACGGAACGCCATATCTGGAGGGCAATTGGTTCCTCGTTTTACGACGATGACGACGCCTGCCGCTATCTCGCGCTCTCTTGCAGGGTGCACGTTCCGCCGGCCCTCACCGGACGTCCGCTATCTTGTCTCTTTGCTCCCGGGCCTCGCCTTGCAATGCGCGACGATTGTTGTGGCGCGCCTTTAATAACTGGGCGTGCGAAACAATGTGGAAACAATGGCACGCCTGCCACACTGTTCGAAAAGAATGAAAAAAGAAGTCAGGCAGGATTCAGGCATGCTTTCGGGGTTGGAATTATCTACGTTAATGCGATTAGCGTCCAAGTGGCGGTGCGTATGTAATCCGGTGATCGGAAATGCATTATTGGTGGAAATTTTAATGATTCTGCTATGTAATTATGGAATGTAAGTTATCCGTTCGGGCACATACCCGGTGGTATGTATAGATAGATAGATAGATAGATAGATAGATAGATAGATAGATAGATAGATAGATAGATAGATAGATAGATAGATAGATAGATAGATAGATAGATAGATAGATAGATAGATAGATAGATAGATAGATAGATAGATAGATAGATAGATAGATAGATAGATAGATAGATAGATAGATAGATAGATAGATAGATAGATAGATAGATAGATAGATAGATAGATAGATAGATAGATAGATAGATAGATAGATAGATAGATAGATAGATAGATAGATAGATAGATAGATAGATAGATAGATAGATAGATAGATAGATAGATAGATAGATAGATAGATAGATAGATAGATAGATAGATAGATAGATAGATAGATAGATAGATAGATAGATAGATAGATAGATAGATAGATAGATAGATAGATAGATAGATAGATAGATAGATAGATAGATAGATAGATAGATAGATAGATAGATAGATAGATAGATAGATAGATAGATAGATAGATAGATAGATAGATAGATAGATAGATAGATAGATAGATAGATAGATAGATAGATAGATAGATAGATAGATAGATAGATAGATAGATAGATAGATAGATAGATAGATAGATAGATAGATAGATAGATAGATAGATAGATAGATAGATAGATAGATAGATAGATAGATAGATAGATAGATAGATAGATAGATAGATAGATAGATAGATAGATAGATAGATAGATAGATAGATAGATAGATAGATAGATAGATAGATAGATAGATAGATAGATAGATAGATAGATAGATAGATAGATAGATAGATAGATAGTCCCGGAAAGGTTTGTGAAGTAGATTACTCTAAGCTTTTATTGGCGATATACAAAATATCTGAAGGTGCGCAGGGCTTTTAGTTTGGGGCTGCAGCGCTGTCTCCATTGCTGCCTTGGTCCACTCAACCATGCAGGCGACGTTGCTTGTTTGGATGCAGGGGGAGAAAAGGGGGGGAGAGATATATGGGTAGAACGCAAGTAGACTAGAATGCTCATAGCATTAAGAAAAATGATGCGGATGCAATGCACGTTTTGGAATCTGTGTGAAGCGAAACCATATAGGGAAGCGGTAATTGAATGCTGCATACAACTAATGCGATGCGTACACTAGTATATTTATTTTCATGTTACGCAATGTATAACATCATACGATGTTTCCTTTTACCGTAATACCGCACAGGTAACTTTAATCTCGTGCAATGCCTGTTGTTAGATACGGGGCCGTTTCCTGAGCCTACTTCGAATTCCCCAGACCACATCAAATCGCACCACAGCAAATTGAGGAGCGCAGAAACACGGATGCCACATTCCAGAGGCGCGCACGTGCAAACAAGCTGAAGGCCCCCACTTCATACGCCGCCGGTGGAGCTATTCAATGCTTGACTCTTTTTATGCCACATTCCAGAGGCGCGCACGTGCAAACAAGCTGAAGGCCCCCACTTCATACGCCGCCGGTGGAGCTATTCAATGCTTGACTCTTCCAGAAAGCGAGGGGATAGCCCGGCACTGTTGCAAGTAAAGTGGGTCCCGAAGCCTGACGGCTGTAATGCGCCGTGACAACCTAGCAGCGTCGCCCCCATCCGCCTTTGAAGAGGGCATTTGCAAGCCAGCGAGGCAATACCGCAGGGAGAAGTAAGACACCGTGAAATTCTACCCGCCTTGGTCCGCCGACGCCCCCACCTGGCTATTGTGACGGCGAGTTGTAAGTCAGCAAGGCAAGACCGCAGGGGGACCAAGCGGCGACTCTCTTCGCCGGGTATGACACCATCGCACGGGCGCCTACCATTGGCCGAAAATGGCGTCATCTGAGCGGGCTCGCCCATTGGCCGAACGTCGTTTTAAGCCTAGACACCGAAGGGCTTAAAAGACGCAGACCGGGAGCAGCAGGAGAGCATTCCAGAGCATTCCTTGATTCATCTCTCTCGAACTTCTTGCGACGGGCCGCAGTGTCCGAGTTGCTGCCGGCCCGTAATGGCTCTACGACTGTTAATTGACTCTCACTGTAAATAATGTAAATAAACCTCCCAAGTGTTTCATCTCGAAGTCCTCCTCAACTCCTACACTGTACGTACGTTTATACGCTACACCGTTCATGAACTATGCCGAAATGGAAAACACCAGATCGCGTAGAAGTGCGATTGTGAGTTGTCGGCTCGGCGATGTCACGTGGGCAAAGGCGATGTGTAATAGATTATGACGGAACACTGGCGATGGCAGACTGGTGGTGGTCTTTGAATACATTTAAGGCTTCTTTCTGTGCCTCTCGTGTCGCAGTGGCCCATACCCATATCTGGAGGATTGGACAAGAACGGGCACACCCAAGAATGAGTGCATACCCAGTGGGCCAAGTATGGGGTAGCCCAATTGTAAGAAAATTTAAGAGAATCACCGAAGCCGTTGAGTTTCATGCGTTCTTCCATTAAGAGGTCTGTGCTCTTTATGGGTGGGCTTTGGAACTTCTTGACACACGAACAAGTTCTTCCGAACTTGGTGGGTTCGAAGGTTAAAACAATTAACTGAAGTCGCGTAGCCACATGTATTTCATTTCTGCGTCTTTTATTGTTTGCCATTTCTCAGCCCAGGCCAAGAGTGGCTGTCTTGAAATTGCAGAGAGTTCAACTTACTTGCAGAGTTTAAGTTAACATTCATATTTAGTGTCAATTGATATTTACTTTGGTGTGCAGCAGGAGCCGCCGATGTAGCCTGTCCTGTTCATCTTGTGCTCCAGCGCTGTACGTATAATTAATACTATGCGTCACGAGCAAGGCCAACTTTTTCGACACACTTACGCTTTACCGCATCCGGGACAACATCGAGCCACAAACACATTCGTTACCGTCCCGTGACGGGAACGGTCCGAAAGCGCCGACGATATATCGATAGAGAAACGCGCCTCATTACATCATACGAGTCCCTCTCGCCAGCCTTCTTTCAGGCACGTATATTTGTTTTGTTTTTTTTCCTCCTCTTAACCACGCGGTCTGAAAATGCGCTTCGGGAAAACTCGCATCGCGGTTTCGACATCGTGCGACTGCGCGCATAGCTCGCTTTCGTCACGAACGCGACTTCCGCCGCGCAACCCCTCCTCCTCCTCCGTCTTGCCCCTCCCCCTTACCCTTCCCGCTTCTTTTGAGACCCCGTGGGGTCCTCGAGGTCTGTGGTGTGTGTGTGCGCCCTCGTCAACAGGCCGAAACCAGCTGCCGATAGCGCATTGCCTCCTCTCGCGGTCCGCTCTGTTGAGAAGGGACAGGCCACCCTCGCCCGTCTTGCGAGGGATCGTCGTCTGCTCGTCGTCGTCTGTCTGGAGGGACTCGGGCGCGACGATGAAAGAGATACGGGGAAAAAATAATAAAGATCGCGAAAAACGAACAAAAGTTGACCGACCCCAAAAAACCACGAAAATCGGGCTCTGCCCCCGCGTAAATGCATGGGCGCCGCAGCAACAAGCTACACTGTGTAGCTCGCCGGTGCTGGTGACTCGGTCAAGTAGGAATGCACCATGCCCTCCTCCTCCTCATCCGACTAACGCCCTTTCTCTCCTTTCTCTGTCTCCATGCCGCGCGTTTTCAAATGCCTACGCTCCATCGCTGTTTTCGGGTGCGAGGCGTGCCCGGGAGTTCGTAAAAGAAGCGCGCTTCGGGAGGCGTCGAACCAAACCAAAGAACGACTGCTTTCTCTCTCTCTCTTTCTTTCTCTCTTTAAGGGATACTCGACAGGAGACTGCCAGCAGACGACCGCCACTGCTGCAGAACTGTACACGCCGTTCAAGAAGGACAATCGGGTCGGTTTCCAGTGCCTGCCGGCAACCTCGCGCCGCTTCTACAATTCGCTACTGGCCTGCCAAAGAGGGGGGGGGGGGGGTCTAATTTTAAACCGCGGCGCCGGAATCTCCCCCAGTTTCCCTTGCGCGCGACCCGAGTCCGACCGACCCTGCAGTGAGTGAGGGGCACGCCACACCTACTAGCCAACTCGTGCAGTGCCTGGCTACCCGCCCCGACTTGCCTTCGCCGTCGAGCCCGCTGCTGCGAAAGTCATCGACGAAAGGAGACGAGTTTCGCCGGAGCTGCACCGAACTCATCCTCCCGCGCTTCCGCGGCCTCTAACGTGTCGTCTTGTGAGGAGGTTTGGTGTCTTTCCTGACGCGACACGAGGTCTCGGTGTTGTCTCGCCGAGGTGGTGCTTCTGTTCCACTGCCTGTCTTGTGGCGCCGGAAAAGCGTGCATTGGTGTTGAGCTGTGCCCGGTTGCTACATCGCGCTTGCTTGGTGTGAGGGGTGAGTGAGCAAAGCTTTACTAATACAAAAGAGAAAAAAAAATGTGTTTCGGGGAGGGGGCAAGGCGTGTAAGGGGGACGGGCAGATGAGATTTGGCCTGTTAGCTTCATTGCGAAGTGGAGTAATAGCGCATGTAAAGATACGACGACCTGCCAAATCCCAGTATGTAAGTCGAGGTTAACGCCCAGATGCGGCAAAATGCGTGCGTCCCACTGGGCGTGCGCGGTTTGTGGCGCGTCTGAATAACGTGGTGCGCTCGGGCGAGCGTTACCGAGTGACGTTTAAAATTGCGTGTCGGTCACGTGGTCACAGTGCCAAGTATGTCGCGGCGCCCGTTTCTCGGGCTGGGAGCGAATGGGACACGTGCGGTGAAGCCTAGCTTCAAGGGGGATTCCCGTATCTCCATCCCCGGCTTGTGGCTCTACAATTGTCAATGAATAGTAAGCAGAAAAAGTAGTTTATGGGATCACAAACGGGGCGTGTTAAATTTTTTCTTCTTTTTTTTGATCAGGTGGAGTTCGAAGCATGAAACAGTCAGCTATAATCCTGTGTAACTGGCGTTGGAGGGGCCACAGATTAATCTTCGAAGGGCTGCGAACGAAATAGTTCACCGTATCGTTCAATACACACGGTCCTTGCGCGCGCGCACCCTCTTCATATGCGCACTCGCGCAGGTCTGATTTTAATGTTATTGACTGTCGTTATACCGAACGGCACCAAGATTACCCAAGAACACGTGTAGATTACTGAATTCTCATTATTACCTCTTTTTTTTCTGTTCATGGCGTTGCAATCAGTAAGAACAGAGGTAGGTATGGCAAAAACAGGTAAACAAAAAAAAGCGGATGAGGACACCGGTACTCAACACATCCAGCGCTCACGCTCATAACGCTGCTTTCGACGGCAGTATTTTATTTGCAGCACCAAGCAGAACTAAATGGCGTTTGCCAGCCAAACCGCAAGCCACCTGTGCAGCTGGTTCGGCGAAAGTATGTTTAGTTCGACTTGGAATGATCCGCGCATTTCCCGGATGTGGGGCATAATTTTTCGTCTCCGAAAAAAAAAGAAGAAAAAAAGACGCGACGTAAAGAACTGGAACAATGTGAAGCGGTTGCCAATGTCATATTCGGTCGCCACATGAGGGGTTTCCAAGCCGTGCTTCCTTCGAGTGTCGGAAGTCGGGCTGACCGACGTGACCGCGTTGACGTGGAATCGGTTCATACGAGTCCCATCCGGATGGCGGCGGCGTCGAGCCAAAGCGTCGGAGAGTTTTAGGTTAGGGGACGCAAGTGGCTTCCGCCCGCAAGAACTATATGGACGACGGTACTGCGCATGCGCAGACACAGAAGTCCGCGCATGCACGCTACCGTGGCTCCTATTTCTTGCGTACACAAGCCGCTTGCGTCCCCTAACCTAAAACTCTCTATCAACGCGTTTCGAAAGGGGCTTTCGGTTTCCCGCGCTGCCGTCTAGAACAGCTCCTATTTCATGGCTCTTATCGCCATACGATGAGCTTACACTGCAGGGCGCCTTGTCCTTGCCTTGTCCCGACACCATACCTGCTGGCGGCGCATAAAACGGGGCGTCACGATGGTCCCGCGCAAGTTAAATTACGCGGCGGGTTTTACGCTGGGTTTTACGTGCCAAATCCACGATATGATTATGCGGCACGCCGTTGTGGGGAACTCCACATTAATTTGGGCCGCCCGGGGTTCTTCAACGTGCACTTAAATCTAAGTACACAGGTGTTTTACGCATTTCGACCTCCATCGAAATGCGGCCGCCGTGGCCGGGATTCGATCCCGCGACTCGTGATTGTTGGGCTGCTATATATATATATAGCAGCCCAACACCATAGCCACCAAGCAACCACGGCGGGTCCCGCGCAGGTCTCGGCGCTGGCAGGCCCCGACCCGTCCGCGTTTACGTCTTGTCAGGCACGCTGAAAGCGGGTCGGGTTGGGCCAACACACCACATGCCGTCGCGGTTAACTCTAAACCCGACTCTACGCTCGTTCATGGCCGACTCGACGCTCGTTCATGGCCGACTCGACGCTCGTTCATGGCCGACTCGACGCTCGTTCATGCACGACTGGACGCTCGTTCATGCCCAACTCGACGCTCGTTCATGCCCGACCGGCTAGCATGTACATGAACTCGACAGCCATATTCCAGCCCGACAAGCCGACTCGACCCGTTTCTGTCGAGTTCGAAGCTGTCTAATCGGATGTTCTGCAAAGCGTCCGCAACTTTCTAATTGGAATATTTTGCCTAACATCGTTACTTCCGAAGTTGGTTAATAATTAATCTTGACTAATTATGCAATTAAGCAGAAAACAAGAAATAGTGGGACTATTTGGGACGCATCGCATTTAGTTTGATAGCATTCAAGTAAGCGCTTCACGAAGGCTTCGCTTCACATAGATTCCAACACGTTCGTTGGGCTTGCATCATTCTTTAAAAATATCGAATAGCAAAAACCACGTGGTCCCGTTTCGTTTGTTTGTTTGTTTGGTCTCGTGTCGCGCATTTCTGGACGTCTCCGAGCTTTGCTGCTTTTCGCCCTCACGTTGTCGGTACCGTTATTCAAACAGCGCCTGTCACTTCCCCGACAAGCGTCGTTGACAGCGGATTTGCCGTAAAGAAGGCGATCCTGTCGAAAACTATTTGGGAGTTTTCGAAATAGCCCGGACGCGAACGGCTTGGCGAATGCCAAAGGCAGTTAGCGGGCTTACGTGCCTGTAAAAAAAGAAAAAAAGAGAAAGAAAACGTTGACTCTAGCTTTTCGAAACGCGCGGTATATAACTCACGGGCAGCGGAAACAGTGCAACTTCGTAGCAAAGGTGACCGGCAACTTAGAGTCGATTGAACACTGATGCATACATTAAAGATATACACGCAACCTGTTCTTTCATTTTATATTTTGATTCGAAAAGTAGAAAATCGCCTGCATGGGACAGCTATACTGCTTTTCCGCGGCAGCTCAGACCGATTTGCGCTTTTGCTCAATGTGAATTTTCTATATAAAGCTAGTCTTCCTACTTCATAAATACGTATATTATGCAACGGGGGTGTTCGCCTAGCAGCACTAGCTCTAGGTTGCAGCGGTAGGCTTAAAACAGGTCGGTGCTATATCGAAACGGGGAAGCAAGCACACCTCGTCGTCTTCTTCTCATTCACTAGCACCATGCCCACTGCCCAGTGCCTTCAGTACAATCAATATAATTTATAGCTTTCTTATAATTCGTCGTGAAATAAAACTGTTCAATATCAAACGCGCCTGCGCATGCGGCAAGACTGTTTTCGCCGCAGCAGCTTTCGTGCCACGACCTGTTATCCTGCTTTCTTTTTTTTTTTTTTTTTGTTTCGTGCGCATGATGCTCAGCTGAACTGACATTGAACGCACAAGTTAGCACGCTCGACCCGTATCGGTGGCAGCATGTACGGAAACGGATGCACCTGCCCTGGTTTATAATTCTCCCGCACACCGCGCACACGCAGGCCGCTGTATAGTGAATCCGGCCGCCGTTCTGCGATCCCCATGTGTCTCCAGGGCTCGCCTCCGGCATGCAACAAAACGATCAGGCTGTCGGCGTGCGTGTATCGATGCGCATCGTCTAAAAAGATATTTCGCAAACTCGCGCGTATTTTTTACTTTCCCTATTCTATAGACGGTTTCACTAACTGCAGCGAGAGTGTGTCCCCCTACAAACTTCCGGTCACGGGGCTTATCAGTCTGCTGCGCCGGAACACAAAGCGCGTTCTTAAGTTGTGTTACTGGCGGAAAGTCTAAGTTTTCAGATAAAAGACATGCGCATTACGCCTCAAGACAAATACGTAAAGGTTTTCGTGGAACATAGTGCAACATTCACTTGTAAAATTAAAAACACATTAAATTATGGGGTTTTACGTGCCAAAACCACTTTCTGATTATGAGGCACGCCGTAATGGAGGACTCCGGAAATTTAGACCGCCTGGGGTTCTTCAACGTGCACCTAAATCTAAGTACACGCGTGTTTTCTCATCTCGCCCCCATCGAAATGCGGCCGCTGTGGCCGGGATTCGATCCCGCGACCTCGTGCTCAGCAGCCCAACACCATAGCCACTGAGCAACCACGGCGGGTTACCTTTAAAGTTGTTCGTATGTACAGAAGAAAAGTGTTGAAAATCTTCGGGCTTAGATATTAAAGCACTCTTGCTAGTCAGTATCGCAGCCAATGCATTTCTTGCTCGCTAAATTTAGCGGGCTACGCCAATGAGCAAAACCAGAAACCGTCCAGGGCCTATGTTTGTAAACAGTGAAAGAGTCTGACGCACCGTTTTTCTTCGCTTCGGGAAATGAACGCATAAAACGTTGATCGATAAAGCTCTTGGGGGGGGGCACTCGGTGTAAAGTAGAATGCGAAGTTTTAACTCTACGTGGTATAGGTTACGTTTCTGCTAAACCAGAATTACCCGCCGCGAAAGGTGAGGCTGCGCGCCGGGGTTAAGAGAGCTGCGATCGCGGGAGAGGAGGCGGGTGTCAGTCGCCTTCGGATCCACTCCGGCGCTCGCTCCGCTGGAAACCACACACGCACGCACGCACGCACGACTAAACCGGGTTACGTGTGTAGCCGCCTATACTATACTGCCGCAGGTGTGCCGGTTCAGGGCTCTCTTCTCTACCGAATTACGCAATGAAACAACAAACGCTGTACTTGCATGTCCTCACAGCATCAAACACGCCCCTTCGAGCGCGCCATGCCTTTAATAAATCGAACAGCGTCCTATAGAAGCGTTCGGTCGTTCGCTTGCACTGACAACAGTCGTCTTTTTTTTTTTTTTTTTTGATGATAATGGCAAGTCAGGTTTTCTTGTGACTCAAACGTGCGAGTGTGTGTGGGCGAATTGGGCGTCGCCTGGATCTTTTTTTTCAGCAAAGCTGTTCGAATGTCCGCGCCGTCGTCGTCGTCGCGGACGCGTACGGCAGGCTGTGTTTAGGTACCGCTCGATATGCAGACTTGCACCGTACACTTAACGTTCGACGCGAGTCCGTCGAGCAATCTGGTCGTCTGCTTCCGCGGCCGCTCTTTCTTGTTCTGCTGTGCAAATCAATGCGCGCCGTCTGTTCGATTGGGTGCACTTCTGTCGTGACCTGTAGCGCCGTATCGAATTCAGGCTCTCTGTGCATGCACGCCAAGACAGTGCGTCAAAAGCAAAAGCCACGAAGAAGGATATTTGAAATCTGCCGTGTACATCTCTAACACACACACACACACAAACGCGCACACACGCACGCACACAGACACACACGCGCACACGCAAACGCGCTCACACACACACGCACACACGCGCGCGCGCACACACACGCACACGCACGCACACACACACACACACACACACACACACACACACACACACACACACACACACACACACACACACACACACACACACACGCGCGCGCGCGCACACACACGCACACACACACGCACACACACACACGCACAGACGCGCGCACACACAAATGCGCACACACACGCGCACACACAAACGCACGCAAGCACGCACGCACGAGTGTGTGTGTCACTCACTCACTCACTCACTCACTCACTCACTCACTCACTCACTCACTCACTCGTATTTCGCGATGCGTAACGTCCAGCACACACTGTAAACTGTTTTTATACCCTCTAGGGTGTTTTCTGTATAACACGCACCCTTACACTTGTAAGGGTATGAGTTATCACACCCTCGCAATCGGTTTACGGTGCGAGGGTGTGAAGAATGTCGCCACTAGATATCAAATTCCGGTAGTGTTTTCCGCTCCTCAGAAACTGTCAATGTTGTGCAGCCGTATTTCTAAAACAAGTAAAAAACCTGATTGTGAAAAGAACCACGTGAAGTTTGTAGATTGCAGAGTCGGTGTGGTTTATAAGATTCCCTTGTCATGTGGCAAAGTGTATGTAGGGCAGTCAGGCCGCTGTGTTAACGAGCGCCTTAGAGAACATGAGCGATCCATACCAACAGGCACCGGTTCCCATTTGGCTCAGCATTGTAAAACATGCAAGTGCAAACCCATGTTTCGTGATACCACGATTTTGAAAAAGAGCCGTGACACCACCGCCCGAGAGTTATCGGAAGCTTTTTTCATTCAGTCATTGGGGTCACAGTGCATTAGTGTGCCTTCCTTAACCTTGTACAGCGCTGAATTTGGTTTTTTGGATTCTGTCGCATGAGTGCGCTCTTGGAATCGGATGTTGGTGGCTCCACCGCATGGGTCTCACTGCGCATGTTCCTCTGGTTTGAGCGGTCTATAAAGGAGTGACGCAATAAAATGATGTCAGTTGAGAGTAGCGCCTTGTCCTGTCGTCTTTCTTGTCTCTGTCGTTTTGCGCTAAACAAATTATTCACGGTGCATACTTCAAGCACCCGGTAGGGTGCTTTCCAAGCGGCGAAATGGCTGACGCGAAACGCTTGACATCAAATAGTTAATGTTCTTACGTCTAACATTTCTGTAGGCAATTCTCGCATCGAGTCCACATTCTGTAAACTTGGCAGAACTCGCTGAATAATTAAAAAATTGTTCATCCGCTCTGCAACAGTACGCTTCTCATGATTCTGACGATGAAAAAAAATGGGAAACTACATTTTAATGGACAGAATCATCTTGGCGGCTGGAGGGGTTGTACACGTAAGTGTGTGGCTATATAGTTGTCTGTTTGTGCTGGGGGCGTTCATTTGATATCCATTATGAAAAGGAACACATGCTAATTAATGACCCTGTAGTACAAGCACGGCTATCTATGAAATTAGGGACAATGACTTGGATAAAATGAATATAAGTTAAGCGGCAAGGTTGCCCTCATTCACCGAATGAAATTACTCTTATAATAAAGTATTGCTCGCAAGTTATAGCGATGCAACAGATGCAGATAGAAGCAGGCAGAGGTAGCACGAGGCAGCGCAGACCGAACGCTTTATACGTACGTACGTATTATAAGGAAACGTTCTTTCTTTTTTTTTCCTACTACGTAAGGATCGAAAGTAACATGTATTCACAGCTTCGTCTCTGTGTATGGCCGCACGCGTATTCGCTGTGGTGTCTGTGACAATATGGCGCTCTGCTACGCAGAATATAAGAGCGCCATTTATTGTCTCCTAACAAGATAAGAATCAAGCCTCGGATTGTGCTGGTGATACTTTTCTCTGCGCCTGTAACACCGTTGTTGGTACACTTGTGTTCTGCGCTCTATATTTAAAGAAAAATGCGTGCTTATTGTTAACATTCCTGTGCCTGCATACATTTCTATTGTAACCATCATGTGCGTATAAACTGCCAATATTTGCTTTCTTTTTAGGGGGGGGGAGAGGGGAAGGGCAGGCTTTAGCCAGCCGTGAGTAACACCTTTAGCCTTGCTCTCCACAGCTTTTTTTTCTCTTGTAAATGAATCAAAATAAACGTCGTTCTTCTTACAAACCGATGTTTGGAATGGTAAAAGCAGCACGAAAAATGTACGCAGGCTGCAGAGGGAGGGGCAGAGAAGAAAGCAAGCGCGTTGGTTGCGGGTTCGTCTCCCGGCCGCGGCTGTACCGCATTATTACCGGTTGCAGAATAATGTATAATGACGCGCATGAGCTTCGGGTGAGAACCCTCCATGGTGGTCGAAGTTAATCCGGCGCATCCCCCTGGCGCGGCACGCCTCTCATATACCCGCGCCAACCGTGTTGCTTCGGGAGATTGAAGTCGATTGTGCAGCTCCGTGACCACACGCCGGCCTTTATTTACACCGCAAGCTAGCACTTTGATTTAAAGAAATGAAAATTTTAATTGTGGGGTTTTACGTAACAAAACCACGATTTGATTATGAGACACGCCATAGTGGGGCGACTCGAAATTTGGGCCACGTCCGGGGTTCTTTAACTTGCACCTAAATCTAAGTACACGGGTGTTTTTCACATTTCGCTCCCGCCGAAATGCGGCCGCCGTGGCCGGGATTCGATTCCGCGACCTCGTGCCTGGCAGCCCAACGCCATAGTCACTAAGCAACCGAGGCGGGGGTCACTTTGGTCGTCTCGTGAATGACGTCTTTCGATGCACGGTCGACGGAATAAGGCGGTTCGCGAGCGTATCTTCGCGTGTAGTTAGGGTACCGTGTAATCAGGTACAGCGCGCGAGTATGCGTAGCAAGACAATGGGCATCTGACCCGCACGCTGTTGCATTGAAGCGACGAATGCGCAGCTGACGTGTAGTGACCGACACATGTTCGTTACCGATGATGCGCGCATAGGCGCGGGCGAGCCGATTGACGGGCTCGTCGGGTAGTGGCGGCGTATTTCATCGAAACGAGTTCGGTCACGTGTCTTTGTCAGACACGCGCATCTGTCCGGGAGCTTCCTGCCTCCCCCCCCCCCCCCCACCAGCTGCTGGATGTTCTTCTCTCTCGTCGTTACTGCGCAGTGGTGCGAGTTTCGAGACGTGCTATACATGGCTCCCGAGAGCTTCTCCAGACGAAGGGTCACTACATATTGGTAATAGATTTTTATTTATATTTACGTGCAGCAGGCCTACAACTACAGCGTATGAAATTACGCAAGCTGACGGCGCATCTCTGCCTTTTTTTTTCTCACATTAAAATTTTACACAAACTGATAGTTTGTAAAGCGGGAGATACGTTCTTCACTGGTTTACTTCTCTATCAGCGGAGACGTTATTTCGGCGTATTTGAGATTTAGGAGGGGGATATAGGAGTACTCTAGCTGTAGTACTATAGCGTACATTCACAGCTTAACCTTCGCCATGTATGTCGAAGAAAAAAAAAGCAAGACATTCCCCACGACACGGTGGGGGATCAAACTAAAGTCCCTTAGCAATAGCCAGTGCCCAAACCATGGCGGTCATGACGTGCTTTCGGCTTCCGCAACCGCTTCTGAAGCGTGCAGCCAGGAAAAGCATAGCCTTTGAGATTTGTTTCTGCCACTCTGGGAGAGCCTTCGCAGGGGTGAGGATTTGGAGATCAGTTGCGTGCAGCGGGGGTGGCGGACACGCTGATATATACCACTGCGCAGTCTCTCAGCTTTGGAGATCGGAAACCTGTGCGGAGTTTTACGTAGATGTTTTATGTACTCTGTTTTACGTGTTTTTTACAGGGCCCAGCTGCCTTCATTAAATTGACGCAGTAACTAAGTTCGAAGCTTGAGGAACCGCTCAAGCCTGCATAATTTATTATTGTTATTATTATTATTATTATTATTATTATTATTATTATTATTATTATGCAGGCTTGAGCGATTCCTCAAGCTTCAAAACCAGTTAATAGAGTACATAAAACATCTACGTAAAACTCTGCACAGGTTGCCGATCTCCAAAGCTGAGACGCTGCGCAGTGGTATATCAGCGTGTCCGGTTAAACCCTGCCGGACGTACAAGAAAGTTGTATCCACAGATCCATCAATTATTATTATTATTATTATTATTATTATTATTATTATTATTATTATTATTATTATTATTATTATTATTCAGCATTTGTGCGAACGGGGTCGCCGCTGTTAGAAATATATCCCGCGACCAACCATTGTCAAAAACGGAAAAAGTCTTTGAATAGGAGGACATTCAGCTGACCAGAACGCGGCTGCAGCCTTTGTCTGCGTGTCCCGTGTGTACATGGTACGGCGCCGCACGCACAAACTGGTATATACGTAAGAGGAACCGCCGACTAATTGCGTTGCGTGCGTTTTTGTATTCGCGCGGACAAGCTGGAGGGAAAATGAGAAACAAAGAAACGAGAAGGACCTCGCTCGCCCGGACGACTGTGCGCATGCGCGTAGGTAACCGGAAAACGCTGTCACGCGAACTGTGCCCGTGGACGGAGGGGAAAAAGAGAAAGACGGTATAATAGGAGGCGATAACAAAAGCGCGTCCATCAGCGATACATCTATTTCCCACATGGGAACATCGTAAAGCCGCCACTGTTCAAACATGGCGACTGCATGGCGGACGTTCCAGGCGCAAAGAAAACGAAAGAAAGTCTCAGACAGCGCAGAACGTCGAACCAGTGTGAGGTCATGTGTGTGTGTTTGTGCGTTTTACTCTCTCCCAATTTTTGTGTCTTTTTCTGTAGGTACGGCTATACAGAGGTTGTTCCGATTCGGGCGCTATTTTCGCAGGTGTTCCTGCAAAGTTTGTCAGCCGCATCGCTTATGCTTAAACTATCTCATTTTCTTTTTCGTTTTCCTTTTTCGAAAATTATCGCCGTTTAGTCACCAGGGTTTCGCCATCATCAGCTGAGTGACGCCCGCTGCAGGTATACGATACCTTTGCGATATGCGAAATTCCGTAAGCAGGCTTTCCCACACACCTCAATTGTCCTAACCGCGGTAGCCGCGTTCCAGCTAATATATTTAATCAGGAGGCACGCGAGCGCTGGGGTTCCCTAGCACTCGGGGCGACGTTACTGCGCATGCGCAGACACACCAGCGCACGCGCAGTACCGTCGGCCCAAGCGCCAGGGGACCCCAACGCTCGCGTGCATCCTATTCTAAAACTCTGTAATAGCCCTGCTACACCTGTGACACGTTTTCAAAGCTTGGATAGCGCGAGGGAGGGAAGGCAGCAGTGATGGTGTTAGGGGTCCGCTATTTGACACCCTAATTACGATTCTAACCCGACGTCCGCCATCTTGGTTAGGTCTCTGGGAAAGCCTGCTTACGGAATTTCTCATGTCCCCTATTACCTCCCTTTCGGGGCAGATTCGTTGCGGAGGGATCGCTTCCCCAAGTCCGCCAGAAGTGAAGCCGCGACCTCGTTCTCAAGGAACCTCAAGTGATGATCGTAACACAACTCTGGACGTTTGGGGGGGAGGGAAGGGTGTAGGCTTCGGCATCGCCGGAGGGGTTGGGCTTTACCTTTCTAAAATTTTATTGTGGTGAGTTCTAGCAACAGGCGGGTTTAGCCCGGGGATCAGGGCCGGCAATTGCTCTGCCCTCGTGCTCCTCTTATTATACATCACTGCGGTGTTTTCCCACGTGTCCATCGAAGCAGTCTCTCTCACGAATGCAATAACGAGACGCGAATTTTCTTTGCGGTCTATATAACTGTTCCTTCGGGGAACACAAGGCGCTGCAGACACGCATGTCGAAGGTCTTTCCAGATTTTCCAGGGGAGCGTCCCTTTCGCCTCGAAATTTTGGGCACGACCGCAGAAAGCCTTCAATGTTCCTCTCTCGTCGCATGTCGTACAGTTCGGAGAATTGACGCGCCCCGTCTTAAGTAGGCGTGCTCGTGTACTAGTGGATCCTGTCCTTATTCGATATAGAAGTGAGGCTTCTTCTCGACGAAATCTCTTGGTTACGCATAGAATATGTGGCAGAACCCAAATTGACCCTAAGTGATTTCGAATGTTAGATTTTTTAAACTTGATTACCGTTTGGGGCCTTGACTTTGGCCGGATGATGGAGCGCTGCATATGTAAGAGACTCAACTTTTTCGTTGTCAGCGAATCCACTGAAATTTTACTGTGAGTCCTTTGTTGCCGACTTCTTTCACGAGAGCTAGTGATTTGTGCTTGGCGGACGGTAGGTCACGGTAGAGTTGTTGCAACGCAGCCTTTGAGTCCGTGAGGAGGACCACATCTCGTGGAGGCAATTTCTTTAGTTTGCGCAGAGCAGCAGCTATCGCCACGCCTTCAACGACTGTAGACGAAGCTATACAGTCCTGACGGCCAGACCACGCACATTTCAGAGAGGCGATGTAGAATGCAACTGCGCCGCGGTCTTCGTCTACTTTGACAGAGCCGTCTATGTATACTTGGAGGTGGTTCGGATAAGTCGTGTTCAAATGTTCCAGAACTAGCGACTTGGCTTATGCAGCTGGAATGCAGCTCTTTGACTGCAGTCGTGGTACACTTAAGTTTCATCTTATGTCCTCGAATGTCCAGGGTGGGTCTAGCTTTTCCCTCTGTCTCGAACAGCGCAATCCTGAGACTCGAAGCGTGTTCAGTGCTGCATAAAAAATGTGAGCGCGGCCCGTTACCTACACCTATCTGATCTGATCTGATGACACCCTCAGATAGTCAGTACGAGCGCTTAGAAGCTATATACACGAAAGGACTTCGACTGGGACTTGAGGCCCTCAGCCGACATCGAACAAAAAAAGTGCTCTACGAAGCTGTGTCACGCCCTATACGACTTCAGGCTTCCCTGACTATCTTGACCCAACTACTTAGTTTGAGGAAGTTTTCGTCCGGCAAAGCTTTCTTAAAAAGTTTATTGTGGCCAAATAATTACTGCATCATTGTTGGCGCGGACGTGCACGACTTTTAGTTCATACTTTCCGTTTATTTCTCCAAATCCTGACAATAGGCGGACAGGCGCATTAAAAGCACCAGCAGCGGCTACTTCATCCGTATTTTTTTACTTCAACATTTTTTTTTTAATTTCCAGTGTGAACACCACGCACAGGCACAATATAAATATGTATAGAGGATAAAATTTCTTATTTCTTTAAGAATTTAAAGAGGAGTAGTTAGCCAACTAACAATTATTTCTAATGGCATGCACTGTAAAATAATTTACACCCTTAAAAGTGAAAAAGGGTGGAAATGTGTCTATAACTCACACCCTTAGGGTGTCTGTTACATTTATAACACCCTACGGGTGTGAGTTATTGATACATCTGCACCCTTTTTCACATTTAAGAGTGTAAATTATTTTACAGTGTGGATAGCCGATGCCTAGAGAATGAATATGTTGCCGTGTGTTCGTCTCGCTTCAAATTGATTTGCGTGCTTTTTTGACCCCGTAAAGAACCTGCAGACTTCACTGACCCCTTCGACAGAGTTCTTTATCAACGGCGTGTGAAATGCACGTGAATGATATGTGTCTCGGTATTGCATCTATTTCCAGTAGGCAATGTTAAGAATTCGTAATAAAGACTCTTCTCATAAGAACTCTTCTCATGGAATTACCGCCACATGCATGCAGAGGTCATAAATATGTATAATTCACTCGCTAACCGAAATGAGGCCAAGCCGGATTCACTAGAAATCCGAAGCAATAGCAATCAAGCGCAGCAGTGTTTACACACACACGCACGCACACGCACACCCATGCAAAGGGTGGGGGGCTGCAGTTTCGGAAGCAGTATTAGTGATAGCGAAGTATTGGACAATTACACGAAGGAAGATTCTTACCGCATAAGTCCGTGTAAGAGCCATGCCCGTGTAAGGGCCGCACCCCCAACTTGACAGCCAATATTAAAAAAAATGCAATCGAGAAGCAATCGCGCCCAACAGCGCGATACTAATCAGCGTTACAACAGTTATGAAAGGTTATGTATATACAAAAATGAAAGCTTTCCGCCTATGGTGCTGAGGATGAAGTTTGCGTGCGTTCGTACACAGGCTTGCTTGCTTACTTGCTTGTCAGTGGGTTACAACGTTCGTCAAATACATTGGTCAAGAGACAGCATCGTTCGGATTTTCCTTCGACAGTTTTCAGAAAACGCGCTAAAGACGAAGACGAAAGGAACACGTACGACAGGACTGGCGCTAAACTTCTTTTGTGCGTGAAAACTGCCAAGGTGAACCAACTCGCCCAAACCGAGGTGTTATTTTATTCGCTTCCGATGTGCCGTGACTAACAACTTCGCTCGTCAGGAAAACCGAACCGGCGACCTTGCCGACTCCACGCCGAGAAGTCGCTCCGCTCCGTCTATACCGTTTCCGCGCCTTTGTTCGAGCGCACACTCCTCGTCACCATCACGCACTGACGACTTCTTTCAGTTACTTTCCGTCCTCGAGACAACAGCGGCTCATGCTGTCTTTTGACTTCTGCATACCCCCCCCCCCCCCTCTCTCTCTCCCTCCAGCTGCTGCTTCTGAGTTGATTTCATTCGTCCTTACTTTTTTTTTCCTCTTTGACTTCTTGACGACGCCGCGTCGTTAGCTCGCAAGAAGTCCCGTACCCCCCCCCCCCCCCCACCCTTTCACACACGCACCATTTCTCCCTCTATATCATTTGTGGGCAGGGCGGCCGACGCGCGAAAGGATCTAATTGGTTTGTCCTTGATAAAGCTGGCTCGTATTTTCCGCGCCCATCGCGCGACAGGAATAACAGGCACTTAAACTCCGTCGCAACACTTCGGTGCAGTGAGACGCAGGCTGGGACTTGTGTCATCCAATCGGCAACCGTAGTCGGCTCCGCGTTCCAGAAGGCAAGCGGAAGGCTCGTCCCATTGTGCACTACTAATCATTCCGCGAAGCTTTTGTTCAGTTTCGTAACATAGCGCAAACAAACAGCGATAAATAGGAGACGCACGAAAAGACTACAATACGATTGCTGTTTTTTTGCGTGGGTGTCAAAAACGACCCCTTCGCGCTGTGTTGGCTAAAAGATTTCGTACCTGCTAGTTCAGTTCAACGTACCTCCGTTCAGTCGACATCGCGTACGAGGCGATCAGAGGCGGGAGGAACCCTTCTCGTGGTTCCTGTCCTTCAAGTTGGCTGACCGTGACCCGCAGTTTAGAGCTGCACGCACTGCACGCAATTGGCGAGAGATGGTCTATGACTTCTTGCGCAGCCGGGAAGACGCGATTGAGAGACGGAGGGAGTTGGGAGTGGGTTGGTGGTCCGCGGCGTTAACGGAGCGTTTTTAAACGGCGTGGACTCGGCAAAGCAGCCGCTCGGATTTGAAAGGAAGCGCGTAGTGCAGGCGACGCAAGGTGTACCGTACGGGCGACTTGGAGGAAGGAGTTGGCTCACGCCTCGTGACGTTAGCAGGCAAAGCGCGTAAGTCGAACCCGCTACCTCTGGGTCTCGTGAATGGCATGAAACACTTCCGGTTTCACCCGCCTGAACTGGCCCGCTAAATTTAACGTATAACTAGAAGAATGCGAGTTGTAATAGCTTTTAAATATACCTTTATGTAGGAGCTTCCAACTGACCCCAGTTTCGATACGCTGTTTGAGGGCTGTTTGATAAATAAATGTTTACTCCGAAACGAAGAAAAAGAAATGCACGCATGAACTCGGTGCACACGGCGTGTTTCTTAGATATGGCCAGATTAGGAACATGTATACACTCTAAAAACAGTTTGCACCCTTTGGGGTGTATATTTGTCCCACAACAATAATCGTCATCTGCCTTGCTTGCGTTTCCTTTCTTGAAAACTCGGCGCTGGCTACTTTCCTGTTGAGAATGCTGCGTCACACTGATAACGCGCATGCCGTTCGTGACTGGGAAGTACCTGGCTCGCAGCGTTAAAGAAAGGAAACGCGGGCAAGACAGATGACGATTATTGTTGTGGGACAAATATACACCCCAAAGGGTGCAACTGTTTTTAGAGTGTAGCTGCGAGCAAAAGTGTGAAAACCACGGATGCCACGACAAAAGACAAGAAGAAAAAAAAAATATAGAAATTTCGGGTCGCAGCTTATAGGCATGCAGGCGGAAATCAAGTGATATACTGGCTACCTGAGCTTGTTCGATCAACGCAGTCTCTTGAGACAATGCCAAGTTGTGCGGCTGTGCTAGAAAGAAGTTTAATGTTTTTTTTTAAACTGATGCCGTGGTCTCCTGCCTTCTGCTCCTGACTGTATACCCATAGTTAACTTGACTAGAAGATACTTTATTTGTCATGGTGAACTCGGGTGCCCAAAATGTGTCACCGGAGGTGTTCTTATAGGTCACAAATACCCTATACTGCAGCAGTGTGAATAAAAGGGTCTATAAATGAGTCATCGTACATCTACCTGAGCTTGCGGTCGGAGTAAGTAAGAGATATGCGGTGTACAGCTTCAAAACGTGTGCTGCGCGCTGGAGGAGGAAGACGTTGCCAATGTCGAGGGGCCACGGAGAGGAAGTCACGCGATCATGACCGAACGAGAAGAAGGAAAACGCGTTTAAAAAAAAAGTGTACTTCTTGGCTTTCCTTTCTCTGAATCATCAGTCGCTAAATCTAGCTTTCCTTAGCCCGGCCGTTTTTCCGCATGAGTGCGTGACACCAGTCCTCGGGTAGCGTTGTAAAGCCGGGGATCTCCCAATTCTGTCCTGCGGATACAATCATCTCTCTCTCTCTCTCTCTCTCTCTCTCATAATCAATGCACTGTTGACCCACTCACGTTTTAAACAAAACGCCTTTCTCTTCCTTTCTTTCTTTCTTTCTTGCGCATTGCGAGACAAATTTGATGGGGAGGCCAAAACGAATTTCGCCGCATACTTTCGTAAAGCACATTCTCTCAACTGGTGTCGACCTCAGAGTTCGTTCCTTGTCGATGTACCTCGCGAACGCACCGGCTACAAATTGCGAGTTGCAATGTGTGCCAATGAAGTTTAGTTACAATGTTACTTAGTTAGATTTGTGTTGATTAGTGACTAACGCGTTTCGACTTCCCGTACAAGTAACGACGGCCTGTCTGTATGAGAGTAAAATCTGTAAATCTTTTATATATAAAATAAAAATAACTAAATAAAGAAAGGGCACGTGTATAAATCGGACGGCACGCGTCGATAAACCGAGTTTTTGAAAGTGGGTTGCTCGTAATACAGTGTTGCCTGCTCTGTCGCCGAGCGCATGTACCTTACTTTCTGTTTATCTGTTGCGTTATCTTTTACGCTACTGGTACGCGCTTTTACAATACTATGCACTTTATTCACTTTCTTCATCAGATAATACATTTTCCGATCACTTGATACACACACTGCTTGTTAGACCAGGCAGCGGTAGAACATCTTGATTACTTCCGCATAAAATGTATACACAATAGTTAACTTGTTACACTTCTTTCAAACCGTATAAGTGGTACATGATAAATGCGTAGCCTAACATAACGCTGATAAGAGATTCAAATGATTTGCAAAACTAAACAAGTCAACAAGCTTGCTAATATTTGTACCTAAACGCGTAAAGACAACTTCCCTGTTTTTTTAACATAATTTCCCGCTTTGTGCTTACGTTATCCAAGTCGACGTTTAGGTCATTTGAAGTATTATTGCACATTGTAATTCATCATCATCATCATCATCATCATCATCATCATCAGCCTATCTTATGTCCACTGCAGGACAAAGGCGCTCTCCCGGTGATCTCCAATTACTCCTGTCCCGTGCCAACCGATTCCTATAGCGCCCGTGAATTTCCTAATTTCATCGCCCCGCCTAGTCTTGTGCCGTCTTCGACTGCGCTTCCCTTCTCTTGGCACCCATTCTGTAACCCTAATGGTCCACCGGTTATCTATCCTACTTATTACATGACCTACCCAGACCCATTTCTTTCGCTTATGTCAATTAGAATGTCGGCTATAACCGTTTGCTCTCTGATCCAAACCGCTCTCTTTCTGTCTATTAACGTTATGGCTAGCATTATTCCTACCATCCCTCTTTGCGCGGTCCTTAACTTGTTCGCAAGCTTCTTTTCTCACTCCCCAAGTTTCTGCCCCGTATGTCAGCACCGCTAAAGTTCACTGATTGTACACCTTCCTTTTCAATGATAATGGTAGGCTTCCAGTCGGGATCGCACATTGTCTGCCGTATGCGCTCCAACCCATTTTTATTCTTCTTTAAGTTTCCTTCTCATGATCAGGGTTTCCTGTGATTAATTGACCTAGGTAAACGTACTCCTTCACGGACTCGAGAGGCTGACTGGCGATCGTGAACTCTTGTTCCCTTGCCCGGCTATTCATCATTATCTTTGTCTTCTGCGTATTAATATTTACCATTTAACATGGTAATTGCATGTCTCTTTTACCATAACTCATAAGAGCACGTGGCTTGAAGTATACGTTATAGTTTCTCCTTAGTGTATAACGTTCTAATTAACCTTTACCTCACGTTCACACTTAAACTCCCGTCTTTTCCATCGGCGGCCGCTCGGCTTCTGCGCAGGCGAGTGTCTCATGCCATACCGATTGTCCCGAATTTTCTGTAATCTTTACGAATTCGGGCTCGTTCCACGATTTTACGGATGTTTCGTTAAGTTTTACGAGAAGTAAATCTGTTCACGAAAAAAAGTTTCGCTCATCGGTCTCCGACTGTGTATACCTTTACTTGAAAGTATTATTTCCCATTGTAGCAGTAAACCAGAGGGACACATACCTGCTTCTGGTATGCTGTTCGTGACGCAGGTGAAGTTGTTAACAGCAGAGTCGCTGGAAAAGTCATTCTGATGTAAAAGTAAGTCCGTCGCTTTTGTCAGTTTGTGTTGTTCCACGTTTGTTGCTGCTTGTGTGCTGCATCTAAAGGTAACAATAGTCATCGTTAATAAAAGGCATGTATTCGTGTCCCACAACAAACTTTGTGCTCGAGTCAAACTTTAAAAAAAAAATGCGGGTTATGCCTGCCCCTCGCCTTCTCTTCCGATGACACATGTCCGCGAGATTTTTTGCGATTTTGATGGGTTTGCAGGTCGCCAGCTATGTTTCTTTTTTTGTCTTCCGGGAGGTGAGCTAACATCGGCACCTCCGAGGTCCATCGACCACGAATCGCTCGCTGTAATTCCGAGTTCTTTCTTAGTTTGCTTCGCGATTCGTGCCGCTTGTGCTGCGAGCGTAAAACGAATAGTATGCCCCAACGGCGGCGAATACGAAGTTTTGCAGACGGCAGTGCACACAATCGTTATGTACAATGATGATATGACAGAGACACTTTACATAATCTTGAAGTGATGCTATGAGATGTGTATATGCAAAAATGATCATGTATAAGAGAGCACGCACACACAGAAGTTACAGGCACCTACATTCTGCGCACATTCAACGAACACTTCTGATGGCCTGGCTACAAAAACCAGGCGGGTCGAAAATTAAGCCGTACGCGTCCATCAGCAACCGACAGGAAACGGCATGACCACTGTCGAAGGAACTCTTCTTCCCCAAGGAAGAACAACTCCTCTGACAGAAACGACAGTGGATCGAAGTAGAGCGCCTCCCCAGAAGTGGAAACAGAGCGCGGCGACAATGCCCAGCGGCAACTGCCTCGCACCGGTTACGCAACAGACAATAGGTCCCCCGCAGTAATTAAAAGTCGACAAGGAAATTTATTCACCCGTAGGCACGCTTGCAACTGTGGTATGAAGATAAAGTACAATATAAGGTATAGCACATGTAATAACATCATACTTGATGTAAACATAACAGATCAGCAAATGAAATAATAAATGCTGTCTGCTCGACACTGGCTTTGCCACACACAACAACAACAAAAAAAAGGAAAGAGAAAAGTAGAAGGCAGGGAGGTTAACCAGAATAACGAACAACAAAACATCATTACAGCGTCCACGCAAAAGCATTATTGTCAGCCTCGAATTTATGAAAGACACCCGGGGCACATACAGATACGAAGTCTCAACCCAGGCAAACAGAATTGAGCATTATTCTGGCTGTAGAAAGACTTTGCCTCGGGAGACGGTTAGGTACCGCGTAGACGAAGAAACTCGGCTTCATCGAGTTTGAACAGCTATTCTTCAAGATGACCCCATACTATCACCCGTAGTTTCCGCATTCTGGGGTACATTGCCCTATTTGACTGCCGAGATCGTTATGCAATGTTGCGGAAGCACCACAGAACGTAGCTAGCGCTGGTAGTAGACGAGACTGGCAAACCGATCTCGGCGCTGTAGTGGCCGCATGATAGATATTCCAAACGTTCTTGCAACTAGCTCCCAGAAGGTGCGTGCTACAACGCACTCCTTTACCACATGCTCGTTGATCTCTGTTTGTGCGCAATGCACGCATTTATCATTCGCTACCATATGCCAGCGTTCAAGCCTGTCTCTTACAGATAGAATGCCCCACTGATATTGCCAATGGAAATCCTTCACTTGAGAGGGCAAATCAGGTGAAAGCACGGCTGTCCATGTTTGTGTAGTAGCTGTCCGTGGAGGTACAGCTAGCTGTCTCGCACAACATTTCACAAAGCCTAGAAACTGGTGTCGCACGTCACTTTGTAATTCTTAGTTGTACAAGCTTGCTTTGCAAGCGCGCAGCTGCCGTATACTTCGGTGCTGGCGTTACCACCGTCGGAAGCAGGTTGCCTGTACTCTGCGGCATAAGCGTTCGACGGTAATGGCCCAGCCAATAAAGGAGCAGTGGCCTACCTGGGCACTCATCATCATCAAGTAGACCACATGTACTCTTAGTGCACAACAGCCTACCGAATGTAACTATGCACCGCAAGCTCCATCCTCCGCTGGATTTCGGCAGACGCAAAAATTGCTGCGCTACGTATTGTGACTTGTTCAGCCAGAACCACGAGAAAATAAGTGAATTTACTACGCGCACTGTTGGTGACGGCGGAAGGGCTACCCTTGCTGCAAACCACAGTTTACTGCACAATACGTTCTTAATAAAGAAAGCCCTCTCTGCCAGCGGTAGTGGCGACGCAGTCATCGCTTCTGACTGTTCTGACAATGTCTCGCCACGTGTGAGGTGAAACACCACTTGTACAAAATTTGATGCCTAGTATTTGCATATGGTCGGTCTGTTTAATGTCCCCTGGTAGTGTTATCTCAGCGCGACCTAAATTTAATGCTTCACATTTTCTCATATTTATTTTGCCCCCTGACATTGAAGCATATTGATTATAAATACGAAATACCTCTACAAGACTGTCTCCATCCCGTAAAAACGAAATGATGTCATCCGCATGCGCCGATGCTTCTGTGCACCCCGTTCCCGGCGTAAGACGACCTCTTACGAGCGGGCTCTCGCTAAAACGCCCAAACAACGGGTCAATCGCAAGCACAAACAATATGGGTGACAAAGGACAGCCCTGCCGCAATCCCCTTGTCACATCAAATCTAGGTGTCAAAATCCTGTTAAGTAGTAGCTCAGCTGTTGTTCCCGAATACAACATCCGCAAGATGTCTACAAACTCTTCAGGGAAGTTATAGCATCGTAAAATCCCAAGTAAGTACTGGTGTTCTAAGCGCTCGAACGCTTTGGCTTGGTCCAAGCTTACTAATACTCCTGAAGCTTAACGCGCTGTTGTGTATTGTATGATATCACGTGTTAAATTGAGAGTCGAAAATATACTCCGACCAGGCACGGAACATGTTTGATGTACACTGACTATTTTAGGCAATAATATCATGCGATTTACAAGAAGGGTTGTCAATATTTTATAGTCGGTGTTGAGCAGCGTTGTAGGCCTCTAGGATGAGGGTTCTGCAAGGTTGGAGTCAGGCTTTCGCAAGAGCATTACGCGGCCTCGATTAAACGATTCAGGAATACCTTCCCGTGCAAGGATGTCGTTAAGGAGCGATACTAAGGCAGTGCCTTCTTCCTCCCCGCAAGACCGGTAAAATTGGCTTTACCGGCAAGATCGGTAAAGCCATCTGGACCGGGTGTTGATCCGCTGTTCACAGATGGTATAACCAGGCCCCGCACACTCTCAAGTTCAACAAATGGCCACAGAGGGCGAAAAATCAATCGAGGCGCGTTTCAGCATAAGCGCGCAAGTGGAGCTACTGTAATTTGGTCGAATAGTTTAATTTGTGCTTTCTCTGCTAGGGGCGCTGAACATGCTGAATTTTTTAATTTACACAAACCATTGACATGAACAATCAAGGTGTCTAAGGATGCTTTTTTACCTCAGGCAAATAGGCAGTTGATTTTCTTTTAATTTGATTGTTGAAGCTGCTTTTTAGTCATAGCGTCAAGGTTTTTGTGCTCGATTAACCACCGACAGCCGACAGCCTATTGGTATCGATGTGTTTCCTGGCCGTTGGCGTTCGAATACTACGGCGGTAAAACATTTTCGAAAGCATGCTGGTTTCGTCTGCGAGTCATTACATAGACTTGCTGTAAGAAGGTCTACTCTTGGCAAAGAATAGTGCCTCATTTTGTTTAGGCGTTGACTATCATAATGAATGCGGCGGAGGTTGAGGGAGTACGCTTGAAGGTACGTTTTTATGCCGTTGATCTCCATAACACCGTAAGTACGCAAACCGATGTCGCAGAACACCCGATGCATCATTGTGTGTTCTCCGTCATCGCTTGTTTGCTGTATGCCTACTAATTCTTCATTTCTTCAAGTGTTGTATCCTCCTTTTGTCCTTGTTCTCTTGTGCTTCACTTACAGTATGTCGTTCCGTCAGCTGTAATGCGCATTTGCAAAACCAATACGTTTGATAAGACGCAGTGGTTATCATAATTTCACTACACGTGTATTAAGCTGGCACATGTGGTTCAGATACAGATACCTGTATGCGAACTTGCACGACGTTGATGCGGAGATTAGGATAATTATGACACCCGTAAGGAAGAGGCAGCTGACGGCCGTATAAGCTGTTGCGTTCTTTCCGCCAAACTACCCGGCCTGGTAGTGCTGTAAAGATGCTGTATAAAAGTGACATGCGGTGACAGGGAAATTAATATACTTAGCAGCCGACCGTACGTTTTGTAGCTTAGGTCTTCTTTCTTGTGCGTTTGTGCTACCCTTATTAATGAGCCATCTCTTGACTATGTTCTTGACTATGTAACCGCGTTTGTGTGGATGCGTAGACGTGTGCTTTTTGTTGTACTTGTAAAATGCAAATAAAATATTTTCAGGCTTACTCAATCTTTGGTGTCGTGTGCGTTTATTCCAGTCGAGGCCATCGTGCCACCTGGAAACCGCATTCTGTCTGTAGCCCTACACGAAATGCAACAGCTGGAGCGCGGCGGCACAACTCGCCGTAACGGCGGCGTAATAAACGAAAAACCGCTCGGAATGCCCTTAAAAGTCAGTTCAGAGTGTGCCTTAACTCGATATGACTCAGCGCTACATGTATTCTGCTGCGCCTCGATCGTGCTCCCGCCAGTTTGGTTGCTGTGTGGCAAGCGTAGCGCCTACAAATATGTAGGCGCTACGTTTGCTACACAGCAACTAAACTGGCGGGAGCACGATCGAGGCGCAGCAGCCAGAAACCCAGTAAAGCCACAGAACACCTGGTAAAGCGTGTGCAAACCTGGTGAAGCGTGTGCAAAACCCCGTTTCCGTTTCCTGTTGTACAGCGCCACCCGTGGTCACATACTTTAGTTGACGACGCCACCGCTACGCTTATTTCCGTAGCACTGTGGAAGGTACAGTTTCCCTTCTCTAAGAGTGTATAGGTGTTCTGTGGTATAACATCAACAGCTTCTTGCAGATTTGTTGGAGACAATAACTTCTGGCCTTCTGCAAAGCGGTCGAAAGCGACCATAGATTATGAAAACGTACTAATGCCGAACGCTCAAACATAGAATCACACGCACACGTCATCATCTTAAGCACTCATGCTTGTGCCGGTGTTGTGGTTTAATGAGCTTGCTGCATTGCTTTTCTGTTCGGACCTCTGGTATCGTTTTCTCGTGGAATAAGTGTCAATTGACGTTGAGCGCACGTTCTTTAGTCTACGTCGCGCATTGCGAAACGAATGCCGGCACGCGACACTTGATTGATCATGTTTTCGACGCTCTCTGAGAGTGTTTACCCCTCGCGGGCATATATCAGCGGGCGTATGTTTCGCCGCTTCCGTTCCCTTCGCCGACAGCGAGTGCCACTTCAAAGCGTCGAACCGGTCGTGGCGTTTCTCCAGGTAACCGACGCCACCTCAGCTGCCGCAGGTTGTGTACACGTCCGAAGCAACGATATACGCGCGCGACACATTCAAATCCCCGTTCCTGTACTCCACGTAATCTTATCGCGCGGCAAGCTGCGTATGCGGACGCTGCAAAGATATGGCCCGGTATATAGCGTCTCGTCCTGTCGTCGCCAAGTCGTTGCTGCTCCGTCGCGCAAGTATGCAGGACGTCTCTGGGTTAAAGTCGTAAACGGATTCGTCGTGTTCGCTACAAGCGGTGCAGTCGCGAATGTGTTTTTTTGTTTACCGTTAGCGTGGTGCAGTGGTAATCTTTCCTTAATCAGTGCGCACCTGATTCTTTCTGTGGTGACCCGAGAGCCGTTGGCAGTGCGTGCGAGTAGCCGGTCATAAAAAGACACTGCCGGAGTGAAGACGCGACATTCCGACGAGGAAGCCGTGTATATACGCCACGTGTCCCACGTGACTTGTGCCAAATTTAAAGATATGCAAGTGCCACGCGGCTGGACAGAACCAAGGTGACGTGTGCCGTCGGTCGAAGCAAGTCAGCCTATACCTTTAGTATTTGGCCTAATTACATAATTAGTTATTATTAATTAATCAACTGTTCAACATGTCTTATTCAGAGCAAAAAAAAAATGTATATGTGGAAACTGTAGACCACCCTGAAAAATTACCGATCCAGCTTTCTCTTGCTCAGTACGTGCAATAATTTTTTTCCCCAAACTGCCAAGAAAGCCCGCAGCGTAGGAATAAGTGTGCGCGATATACGCGTGATTGGTGGCGCGGCACTTTTTTGCGTTTCTCGAACTCCCCGGACGATTTTCTAACTACGCGCGCGTGCGACTATACGCGGATGCGCCAAGATTTCTCATTGTGAGCACTAATGTTGTTTTGCACGTTTTTCGTAGTGTTAGCAGATTTACGATAAAAACGCATGCGCTGTGAATGAAATTTTTGTGCCCATTGTTCGCGCACAGCAAATCTCAAGAAATTCTGAAGGATAATCAGTCACGAACACAAGGCCTTGCTTGAGCAACTTGGGAGGTTGAATGGCACCCCTTTTAAACGGTTTCTGAGCGGCTTCGGTAGTTCTATAAGTCAGTCCGCCGAATCCACATAAGCAAGTTACAATAGCCGCTAATTTGTCGTGGGGAACGGTGTCCTTTCTGCCTGGCCATATACGCGACATCATGTGGCGTTTAGGATTGCAAGTGATCCCAATGCGTTGACAGACTATAGCCGGGTGCAACTGTAGAAAAAAAAGAGCGTTTACTCCTCCAAGGCGGATGCACACGAGCTTCCACCAATGGGCGCGCACTCTAGACTGACGTCACGAGCCGGACAGCTGGCGACCCCGCCGATGGAGAAGATGGCCGCCCGCGCTTCGAACTGGGCCGAGTCGCGTCAGTCGCGTGCGTCTGCCCCTCGTCAGAGTGAATTCCCAAATTGTTTGTGGTGGTCGGCCATGCCGGAAATATTGTTGCGAGCTTACGACGCACCATTTGTGCAGCGTGCCTTTATTCTGGGCCGTGATCCGGCGACGAAAGATTGCAGCGAGCATCGCTGACGCTACGCTGCGCGAACTGGCGAGACTGCAGGGTTGCAGAAAAAAATAAAAATAAAAAAGAACGAAAAAAAAAAACAAGCCTGTCACATTCTTGAATAAGTCTGTGAAAACACAAAACAAAAAAAAAACCATTTGGTATTTAAAACGATGGATGAAGTATTTTTGTATCTTTCCTGCCAGTGGAAAAGCTATGTACTGCAGAGCTGCTCTTTCTTCTGTTTTCCTTTGCAGTGGAGCTAAAAGCAGACGCGTAGCGTTGCAGAAGGCGCGGGGTTATTTTTCTCTCACGATCCGGCACATGCTGTAGCATTCCAATCACGAGAGCTCTACAAACCAGTCATCAAAATACAAAAGTCATTATTTATACCGAGACTTACACGTTTTGGAAGTACTTTTTTTTTTTTTTTTTTTTTTAGCAGGACTATTTTAGTCGCGGAGGCAAGCGGCTACCGCACTTTGGTCATCTGGGCGGGGCCTCCCCTTTTTTTTTCGAAAGGTGTACCGGACTATAGAGCGGTGTGGCATGGTGCCAAGAATCTTCAAGAATCCAACGAGCGTGTCCTGCTGCAATGCGTCGTTGCTATAGGGTATTTTGGAGGGCCGTGCATGCTGGTTTCCGTGGCCTTGGAATTAACCGCTTGGCCACCTCTGGTCGTTGCTCACGTGGCCGCTTCGCGCGACTTTTAGTGGCAGCGGGGGCCTCTCGTCTTTGGCGTAACCGGTGCTGAGCTACTGTCGTTTCTGTCAGAGGAGTTGTTCTTCCCCCGGGGAAGAGCAGTTCCTTCGACAGTCAGTCGTGCCGTTCCCTGTCGGTGGCTGATGGATGCGTATGGCTTAATTTTCGACCAGCCTGGTTCTTGTAGCCAGGCCATCAAAAGTATTATGAATGCCATAGAATGTAGGTGCCCGCGATTTCCGTGTGTGCGTGTTGTTATATGCGTGATAAATTTTGTAAATACACATATCTCATAGCATCACTGCAAAATTATGTAAAGTTGCCTCTGTCACATCGTCATTGTACATAACCGTTGTGTACATTGTATATACTCAACGTCATTTTGTATAGTTTAAATTAGTTTATGTGTAACCGCGTGTTTCCGCGGGTCTGCGTCGTTATATATGTGAGTGAGGCCATGCGGACTCGCACATTTCTTTGAAGACGTGCTCCGTACTTCGTGTATGCTATCTTCCTGGTGTAATTGTGCCGTCATTGTGACCGAAAGTGTACAGTGCTCACGGAATGAAACGCGTCAATTTAGGGCTAAGTAATGCGCATACTTTCGCTTCAACCGGCTGCAGTTCGTGTCACATCGACGTAATTCTGGCGCGTACACTTACATCGGAGTCCTCGTCACCTTTGGTGACCAAATTCCTAGCGACATGACATTGTGCTCTCGCGAACTTTGCACATATGTAGGGTTGTACTAAATGCTCCGTGTCCTATTTCAATCCGTGAGCACTGTACTTATAGCCTTTAAATATATTTATAAAGCTCTCCAACTAGTACCGGTTTGGCTGTGGAGTTAAAATGTTTGAAAAGGGAATTTCCCTATCAAGTTACAACAAGAAAGCTGCATGCTTGAACCCGACGCATGAGGTACTTTCCTTATGAGCACGTTCCTTATGCACGTCACGAGCACGTGCCTAAAATACACTATGGGACAAAATACGTCATTTTGTTTGGCCACCTTAACTGTCTAAAATGCATGACCGGAAGTTTTCGGGTGTCATGAACGCATTGCTGCCACAGCGCGGACAAAAAGGGTCTATAGACCTCTTTTTTTTTTTTTTTCGTGGACAGCGCCATATTGCGTATAGGGAACCTCTATGTACCGGTACATGGAGGCTCCCTAATTCCGTAAATTGCGTATAGGCAAAGGCGCCATCTACGGGCAGTCGGCTTGCCGAGTTGGGCGAGCGCTCCGCGTTGTATTCCAGGTATATGCTGGGCGGCAGTTTTTGGTGGTTGTTTCCGCGCTCGCGCGGTCTGTCTATAGTATGACGCGGCATATTCTACGTGGGAAACGGTTCTGTGAGACGTACTGAAGTGACTTAAGTCGGGATTGCCGAAGTTTCTGGGATGTTAGGGTGGACGGGGAGCACCGAGCGCGATGTGTGCGCGCGCGTTGGAGCTTACAATCAATGAGCCTCGGATATCAGTTGTGTGTTTCTGAAAACTCGTTTCAGAAATGCGACCTTACTGCAGCGCTCTCAGTGTAATTCTAAGCCGTGGTTTAGCAGCAGTGAGTACTTACGAAACATATGACGATCCTAACTGCGTGGGTAGCGTTCTGCATCGGAATAAGTTGTGCTCTTTACTCGACTAGCGTTAAAAAATGTTATCTGTACGTACATTGCGCGACTGCCTTGATTGTTGGACGAGGTTTTCGTCCACGAATAAAATAGCTTTGGTTAGTAATAACCGCGTAGCATAAAGTGTGAATCACATTTGTCGGGTGATCGAGCGACCGGCTGCGGACTGCGCTATAGCAGCGCGAAAGAGGACGACAACCTATTTTTTTATGCGATAGAGAGAATGAAGAGGAAAGGCAGGGAGGTTAACCAGATATGAGTCTCCGGTTTGCTACCCTACACTGAAGATGGGGGATAGGGGTTGGAAAGATGACAGAGAAGAAAACGCTAAAAAAAAGGAAAAAAAAAACACGCACATGTGGAGACACACACACAGAAGGCGTTCCAGTTAAAGTCGTTCACACAGGCCGGTAGATCGCAAAAAGCACAATAGCGCTTGCACGGCCTTCTTCTGTGACGGTAGGTCCTTTCGATGTTGTAGAATTCTTGTTTCGGATAGCGGTTGGTCGTCCAGTTGGTCAAGTTCGTGGCGAAGGCATGCCCTCTGTGGACTGTATACTGCGGGCAGGCGCACAGAATATGGCCAATTGATTCTTCATGGCCGCAGTGGTCACAGTTTATGCGAAAGCGTCGAATATAGCCCATTGAACGAAAAAGCCGGCGTCTGCAGCAGCGAAACGGCACATAAACTCGCATTGCCATTGGCTGCGACGCCACGTCACGAGTGACGTCACGACGGAGCCGAGCGGGCGAAAGCGAATAACTGCCGAAATGATAGCGCGCCAGGTGTTGCGTGAGGGGAGAGGGCATCGCCGCGTCGGTGGCACGCGGCGTTGGCCCCGCAGGCTGCTGCTGCTTGCTGGCTCGGCCACCACGTGCACCGCTGTGGTACATTGCTCGCCGCGTAAAACTCGAAGGGCCGCTCAGGACTGTTCAATTGGACATTAATGCTTTCGCATTCAAAACTCATAAGAAGTGCTTAAGGAACCTCCGATTCTTTTTTAAAGCGAAAGCTTTACTCGCCGCCAACTTGCGATTTCGCCGTGGCCGTGCTCTGAGGAGGCACATGACGTCACACCGTGTTCCTCGTCGCACCGCGTTCCTCGTCGTTGCGCTAGCCTCCGCTCGCTTCGCCAGCTAAGTCGCACGCCTGATAACATGTCGGAAGATTGAAAAGGAGAGCTCGCGTGTGCCGCAACCACTGTTGAAACGGCAGTATGGACGGCGACAATTCTGATAAGCAGGAGGAGGTCTGGAGTCGACATCGGAACGAGATGAAGAGGAAACGAATCGCCCAGGAAACAGACGAACAGCGAGCCGAACGACTGGCTAAACGCCGTAACATAGCTAGACAACCAGACTAACCTGGACTTGCAATCAAGATTAACCAAGGCTAACCATGCTATGCCTTAGCTTTCGCTACGTATATTCTGGCATAGCCGAGCTAAGCCACTGCCATTCTTTTTTCTCGGTATTCAACGGCCCGTCCTCTACGACGCGCTCGCCTGTCTTACGGAAATCGTGTCCTTTCGAATAGCCGTTGGATTCTTTTCATGCGATCCCCTTTGGAAAGGACAGCAGAGGGGTTACACCTGCCCGGAGCAAGCGTGTTCACACAGGTTTCTGAAGCAGGTAAAATCGGCAGCACACCAAGGAGGAAGGAAAGGAGAGGGAGGTTAGCCAGGGTGTAGACTTACTGGCTACCCGTGCTGGGCAGTGGGTGTAAAGGGAATAAAAAGTGAGAGAAGGGATTGAGAACGAAACGAAAAAGGTGGCAACAAGAAAGTCGCCGAAAAACTCAACTGTGATCAGAAAGCAATTTGTTGCTTGTACTTGCTGTGCCGAGTTTGTTGCTGCTCGTGTGCGTGCTGAGTCAAAAAATATTTCATCCTTAGTAAATGGTACATGTATCCCACAAAATGTGAGTGGTTAGCGCTTTCCTAATATATAACGTATTTGCGTGCTATCTTCCTCCGCCCTTGAAAGTCTTGCGCCCGATGAACGTTTACAAATTTGAAGGTTTACAAGTTGTGATGATTATTAGTGCTAGGGCTTTTAGTGGAACAAAGGGTATACGATGGGTCATACAGGGCAACGCTAACAGGATCACCCTGTTCTTGGCGTATGATAGCCGGAACCGGCTGCTGCGCCAATGGAACCGACATTTATTTACCCTTTACTTAATTAAGGTAATGCCAGATGTGGGCTTGGGGAGTCTGCGTACACTGTCGCTCCAGTTATAGTTATTTCCGTGAGCCCCTCGGGTGCGAGACATTACGAAAATTGTGCCGTAAGTGGTGCCCCCTTATTCTGCTGGCCCGCTCTTCGCAACGCGCTCCCCGTGCCAACAGGCCCATGTCGGCACATGACCAGCAACAAGAATGGGACTGCCGCACGACCAGCGCTAAGGTCGTCTATCTGTCAGCGTGCTGCTTGCTGTCCCAAGCGGCTTTTATTGCACACAGTTGCGTGCAGCGAGTGTACATGCAGTGTGGCGCGCTCCGTTTCGTCCGCGACGTCGATCACACTTTTTTAAAGCGGATATCTTTCTTTGCCTCTTTCGCCCGTTTTCGTGGTTAATGGGTGATCGGGGGCCGAACCTGACGAAGAAAGAGTTCGTTCGTTCGTTTATGCGTTTGTTCGTTAGTTAGTTAGTTTGGGCTATTTGCTTACATTGAAAATCATCGTCGATAGTTTCTGCACAATTTTGTTTACGTTCTACGGTGGTGGTGCAGTTTTGTGTCGATGGGTGTAGGTGGATCAGCAGTGCCCGCAGAGCGACAGAGCAGACGTCGAATGTGCTATCTGATGTTCTATCTTTCTGCCCATTAGTGCAGGACTTCGCTGTAGCAGTGCTAAATCTGAAAAAAAAATGTATTCGTTGTACGCGGTATTCCTTATAGGCGGGTGCAGTAGGCAGGCTCGCCAAAGCATCCATCTTAATAAACAAGGGCACACCGTTGCAAACATCGAAGCTTGTATACAGGTGACGACACAAGCAATGAACAAGGTTGATTTGTGACGTCAGAAGGGACGTTAATTGTCCACGTGTGATCACACGTGGATGCTGTGCTTTCGTGCGTACGTGGCACCTAATCCCGCCGTGATGCTTCCACAATTGTCAACCACAGTTTGAGCCACATGCAAGCAAGTCTGTCTTTAACGCGTAGCATTATGTGGCGAGTTGGTCGAAAAAAATTCAATGTGAAGCAAAAAAAAAGAAAAATACAGTTTCCCCATACAGAGAGAGAATGCGCAGTTTAAGCTCATTTTGTGTGAGGTTCATAGCGGCCACCCGGATTACAGTGACCAACGACCCATTGCCCGCGCTAACAGTAGGCGCGCCGGCGCAGAACATTCTACGAGCCTGTCCGCTTTCGCCGCTCTCCATACGCCATACGTAGAAAGGAAGCTCTAAACTTGGGCTAGAAATGCCTAAGCACGTGATGAAAGGGGGATAGGAAGCAGTACCGGACGTCCTGGTAAGCACCCGATCAGTGAGCATGGAAGGTGACTAAATAAGGGGACCCAGAATGAAAGTATGCGTCACTCGGGCATTAGTTACGCTCGTTCGCGCAGCCGTCCCCCCTCCGCTGCCATTGACGACATTAACGTGTTGGTTATGCACCGCCGGGGATCGCGCAAACAAATTAGGCGGAACCTCCCTGAACGTGCAATATCGAATATATGCGTAACATCATTATGCAGTATGGCGGTCGGCGTGGCGAGGAATGTATGCATGTTCGGCAATGTAAATATGTGCATCTCTCTGCTCGTACTCCTCACGCATATATAAATAAATAACGTATACTACATCAGCATAACCCCTCCCTCCGCACATACACACATCATTATCACGCATAACGCATTCCTCACCGCGCCGTTTGCCATGCAATGCTACGCATATCTTGGACACTTCCCGTTCAATGAGGATGCGCTTATTTTTTAAAAATTAGTTTCTCTTACTTTCTTTCGCGAACAAAGGCAGACTTAAGTATCGGACGGTTGGACAGCCAGCCCTCGGTCGGTGGGTCAGTTTCTCGGCCAACCAGTCAGTCAGTCATTCAAGTATAGCGACAACAGGGCGCCTGAGGCTGTTGCACCGCCGAAGTTCCTGGCGAACTAAGCTGTGGCGGAGGTGTGCAGTTTGTAACTTACAACAGCGTGATTCCTTTGTTTTCCACATTACTCTCGTTCCTGTCGGGCGTCTCTAGCATGCTTTTGCAACTTTTAACTGTATGATGAATCACCACCTCTCATAAATCCACCTCGCTCGCGCTAGTGCATGACTCGTGGTGAAGTGCAGTGCGGTTTAATTGCAGCACGAACTTGTCGCCAAGCGCACGCAGTCCAGCCTTCCTAATTGTTTGTCGAGGCGAATGTGATGCTAAACGGTCAACCGACGGGTGTCTGCGATATTTTTATTGGTCGCACTCATTCGGGGAAGGTGTCGAAGGTATGCGGCTGTGATAAAGATTGCGAGGGTCAAGCCAAGCTGTCGCATAAACGCACCTTTGGGCGCTCTAATTCCTTCGTGTGTTTACGTAACCGACGGCGTAGACGCCTGGTGAATAACGCCGCCTGGCGTTGCCCTGCTGCGAGTCTATCAGAGACAAGATGGAAAATTCGACAACATGGCCGAATTGGGCAGTGCCCATTGGCGCCCTTATGTACATTGTCGAACGCCGCCGCACAGTGAAGTTCGCCATCTTGTCATCACTGGTTGGCTTGCAGGCCGGCTACGGCCTCTCTGATTGGCTCAAAAATGCCAACATGGCGGCATTTGACGTTGTCCGGAATAACACCTTCAGACAGTCATTCCCGCGGGCCGTCTTGAAAAGATGAGCTGAGATGAGCTATAGGCTGGAGCAATAGACTAATTTCACCGCGTTCAGAGCGCATGCGCGTACGCACTGCGGGCGCCATGTTGACAGAAGTCCTCACTGTTTTCTCGCTATACTTGGGTGCTAAGGCAACATTGAGAGGACTACCAAGGATGCCACAGTGGATTTTCGCCGCGTATTTTAAAGAGAAATTGTGGAATGCATCTTCTAAACTAATCTCCGTTCGTAGAAATTTCTTTTTTTTTTTTTCATTCTCTCACGCCGGGGGTATTTTAGATATCAAGTGTCAAGCGGGATTGTCATAGTACAACCGCAGCACGCTTCTTACCACAGCTGCCCTTCAGCCCACTAAAGAGTGCCCTTTACTACCGGCATGCCTTGCGGCTTCGGCAGCGTAGTCAAACTCGTCGTGAAATCGGTCTGTCCTTTCGAGCCTTACTGCACGCTGCACTCAATTAAGAGACGTTATAAATGGTGGCCGCGGTATGCGATCCTACGGCAACAGTGGCTCGTTCAGTTGCAGAGCGTGGTTTCGATCGCGTCTGCTTTGGTATGGGCGTCGCGTGGTTGCCTCCTGAGGGTGGTGGGGGAGGGGGCTGCGGCACGTGTGGATTGCCGGACCCGAGGCTCTATGGGTGGCGCGCTCGCGCGCAGCGGCGAGATTGCGGGGGCCGCAAAGCCAAACAGCGGGTCGCGCACAAGAGCCCCTCGACAAGAGAAACGATAGAGCAAAGAAAAGGGGGTAATTCGGGCACGCCTCGGTAGAAGCACAGGAAATGGAACACTCACAAGAAAGGGAGAGAGAGAAAGAGAGTACGAATTCGTCAGGCCGTGAGGGAGGCCGCTATCGCAACCGCGTGTAGCCTTGGCATCATCAGCAGATTGCCGCGCCTGCTGACATATAAGATTCTTCGGGCTTCTGACCTCGTGTCGCTGACGGTATCAGATTGATGACACAGCTTCGATTGATCTGTTTTTGACGAGGTTGCGCGACTACGCTACTATCATCTCTGCCCCGGCGGCTATAGCTTGATTGGTCGGGCTTCGTTTCTTTTTTTCTTTTTTGACACCGCGACGCGTCTATTTCTAACCACCCGGTCTATAGCCCAAAGCAGTCGTGCTTCCGAAGTCTTCCAGCGCCCACGCTCGCTGGTGACCAATTGCGTCGTGCTCTACAGTTACGCCAGTGGTCACGGCAGCGCGTAGTGGCAGCATTTGCGGATTCACTTAAAAGCGGCGCGCTTGCAAGTTAGAACGGTGACAGGGTCACTGTGCCGAACATCGTTTGCCATCAGCTTTCTGAAAAATCGATTTCCTGCGGCGCATCTGGATTTTACGAGATCTGGATCCGTATGTGTTACTGGGCTTCCAACAGCATCAATAGCGGGATTCTTGTGGTGACTGTGCGAAATCTTCCGGAAGCACTCCAGCTGTTGTCATAGGCTGTTAATTGCGTGCATTCGCTACGGCCATCGCCCGGGCTCCAGCACCAAGCCTCTGCGTATTCGAACGCTGTGTCGGCTGGAGTTGAAGTCGATCATTCGTATAATACGCTTCGTGGTTCCGCCCTCCGATACAACGGCGGCTTCGTGGGGATCATTTTCGGCTGGTATGTCGACTTTCTCGTGACGGAACTGCAGGTTGGTCCAATGTTTTCGTTTTCTTTATCAGCGTTATATAGCTCCTTGTAAGACGTGACCATCAATGCGTCGCTCCAAAGCGATGACGCTATCAATAGCTGACCATCGCCGGCCAATTGCTACCGCTGCCCTCATAGTCCGGGGACCTGCGACAGCACGGAATAAGCGTTCGGTGTTCAATCTTAACCGTCGTGATCTAACGGCCGTTGATTGATTAGGTTTTACGTCCCGAAGCAGCACAAGGGCTAGCACATATAGGCACAGTAGGGAAGAGTTCCGCTACAAATTAGGCCACCTCGAGTTCTTTAACGCGCACCCGATGCTCGGAACACGAGCCTTTCTTTTTTTCGTCCCCGTCACTGTGTGGCCGCCTCGTACAGGTTTCGAACCCTCGTCCTCGTGGTGCAGTAGCGGAACGCCGTTGCCACTGGGTCACCGCGGCGATTGAATCATCAAGGGATGACCCCTCTGAAAAGTCACGTATAGCTTGAGAGAAACGCCGTAGCGCTGTCGGGACAAGAATGGCGGATGGGTAGTGTTTACATGCGACGTATACGGCTGCGTAGGACGCTATGCTATCGATCGGTCATCGGAATACGTGCCCGATCCGTATGTCCCCGTGTTTGCTATAGGTTAAACTTCGCAACGTCGCGACGATGCTTTTTGACCCCCCCCCCTCCCCCAGAAAAGTTAGCTTAGTATACGCGTCTTACCCCTGAAATAATTTTCAACGACAGCCGTAGGTGCGTCAGTCTGACGTCAAGCATTTTGAATTATTTTTTTTTCTTTGGGCCGTCGTGGCTCAGTTAGAATTTTAGGAACCTTGCGAAGTTCAGTCGTTGGCACTTGTAGAATACAATGTACTCCATGTTTACCAACAAACTAACACGGTTTAAGCAGATGCCGTCAATATGCATGACATCACGAAGTAGCTGTTGCGGAAACTTAAAAAGGCGACGTCGGTACTCTTGCTAGTTCTCCGAGGATCGTGTCCGTGTGTAGACATAAAATCTCGAAGATAGTGCAGTACCAAGGCGCCCCGCGGCGGAGGTTCAGTTCGCCGTTAAGGGGCCCACATACACAGCTTCGCTGGTCATCCTTCTTCAGAGTGGAAGGGCACTGAGATTTTGCGTCTTTTCTGGCCTTATCAAGCTGCCTGTCACAGTAAAAGCGCTTAATTATTGCTTAGTTTCTTTCATTCTGGAAGGGTAATTTATTATTACGGCTCAAATTGCTTTTCTCGCTGTGCTATCTTATTATAACAAACCGCGACATTGTTAGAATCAACAAGGGCCAAGTTTGGGCAAAATTCCTATCATTCTTTTGCGATATGAGCAGCCTAGCCTGCAACGCAAGCATGCACTAAACTGTTCCTGTCTATAATCGACTCCCCGCCCGGACATTACCAGACACAAGCACCATGACTCGCATTCATATCATTAGTATTAATACTTCATAGTTCGCACTTGGACGCCGAGCTCGGGGGGCACTTGCGATCTCGATCGGAGTGTATATGCGATCCTGACTTAACCCGCGCGCTTGTGTATCTGTGTTCCGTCAGTCGATATGTGCAGGCGTACGTTTATAATGGCCGCTTTAGGAAAGTGGCCGGAAGTTGTGCGTCGTGTCGCTTTGCGATCAAAAGAAAGGTCGCTTAACGATTTTCTAATCGATTCAGCTGGACTTCAGAGACGCCCCCCCCCCCCCCCCCCCCCTTCCAAGAAAAAAGAAAAACGACTCACGGTGGGACTGTCTGCGAGGCGCTTTTAGTTGTAGCTGTCTTGTCCTCGGGTCTGTTTCGGTCGCTAGGGCAACGCGCACCGATGTCCCGTAGTTCGTAACGGACACATCTTGAAGCGCATCGACGCCGCACACAAAAAGAAAACGAAAAAAGAAAAAGCCCAGGACAGAGCTTTGCTCACGACTGAACGTTATTGGACACACATTTTCTTGCGCTCGCGCAGCAGAGCGTATGTGCCAACTAGCCCGATTCGCCATTTTGTCCATAGTGCCGCAGGGAGGCCTTGCCACCCCCCCCCCCCCTTTCTATGTAAACTAAACGTAGTCGGTCCTGCAGCCTCATATTGAACGTAAATGATTTACTTGCTGCAATATAGATCACCGTAGCCATGGCCTTCTGCTGCTGAGCGAGATGTCACGGTTGGTTGGTCCCTTTAAAGGGTTACTGACGGGACAGCGTAAGAGCGCCCTAAATAGTTCACTGCAACACTTGTTTTTACGAAGCAGCTGTAGTTTCGGTAACGCGGAGTATGGTTTCCTACAAAAATTAAGAGGGAAGTCCGGCGGTAGTGTCTCCCGGAAAGTGTGGCGGTTCCGCTAACAGGGGGTGCTATTCTCGACGTTGTCGAATTCCGCCATCTTGTCAGCTCTGATTGGCCCAGAGGGTTGCTACGGCGCCTCCGATTGGCCCAATATGGTGCTATTACAGAATTCTACAATATGGTGGAGTCCTGAATAGCGCCCATAGGAACAGGCAGTATACCTTGATTTGCCCATGCACTTAGTTCTTTTTTTTACTTCGAACATGCTTTGTGGCTTTAGAACATGATCAGTTTCGATGGCATATGGCGTTATAGAAATGCAACAATTCTCAATAAGTATACTTGCCCCCGGAAACCTGTTGACTTGAGACGTTTACAAAAACTATTGGTGGTGAATTTTGAAATACGAGGTGGTTTTGACCAAATTCAGACAGATTAAGGGTAATAAATAACGCCACAAGAACATCTGAAGCCAAAAGCACGGAGATTAGACAAATCCACGTACAGTCCACTACTGCTACGGTAGCTCAGCGGTCGCTGTGCCTGAGTACCCTCTAATAGATTTTGCAGGAAACTGCTATACAACTCAGATAGCCAGAAATAGGAAAGTGGATGGAGGTACGCAAAGGAATACTATCTTCTTCAAAACAACTGCTGTATTGTGAAACCTAGCAAGACATTACAAATTGAATGCAACTGACCTTGTGCAATCTAAACAGCACTGCGGACGATACTACGAAGCTTTCTACTAGGGCTTACTACGTAGGTTACGACTGTTCAGATTCAGGGTCACGTAGTCTGAAATGGGAAAGTTGTTGGAGGCGTGCGAACAAATGTCATCGTAATCGCAAGGTTGATCCCGATCAGCTCGCTTGGCATTTGAGTGTCTGGAGGAAAGTGGCGTAGGTGGATGGTGTGGTCTAGCGTCCCTAAGTTTCAAGACAGCGCCGTTCTTCCTTACCCACTCCCCTCCTCCTCTGATCAATCTCCTTCGTGGAGCGCCGCCATGCAACCTGTCGCCACGCAATCAAAAATATAGCTTCTAGTTTGTGTCGTACTGCATGTATTATCAATCCTCGTTTTGAAACTGTATTCCGCGCAGTAATTATTTATTTTCATGCGACTGTCCTAGTAAACCGTGCTTTACATTAGGAAATAAGAACCGGTCGAAATGCCGCGCCACCGCACTTAGCCAATCATGGACGGGCAATGGTGGGAGAGTGCGAGGATGAGGAGGACAACGGCTTGATGAAACGATGACGTTTAAATGAAACACCACATTTTTGATTAACCTCGAATTAAACACACAGGCTGTCCTGCCGTGCGGCCTTTACGACAGCCTGTATAGAGAGAGCCTCCAATAACGTCTCTCTCTACACGTAAGCTTATGCGCACTTAAGTGAGCTCCGAGAGTTCGGATGTTGCGAAATCTCGGATATTGCGATATACTGCATTTTACAATTTTTGCGGTTCTTTAGAGGTTCGCTTTCCGACGACGCTGTTCTTGGGGTTTACTTGCTAACAGTTTCGACGTATATATCTGCTAAGTATTCTTTTTACTTTCTCGTTAAACCTTGTCTTATAACAGCATTTATCCATTGTTCTGCGCAGCTTCCCGTTCCAGTCGAGATGCTTCGCCACTTCCACCGGGTGCTGGTCACCTGCATGGTGTTCCTCTGCTTATCTCTCCTCGGAATTGTGTTCGTCACAACCAGGTACATACTTGGCACTGAAAGGTACCGCGGTTGTCGTCCACGGCAGCGACAGATACATACACTGGCAGTGTCAGCGAATACCTTAAACAATTCACTAGTTAACCAACGAGTAGCGATAAACGTATATTTTGTGACTTGGTTTTGTAAAAGCTTTCGCTGTAGTGGGCTTTCGGAATTATGCGACAATTGCTTTTTAAAAGAAAGCGTTGTGGAGGAGCGCTTGCGATAACGGTTGTTAGAAATTTTATAACGACAAAGAGAAAGGTAAAGAGATGGCTGGATCGCGCGCGGAGCTTTTGTGAGATATCATGTTGTAAAAAGCCAGTAGAGATAGATAAGGTGTATATTCGACGAAATCAATGACAGATTAAAAACTGCCACGGATTCAAGTTCAAAGGTATGGCAACTGCGACATTCTCGAGATCGGGGACTTCCCGAGGCCCGGCAGTTCGTAGATTGCATCCCGGCCACGGCGGCCGCATTTCGATGGGGGCGAAATGCGAGAACACCCCTATATTTCTATTTAGGTGCACGTTAAAGAACCCCTGGTGGTCCAAATTATTTCGGAGTCCCCAACTACAGCGTACCTCATAATCAAATCGTGGTTTTGGAACGTAAAACCCCATAATTCGGATATTACGATAGTTCGGATATTGCGGAAGATTAAATTTAACGGAAGATGGGGGGCTCGAAAGATTTGCGCATCGAATAGCGATGGGAGTGGGGAGGCGGCTGATCTGTTTGTTCCTAGCGAGTTCAAGGACTGCACGAGGAGATCATTTTGCTTCCGTGACCGTCGTCGCGCGCTCCTCTTCGCAGGTCGCGTATGCAGGAGCAGTACGCCCCCCAGGCGCTACTCACGGATAACGGCTCGGAGCCATGCGAGCCGCGCAAGAACATCGTCTTCCTGAAGACGCACAAGTGCGCCAGCTCCACGGTGATGAACATCTTCCTGCGGTTCGGCACCGAGCACGAGCTGAACTTCGTGCTGCCGAAGTCGCAGCACACCCACTACCTGGGCCACCCGGATCCCTTCAACCGGCGGCTGGTGGCCAACGTCAGCGCCTACAACATGACGTACAACATCCTCACACACCACACCCGCTACAACGGCAAGGAGATACACGCGCTCATGCCGGCGGACAGCGTCTACGTCACCATCCTGCGAAGGTATAATTGCCGCTGGTGCACTTTAAAGCCAAATTACACTCTTTCGGTCGTATCTTGCCACACAAGAATAATCTTCATCTGTCTTGCCCGCATTTCCTTTCTTTAACGCTGCGAGCCCGGTACTTCCGAGTCATAAACGGCATGCGCGTTATCAGCACGACAGAGCATTCTGGACAGGAAAGTAACGAGCGCCGAGTTTTCATGAAAGGAAACGCAAACAAGACAGTTGACGAGTATTGTCGTGTGACAAATATACACCCCAAAGGGTGTACATTTGTTTAAGAGTTGTAGCAGGCCGGGTTTAGCCAACCGCAACAAGTGCACTCTAAAAAAAGTTCACACCCTTTGGGTTGTATTTTGTCCCCAAGCAATAATCGTCATCTGTCTTGCCCGCATTTCCTTTCTTTAACGCTCCGAGCCCGGTACCTCCGAGACCTGAAGATGGGTCTCATTGGAGAACGATGCTGTAGCAGCCCCGTAACTTACTTTTCAACTTTTAAGCGCCCAGACCTCGGGTGAAGATGGCTTCATTCTACGAGGCCACGAATTTGTTTGGCTTTACGGATCTGATCATTGTTTTGAACTAAAGAAAACTACAAAACTGGCCACGTTAAATTTTAAGTTTTCGAGCGTTACTCACTACCGTGTTTATGCTTAGCTATTAACTGACCTTTATGAAACATCGTTCCAGCGCACCAATGAAGTAGTTTTGTGAAACAGAATATTTCTGAAAGTTTAACACATCGCTAGCGAACTTCAATTAATTGTGAGTTCGAATGACGACGTGTTCGCGAAGAGGCCCGTATCGTATTGGAACTGGCTCCACCTTCACGCAGACGCATAGTTGACTCGCTTCCCCGTTCAGTGCTTCAGAGATCAGTGATCTGGACCACTTCGTTTAATTTGCGCTCGCAGTTCAGTTTCAGTTTATTATTCGTTCATAACAATTTGTTACAAAATATGGTATACAGACAAGGGTCCCAAAGTCAGAGACTGCACCGGGACCTTTGGATTAGAAGTTATACAAAAAAATAAAGCGGAATACAGAGCAGAGAAACAAATCGTGAAATAAGCAAAATATAACCAATAAACTGAGTGACGACACACATAAAAGACAAAAGGAAGAGGAAAGATGCACAATCAATGGTAATTACACAGCTTCTAAATAGCAAAATAACATTGTAGGAAATTAATCAGACAGCAAATAATTCTTGAGTTCATATTTGAAAGAATACAAGGTAGTTGACAACTTAATGGAATATTGAAGACTGTTCCAAAGTTTAGAAGAAGACTTCGGCGGCCTACGTGAGAGGTTCTTTCACGTGCGGTATTTCGATACGCAGCGTTTCCCGAGCGGTCCGGAGTAGTCGGGGAAGTAGTTACACGCCTGTTGGTTGCGTTCGTTCGGGACCCCGAATTGGTGGACGTTTGGTGAAGCACGCGTATGCTCCAGCCGGAACGAGTGCCGGCCAAGCACGCCAGTCTATAACCGGACCTGCTGCAACGCCATTGCCACTAACTATATTGCCGTTTAAAATTTCCATCTACCAGTCTTGCTCCGCTTAATGCTTTCCCGTATGGGAGGCGCCACGAAGACGTAGCCGCCGCCGTCATCATCATCATCATCAGCCTGGTTACGCCCACTGCAGGGCAAAGGCCTCTCCCATACTCCTCCAACTACCCCGGTCATGTACTAATTGTGGCCATGTTGATCCTCCAAACTTCGTAATCTCATCTGCCCACCTAACTTTCTGTCGCCCCCTGCTACGTTTCCCCTCCCTCGGAATCCAGTCCGTAGCCTTTAATGACCATCGGTTATCCATCAGCCATGGTGCAGCGCGATCTCGGGAGCAGCCGTCACCGCGGTCGCTCAGGTCGGGCGCGCCAGCGTGTTCTATTCTCGCGCTACCTGCACGTGAGCCCATCTTCTTCAACGCCTGCTCTGGAGGCGATAGTCGCGCCGCTACACCTTCAAGCGTTCCGCTGATACTGGATATTGTTTACTGGAGTGACACAACAGTTTTATTGTTCCACAGCCGCCTTACATGTAAAATTTATTCCCGGAGTAGTCCTCCAGCCGTACCTGCCGACTCTCCCGAAGTATCCGTAAAGCTTTGCGAATTTGGGCTCGTTCTATGATTTTATACGAAAAACGGGTTCTGCTTGCAAAAGCGTTTCGCTCCTCGATTTCTGATCCTACCGTTGGAGGTCTTCTGATGGTGGAATTACACGAGGAGTGCTCCAGACATGCTCCAGAAGCAGGCGTAATCAGCAATGTCGCTGGAAAGGTCACTCTGACCAAGTATTGTGTTGCTTGCCAGTCTCTGCTGTTTCAAATTTGCTGCTGTTTGTGTGCTGTGCCTAAAGGGCACGACATAAAAACAACAGTAACGTTAAATGACCTTTAATAAAGTGCATGTGTATCCCACAAAAGGCATGTGGTCAGAGAACGCTTAAAAAAAAAAGCATGCGTACTATCATCCCCTTCCCCTACCCCTTCCCCCCAGGTTTTTCTTTTTTTTAACGAATTTTACGAATTTTAAAGTTCACAGGTTGGCAGGCTCAAGTTCTGGAACCACGTCTCTCTGGCATTCGTTTTGCGTAACACTGCCCGCAAATTCCTTGACCCCGCAGGCCGGACACCCTGTTCGAGTCGCTCTACTCGTACTGCAATCTGGCGTCGGTATTCAAGAGGAACCTGACCACGTTCGTGCGGGATCGCAACTTGACCGCCTATCTCTCCCGGCACCGCGTGATCGAGAAACGCGTCGGACTCAACCAGATGACCTTCGACCTCGGCTTCAACGGGCCCTTCGACTCCGAGCAGGCCGTCGCCAAGTTCATCGGGGAGATCGCCTCCGCGTTCGACTTGGTCATGCTCGCCGAGCGATTGGACGAGTCCCTGGTCCTCCTCAAGCACCTGCTCTGCTGGAACACCACGGACATGGTGGCGCTGAAGCTCAATTCGAGGTACGTCCGTGGCTGGACAGTGTCACGCTTTGAGGACGAGTAATTAGTTACGCCTATGATTGTCACAGCTTGAGGAAGCGAGGGAGGTAATAGTATGAGAGGCCTAAGATGTCGATAAGGATTGAAACTGCGCAAATGAGGAGGTCGTTCGGAAGGGGATGCAAGTGCGCGGGAATGAGGTTTCGTGGCCATTGTCATAGCGAAGAAGGCGTGCGGACAAATGTTGTGGTGTAATCCTACCTTGTGAAAAAGCAGTGCTTACTGACGAGGCTGATATACTTGCTCAGGAAAGGGGCGTAAACTCGAGAACGATCAGTGCTCGCGAACGAGACTTACCGGTGAATTGTGCTCGCTCGGCCGCGGACGAGGCGCTTGCTGCCCATACTTGAAGTTCGCTGACGAGATTGACACGCTCACTGGAGAGCTACAGTTTTTCTCTTCTTTTCTTTTTTAAACGTTGCTCAACTTTCCTGCAATCTAGTGAGTGAAAGCCACATTCTTTGGCTGCCGTAAGAAAGCGTCAAGGATTCACAAACGAGCGTCCCGGTCTGCGCTCGTTGCATGTATGAATTCCCCAAAAGCGTCAACTCATCGCCCAGAAAGCGATGCATCCGTATGTTGTAAAGGTATTTCCGAGGCAGTAGGTTTGAAGTACAGTAAGCCCTCGTTAATCCGACCTCTGATACCTCAAGATATCGGTTAATTATTAATTAATATCGGCGGCTGCATGTGGCACGGCCGCGCGGACCTTATCTTGATACGCGATCTGTGACGGAGTGGCTGATAGCTTTGTGTGCACTGTGTTCTCGCCGCTTAGTTTGCGTTGAAGCCAGAAGCAGCGCGAAGGTTAATTGGCTCGCTGCTGCTGGCAACATTTCCTACTCCCGCGTTTTGATAGTGAGTTTGCGCGGTCATTGAGTGAAATGTGTCCATGTTTGCGTGTGCCGCGCGTGACACCATTCTTGTTAGTTAGTAATCGTATGTTTGCAAGTTTATACGGCCGATAAAACTACTATCCTTACTTCGTATAGCTGTATAGTAATTTGCTATCGCAATCGATGCTTCGCCTTTCGGGCGAAAGTGCGACTTTTTTGGGGATACTTGTGTGCACTTCCGCGATATTTCGCGTGACAGACTTTGGACATGTCGATAGGCTAGTGTGCTGTTATCACTACGAAATAGGCGGTAACCATGGGTTATAGGTTGCAGAGAACCTACGGCGTTCACCAGAAAGTGCGGTCGAGCATGTATACATACGCTGTTGTCATATACGTTGTAGTCACATTAAGTATGCCGAAAACTCACTTGGCCACATGTTTTCCAGGTACAGCGCCTACAAGGAACGCCTTTCGAACGAAACCATCGAGCACCTGCTCCGGCTGAACTCTGCCGACTGGCAGCTTTACAAGTACTTCTCCAAGGTCTTCGACGAGAAGGTCAAGGCCTTCGGCGTGGACAGAATGGCCGAAGAGGTCAAGGAACTGCAAGCGGCGCAAAAGGAGTACTACGGTCGCTGCGTCATGGCCGAAGGGTCGATGGAGAAGCTCTCCACGTATTTCAAGCGCAAGGATGTCGTGGCCTTCAAATCCAAGGACAAGAGCAGGCTTTGCCGCAGCCTCACCTTCAGTGAGCTCGAGTTTCACGAAGAGGTCAAGAAGATCCAGGAAGCCAGGATACGGCAATACTTAGCGCGCCAGAAGCGAGCGCAGTTGCCCAAGCGCGTCGCTAAAGACGTCGCGTCTCACGTGACCAAGTTTCAACAGCCAGTAGCCAATGGAAGGTGACTTCTTTGAAGATGTCTATTTATATTGTGCCTGCGGCGAAAGTAGGACGTGAAACCTTCATGTGAAAGCGCGGGGCGCATTCCCTGGACTTGCGAATTTGTGTGGCGCGCGCGGTGGCAGACGATTGTTTAATTTTAGTCTGCACCTTCTGCAAGATATTCACCTGGACTATTACACGTGCGGTGCCTTTAGGGAATGCGCAGCGGCAGACGACCTTTTCGTTTTTCATCTGCAAGTTGTGCTACATGAATATTGGCCTCCCCTGCGCGGGGATATTTGTGGACGATAGACATTGTGCCTTTATGAGAATGTGAAGTGTTAGAAGACGCTTTTTACTTTTTTTTTTCGTCTGCTAGCTCGGCAACCTATTTGTCTCGCTTGATCCGCCTAAGTGCTGAAGCAAACGTTTCGTCAGCGGGTTCTGCAACATATTCGCCTGCAGGCTCGCCGTTTACAGCAACGAACCTCGCCCAGCGAAGACACGTCGTTCCTTTGTGGCACATGTGTCATTACGAACAGTCGGTGCCTTCTACTGCTCGACTATAGATCGCTTCGGTCACTGTGCAGTGTTCTGCGCTGGCTGTAGAATTTATGTATGGGGATCTGGAGACGAGCGCGATCTTGCTAGGAGCGAGTGCTTCGTACTTAACGCTCCTGGGCCGAGAATTTACGAAGTGCGCGCGCACTTCTTGTGATAACAGTTGTGATAACAGTCATCGAGGCCTTATCGAACAAGTCACATATCGTATGGACAATATGCGACGTATCGTACTCGTTTCTTTTTGTCTATTTGCCGTGAAGATCACTATATCATTCACTAACGCTGCACCTATTCGGCTCGCATTCCTATTTTTACACGTGCCTTTTAGCTGTCTCTTCTTAGTATGTCCAAACGCTTCCTGTCATACTCTCTTCTTAGATGTCGTTATTGTTCTTGGAAAGGAACGCTGAAGCCCGCGTATTGTGAAAGTGGTAGCAGTACGGCTGTTTGATCTGAATGCGATAGGACAACACCTGCTAGGTGCTAGGTAACTTCCAGGTCCGCGCATCACGTGACGTGCTATCACCAAGCAACGCGCCGACTTTGCCATTCACAAAGCGTGATTATAGCGCGACATATTATACCAAGCTTCGCCGACGTGCGGCTTCGAATGCGCAGGTTGTCGGCCTCCCTAGATGACGTCACGTGACGTCACGCCGTAATGCTTCACGTCACGAGTTACTTTAGCAGGTTCTTCAAGGGTGCGGCGTCGGCGGGCGTGCGTACAACTTTCTTCAGTTACACGTATGCTGACTATTTTGAAGCCCAAACTGTAATCGAACATCGTAGTCTGCTGTTACTCTACGCTCCGCGTACACAATCATGCACAATCGCCACTCATAAACGCAGGCGACTAAGGATAGAGCGGGACCTATCTCAACGAGTGGCACAGTAGATCACGAACCTGTCGAAAGCAAGAACTAGTGTCGGTCTGGTCAGACTAGTTAGTTTCCCTTGTGGGCAGTCTGGTGCACAGTTATCGCTAGCAAACCATTCCTTATCTTTTTGACGAGTGAATAGCTTACGAGGACAACATTTGAATTTAGAGAAAGCGCCTTATCCTTGCGCCTAACCACATTACGAAGTGGACACTTGATCGGTAGCCTTGTCGTTTGCGACACTGCGATTTCGCCACTGTGTTCACCGAACACCCGTGCTGATTCTCTTCACCGACATCGTTTTGTCTAGAGCCACTGCTTTCGTTCCTGTGGGACCGGAATTGGCAGTCGTACTAAAGGACGAAAAATTTCCCCTAATCGGCCCAAATTTCGGTGCAGTTTTCTTGGAAGCTTGACTCTCAGCATGCGAGGTTCACCGAACTCCTGTAGGCGAGAGGATGAACAGGGAGGAAATACGTCATGCGAACATCGCGTCCCAGACAGCACCCATGGGTCTGGGAGCTCGCAGCCACGACTTGCAGCCTTTGTGTTGTGCCGACAGTATACGCACATACCTGATGGTACACGAGCACAATACAATTGATGCCTATTGCTCTCGTATTGTCTCCGCTCTGCGTTTTGCATTGTAAACGTCGGTCCACTAGCATGACGTCACGGCTTTTTTAGCTCGCAGACCTCATCTTACCTGTGGGAGACGTTGATCACACGCTGGGCGATGCTCGCCGATCCGTGGCGTTGATTACATTTACTGCTGCCCGTGTTGCCAGCGGTGTACTAGTATATAGTGATTGTTATTTGTGAGCTGTTTTGAAGGCGGCAGTGTTTTCTGTTTGTTTTTGAGATGGGTGCGAATGACGCGCAAATGTCAATGTGTGTCGGATGTGTATATTACGAGTTCTTCGAACACTCAGATCTGTGGATCCCGCGAGAAATCGCGTGGTGTGACGGCCTTGTCCTATCATGTGAGCGCCTGCAGTTTCTCTGCTACCGTTTCCACTTAGCGCAGGCGCTATAAAGAGGGGGAAGAGGAGAAGGTTTCGCGTAAATCGCGAGAGGTACAGAGTTTAAAAGTATCACCTCATCACCAGAGCTCGATGTCTGTCACCGTGGGTACTCCTGACGGAGCTGTTCAGCGGCAGCAAGCAGTTGTATTGTACATCCTTTCGAGTGTAATTTCGCCACAGAACAATAATCTTCAATAACAGCCTTCGTCTGGCGTTCCTGTCAAAAAAGTACCGGGAGCAGAGGATTACAGAAAGGAAACGTCGCACACCATTGATGACGATTGTCACAAAATTACACCCGAAAGGGTGTCCCAATAGTGAGGTCAAAGAACAAAGGGAGCGCCCGCAACTACCCTTGTGAGAGTATAGCTCTGTGTTGCGCTCCATTTTATTTCGAGGAGCACGAGCACTCCGTTTTAAAGAGCTTTCGCACTCTCACTTTGGTGTGCACAGGCAGCGTGAACTTTTGCAAACATGGGGTGCGAATGTTCTCGAGAACCGAGTCACCGGAGACGTTACCTAGCCCCTTGGGAGTCACCAGTACACCGTTTGTTGCTAGAGTGTACATTTAGCTACGCTGCGTCGTGGTCTTACGCTATATGGCGTTCACGAAGTAATCGCGGTTCTCTTCCCGTCTGTGCGGGCACCGATTGGTACTTATGTAGCCCAGCAGGCACTGTACGATGATAGCTGTGTGAGCGTTTTACGGTTGGGAACTCTATACGACATATGGTACAAAAGCATGGGCATTAGTTTACCACCCCTTCTGCATTAACAGTTATATTCCGTGGTTTGGTATACTTGGCGATATCTGTGAATACTGTGTTTGGCTGCGAACGTGAATTCTATTGAGCAGCTTGCCTTTCGAGCTCGACCAAAGAGCGTGGTGCCTTTAGTGTACTGTAGAAAACCTAGTCAGATCATGTAAGGGATCAAACAAGCTGCGTTGCGACTCGCAACAATCAAGCACGAAAATCATACCTTTTAGCCCGTCGCTATACTATGTGCGTGTTTATTCAAGACGCAGACACGTTCTCTTGTTTTGTTGCTATTTTCTTTGAAAAGTGCGCCAGTTCCTGCATGATTTAACGTCACGTGATTCGGGTCGAGCTGACAGTTTGCGAAAAAGCAACGGTTTAAGTGCAACGAAATTTGGTCGTTCCTGTACATCGGGAATGGCAGATCCGATCTGCAGTCCGGACTGTCTCATGTCCTCGACGCATGTGCAGAGCTGCTCATAATCTGAACATTCGTCTGTCGCCATAGACATATGTTTTTCCTGTCTTTGCTAAACCTCTCGTAAATGAAGACGGTCTGCATAGTTATTTAGTAGGCATTTTATGTTTTTATGGGGCGTGCATTGTATTGTATTTGTTGATTTTTTTTTTTGCATACGAAATGTGGATTTACTTGTTTTAATGTACATCGCGTCCCTTCGCGCCCTATGCGCGTGTTCACGCATCGCGTACGCATTCTTCGTATACAAAAATTTTCTTCTACAAATTCAGCAAGCACGTACAGACATCTGCGCATACCTGTATATATATTTTTTAAACTTTTGCTGACGAACTAATGTGTATTCGAATGTTCTCAGCACTGATGATGCGTATTTTATTGCTTGCTTTTTTTCATCGGTTCGCTCAACTTAGTGTTTGCTAAGCCTAGCTGCGACCTTATAGTGCCTTCGTTCGAGCGATCTCAAACAAAAGTGTCTCGAAGAATAAAGGTTTTTAAACGGCGCACCTATTCGCGTTGATTGAAACCGCGTATACACGCTGGACATTTGACGCTGACTGCGAGAAGAGCGTCTACCTCGTTTCTCAACGGTGTTGAGTCTTATCCTTTGTGACGCTCACAGCGTCTGCCTCTGCTCGAATGCTACCCGCCGTGGTTGCTTAGTGGCTATAGTGTTGGGCTGCTGAGCACGTGGTCGCGGGATGGAATCCCGGCCACGGCGGCCGCATTTCGATGGGGGCGAAATGCGTAAACACCCGTGTACTTACACTTAGGTGCACGTTAAAGAACCCCAGGTGGTCGAAATTTCCGGAGCCCTCCACTACGGCGTGCCTCATAATCAAAGTGGTTTTGGCGCGTAAAACCCCGTAATCTATCTGCTCGAATGCTGACAGCAGAGCCGCAACGTATAACATGCACGAAGGTGGCGACAGGTTGTCTGCAGGCAAGACGTGACGTCAGCGTGGCGCATAGAGTTTCGGTGCAAGCGGGAGGGCTGACCTTCAGTCTTGACCTTGGGAAGATGGTGTCTGCACGTCTCTAGACAAGCCGCAAGATTGGACGTCGCGATGACTCAGAGGCGCTCCATATCAGTGTCTGTGTATAAAATCCCCTTCAGGCGACGTGTGCACAATCAAGCACGCGAACCGAAGATGGTGTATCAAAAGCATGCACTCGCGAAAATATTTAAAACGTCTTGCATGCAGCCCGAAGCATATGGTTGAACCTGTGCTGTATGTCTGTATAATAACCCTGTGGTTGTATACGTCTTTCCGAGTTGTAAGTTTGCATAAATGCGTCACAGGGGTTGCGAAATTGAATGAGAACAAGCACAGAAATCTGAAACATATCAGTGTAAGCGATAGGCACAACATTCGCAGGGTGGCACTGCGAGAGAATAAAATAAAAAAATATAAACGAACGGGAATAGCCGGCGTCTGTCTGGTTTCTTGCGTGTAGCTAATGTTGCTGCCTTTTGGTCCCCAAACACGCGATCGAGCCAGGGACCCTTAAAGAATCGACACCGCACATTCTGCTACGATTGTGGCAACGTGAAGCAATGGGCATCTCGAATTTTGCAGATCAAATCTTTCCGCGAGTGCCTTGTTGGCTTACCAGAAACGAAGCGTAAGTTTAGTGGCAGATAAGAGGTTGCTCTGCCGTTGAAAGAGCTACCCGGAAACAGCTACGATAACGCGTTCACTCGCCTACAGAAACTGTTAAAGGGCCCCTCACCAGGCCCTATAGCAAATTTTGGTTATAAGCCGGAAGTTGTTACGTGTCGTCTAGGGAGCGTGCTGCAGGAAAATTTTTTTCAAATCGGATTTTTCAAGCAGAGATAGAAATATTGCAGTGCCGCGAACCCATGATTTCAGTAGACAGGCTCCACTGCCAAGCAAGACGCTCTCTCCCCTCGCCCCGTCTAGCCTTCACAAGCGAAATTCCTTCC